>NC_080185.1:88021055-88367065 GCF_950295315.1 Erinaceus europaeus | reverse complement strand
TATACCACCATTGATGATTTTGCCCTAAACTAACCTTTTTTAAAAAAATCTTTATTTATTCGATAAGACAGCCTGAAATTGAGAGGAAATGGGAGATAGAGGATACAGAGAGACAACCGCACTTGTGAAGCTTGTGAACCGCACTTCACCACTTGTGAAGCTTTCCCACGCAGGTGGGGTCCGGGGGCTCGAACCTGGCTCCTTACACACTATAACATGTACACTCAACCCAGTGCAGTGCACCACCACCCAGCCTCTGCCCTAAACTATCTTTGATGATTTTTCTAATTCTGGTACTCTCCCCCCAACCTTTTTTTTTTTTTTTTTTTTTTTTTGCTTTCAGGTTATCGCTGGGGCTTGGTGCCTCCACTATGAACCCACTTCTCCTATACCATGTTTTCGATAGGACAGAGAGAAATTGAGAGGGGAGGGCAAGACAGGGAGAGAGAAAGATAGGCACCTGCAGACCTGCTTCACTGCTTGGAAGTGACCCCCCTGCAGGGTGGGGGTGGGGGGGCTCAAACCAGGATCCTTGTGCCAGGTTCTTGCAATTCATACTATGTGCACTTAACTTGGTGCGCCACCACCAGCACCCTCCTTTTTTTTTTTTTTAACTTCTAGTAGGAGCCTTCCTTTCTTTCATACCTGTTTAGTATTGGCATGGCTTAATGAACCCCTACTTTTCAGTGGCTTATTGTTTATTATTATATTTAATTTGGCATTTAAATTGTCTCAAATTTGAGCAGTAGAGTCCTTTTCAGTGTGACTAGTGACTATTTCTTGTGGCAGCCACACCTTTTTTGAACATTTCACTTTCAAGCATAGTTGATACTTCAGGTTCATCTTATATCTATTTTTATCCTCAGCATTAGAATTATTAACAATTTCTTCAGAGAGTTTTGATTTTTGTTAGTGGGACTATGATAGATTAGTAGCTCGGGGATATTGGGGTATCTGTTTTATTCTGGCTCTTTTAGTAGACAGAATTAAGAAATTTCTGCAGGTATACATACATGTGCATATATGTGTATTTAACATACATAACCACACACATACCTATCACTCAGAAAATTATGAAGATGCACACATCATTTCCCAATACACAGAGCTCTTCCTGCATTCCTTCAATCCATAATTGTATGTTCCTTCTACAATGGCAACTGTGGCTCCAGAGAACATCACTTGCTCAATACATCTAAAAGAGTTTTAATATTACTTCTGTCTATATCACCATAATGAATTTACTAAAAGGAGCTCCAAATTTATTTGCAACATACTCCAAAACCCCATTCTGACTAAGCATGTATCTGTTGAGAGTATATAGTCAAATACTGTTTACTTGGATTCATCATTTCTTATATTTTCTTCAGTTTTATATTTTAGTATAGTTATGGTGTTAGAATATAATTAGGTCCAATTTGTTTTTAAAGTCGTAACTTTTTAAAATGCCCTTTGTTGCCCTTTTTAAATTGTTGTTATTGATGTTGTTGTTGGATAGAACAGAGATAAATGGAGAGAGGAGGGGAAGACAGAGAGGAGGAGAGAAAGATAGACACCTGCAGACCTGCTTCACTGCCTGTGAAGCGACTCCCCTGCAGGTGGGGAGCTGGGGGCTCAAACCGGGATCCTTACGCTGGTCCTTGTGCTTTGCGCTGCCTGTGCTTAACCCGCTGTGCTACCACCCGACTACCAGAAAGTCGCAACTTTTTTTTAAGATTTGTATTTATTTTATTTTTGAGAGAGATGCAGAGAGAGAGACAGAGAGAAACATGAGAGCACTTCTCAGCTTTGGTTTATGGTGGTGTGGAGGATTGAACCTGGGATTTAGAATCCTCAGGCATGAGAGTCTATTTGCATAAGCATTATGCTATCTCCCCTGACCAGAAAGTCACAACTTTTAAATGTACTTCCATTTGACATTATTTATAGTCCTATAATCACTCTGTATTAGACGCTATTAGACTTTGTGTATGAAGCTCACCAAAGCTATTACATAAATATCCCCTCAATGTGGTTGGATACATATATCATGGATGGTGTTGTGTTAGAGGTTTACCCAGAAAAGCTAATTTATCTTGGCATAATTAAGCAGCAAAGCCAGTTATATTCCCTGCTTTTCCCTTTGAGCATCTTACTGGGTCACAGTGGGATATAACCTTAATAATAATATATATTGCACCAAAACACAGGACTCTGTGAGAAGAGGGGGAGGGGGTTGGGGAGAACCTTTGGGGTACTGGTGCATGATTGCAGACACCTAACAATTGTACTGCAATCCATTGACTCCTCCATAAAGTATATTTTAAAAAAGGAAGGAAGGAAGGAAGGAAGGAAGGAAGGAGTTAAGGAAGGGAGAAAGAAAGACTGGGGAATTTGCCAGCCATGATGTACACATAGCTTGGAAATTCTGTGCTATTATTTAGTACTATACTAGTACTAGTATATATATACTAGTCTTGTTGTACCAGTTGTTTCCTACTAGCTTCCATTGTGGTTACTCAGCACCAGTGCCATACTGGTTTAACTATCACTCTTGGGAATGCAGAAACAAGGTGTAGAGTGGTGTGTGTGTGTGTGTGTGTGTGTGTGTGTGTAAAACTCAGAACTTTCTTTTAAAAGCACCTACTGGGTAATTTGTGTGTATTTATTTTTTATTTTTTCCCCTTATCTCACCCCCTCTTTTTTTTTTTTAAGCAGGCTTTCCAAAACCAGCCAATTCAGTCCAAGAAGGAAGTTAATATGGAGTTAGTTAAAGATATTTCTAAGAGGCTCAGTAATACCATACCTGCCTCTGTGTTGACCAGAAGCAATGAAGTGAATACAAATAGGTAAGTAGGAAGGAGTGAAGATGTTGTTATTTTATATGGGAAAACAGAATATGCAACATTCTTTTAAAAATTATTAGTGATTTAATAATGATGAAAAAGATTGTAAGATAACAGGGGTACAATTCTACACAGTCCCCACCACCAAAGTCCCATGTCCCATTCCATCCACTGGAAGCTTCCCCATTCTTTATTCTTCTCTGGGAGTATTGAGGAAAATTCTTTATGGAGTGCAGAATGTGGAAGGTCTGGCTTCTGTAATTGCTTCTTCACTAAACATAGTTGTTGGCAAGTTGATCCATAACCCCAGCCTGTTTCTATCTTTCTCTATTGGGGTAGGGCTCTGGAGAGGTGAGACTTTAGGACACATTGATGAGGCTGTATGCCCAGGAAAGTCAGTATGGCATCATAGTAGTGTCTGCAGTTTGGTGGCTGAAAGGCAGTGAGATATAAAGCAGGACAAATGGTTTAATAAACACGCTTGTCTTCGTTGAGAACATGCTTACTGAGCCACAGTGCTGACTTTACATGTTGAGGTAGGTCCACTTGTGGTTGCTGAAGCCTCACAGGTCTCTCTCCTCTCTCTCTTTCTCTCCCCACTCTTTCTCTCCCTTTCCCTTTTTACTTCCCATCCCTCATCCCTTTCATTGACCTCCGTAGCTCTCTCATTCCCATTTTGTCCACCCCCTCATATTGAAAGAGCTGTTCTATTTGATAGTTTGCACAAATATTTTGTGCTCATTTTCTTCTCTCTGATTAGTATCTGCTTGAACTCATCTGTGATTTGGAACATAGGGGCAAATTTTAATTTTTATTAGTGATTTAACAGTGTTTTTTTTTTTTATAAAATTAAAATATTTCAGCCACACATTCTGTGTGAGTCACCATATCCACCACAATACTATCTCCTCCTCCTTGCCCCTGTAACCACCATAGTTCTCACAAAGTGCAAGAGATAGCTTGGTTGTCTTTTTTTTTCTGTAACTTTATTGACTTTAGCTATAGTCTATATATGAGCAAAACTATCTAGTAGTTGTTCTTTACCTCTTTATTTACTAAGTATAATAACCTCCAGTTATATCCATTTTGTTCCCAACAACGCAGTCTTACTATTTTTTTTAATTTCAGAGTAGTATACTATTGAATATATGTCCCATAACATTTTTACCCAGTCATCTATTAAGGGACAACTTTTTTTTTTAGGTAGTTGATTTTTCTTTTATTGATTTAATAATGATTGACAAAACTGTAGGATAAGAGGGATACAATTCCATGCAGTTCCCACTACCAGAATTTGGTATCTCATCCCCTCCATCAGAAGCTTTCCTATTCTTTATAAGGGGCAAATTTTAGGAGATTCTCAGCAGATAGCTGATAGTTTTCTGGTTACTCCATTTGAAGCTTTACGGGGAGGTCTGTCCCTTGTTACTAGAGAGAAATTACTGTCTCCCTAAGTAAAAAGTGTGCTGTTCATCTGCTACAAGGACCGTGTTGTTTACAGGTTCTGTGAGTCTGAGTGTTCTTATCAAGAACTGCAAAAATAATATACTCCTAGAAAAGCTTAAGGAGGGGCTGGGTGATCCTATACCTGCTTAAACACACATATTACCATGTGCGTTTAAATGGCTAACACCAATTTCCAATTCTTCTGTTAAGCTTTTTAAAAAAGATTTTTAATTGTATTTATTTCATCTGATAGGACAGAGACAAACAGAGGGAAAGGGGAGAGATGGAGCGAAAGAGAGGTGGGCCAGGTGATTCACCTGGCTGAGCACACACATTACCGTGCACAGGGATCTGGATTCAAGCCCCTGGTCCCCACCTGTAGGGGTAAAGCTTCACAAGCAGTGAAGTGTCTCTTCAGGTGTTTCTCTCCCCCCTTTTTAAAGCAATGTGAGATTTATTTATTTATTTTTGGTTAGAAACAGAACCTGAGAGGGAAGATGGGGGGGGGGGAGTCCAACCTATGTTTTATAAGTAAATGGCTGACATTTATTGATAGCACATTATAACCACACACCTTATTATTACTACATATTATTTTTAATGGGGGTTTAATGGTTTACAGTGCAGTTGTTGACACATGGGTATAATATCTTATTTCCCCATGCAACATGCAACAGGACCTCATGGTTGTGTCCACTGTCCCTCCTACTAATACACCATACTCAGTCCAATTTTAACTTTGTGATTTCCCTCTCTGTCCTTATTTCTTTTTTTAAAAACTTTACTTTTTTAATTAATTAATTAACTAAATAATTTTGGATAAAGACAGAAATCAAGAGGGAGGGAAGAAATAGTGAGAAAGAGAGACACCTGCTACACTGCTTCACCACTAATCAAACTTCCCTTACTGAAGGTGGGCACTGGAGGCTTGAATCTAGGTCCTTGTCCACTGTGATGGATGCCCTCAGCCAGTTGCATTACTACCTGGCCTCTCGATCCTTATTTCTTAAGTTTGACCTGAAAGTGAGATTATTTAGTGTTTATCTTTCTCTTTTTATTTCACTTAATATAACTTCAAGTTTCTTCCAAGATGAGGCAAATTAGATGGCATCATCATTTTTAACAACTGAGTAGTATTCCACTGTGTATATATACCACAGTTTTTCCAGTCACTCACCTCTTATTGGACATTTGGGTTGCTTCCAAGTTTTTGGCTTTTACAAATTGTTCTGCTGTGAACATGGGTATACATAGATTTCTTCTGATGTGTTTTTCTGTCTCCTTTGTGTAAATGCCCAGTTGAGAAATTGCTGGGTCATAGATAGGATAGGTCCACTTTGTGTGTGTGTGTGTTCTGAGAAATCTCCAGACTGTTTTCCACAAAGGACGGACAAATTTACATTTCTGCCAGCAGTGCAGAAGTTTCTCCTCACCCATCATCTCCAACATTTGTTGTTTCTATCCTTTCTTCCTTCTCTTCTCTTCTCTTCTCTTCCCTTTCCTTTCCTTTCCTTCCCTTTCCTTTCCTTCCCTTTCCTTCCCTTTCCTTCCCTTTCCTTCCCTTCCCTTCCCTTTCCTTCCCTTCCCTTCCCTTCCCTTCCCTTCCCTTCCCTTCCCTTCCCTTCCCTTCCCTTCCCTTCCCTTCCCTTCCCTTCCCTTCCCTTCCCTTCCCTTCCCTTCCCTTCTTTTTCTTTTCTTTTCCCTCCAGGGTTATCACTGGGACTTGGTGCCTGCACTACAAATACACTGCTCCTGGCAGCCACTTTTTCCATTTTGTTGTTGTTATTGCTATTGATGTTGTTGTTCTTAGGACAGAGAAATTGAGAGAGGAGGGGAAGCAGAGAGGGGGAGAGAAAGATAGACACCTGCAGACTTGCTTTACCACTTGTGAAGCGACTCCCCTGCAGGTGGGGAGCTGGAGGCTCAAACTGGGAGCCTTACACCACTCCTCATGCTTCATGCCATGAGCATACGCTGAACACCTTTTTATCCTTTCTAATTTATGACATTCTCATATGTGTAAAGTGGTATTTCATTATTGTCTTTATTTGCATTTCTCTGACAATCAGTGACTTGGAGCACTTTGGATCTTTTCGTTGATAACTATTCTGTCCCTATCCTTTCTACACTTTTGGAGTGTTTTCACTGTTGTTGTTGCTGAATGTTTTGAGCTCTTTGTATATTTTGGTTATTAACCATTTTTTCTGATATATGACATAAAATGTACTTCTCCCATTCTGTAAGGAGCCTCTATTTTAGGGTGGTGGTTTCTTTTGCTGTGCAGAAGGTTTTCAATTTAAAGTAGTCTCATTGTTTTTTTTTTGTTTGTTTGTTTTTGTTTTCCTTGTAAATGGATTTGAGTCATTGAAGACACCTATAAAAATTAGACAGTAAAGAGTTTTGCCAATATTTTCCCCATAGTGATTGATGGTTTCTGGTTTAATGTCCAAATTCTTGATCCACTTGGAGTTTACTTTTGTGTCTGATGAGATGAAGTAGTTCAGTTTTATTCCTCTGCACATTTCAACCCATTTTCCCCAACATCGTTTGTTGAAGAGACTCTCTTTTATCTATTTAATATTTTGGACTTCCCTTGTCAAAATTTAGTTGTCCCTATGTGTGGGGGCTGATTAGATTCCAGTGGTTACTGTGTCTGTTTTTGCTCCAATATCCAAAAGCAGCCAGTGTTGATTACAATGTCTCTATAATACAGTGTTGTCTCTATAATACAATCTGAGATTAGGGAGTGTGGTATCTCTAGTCTTGTTCTTTGTTTTTCAGATTGTCTCGGTAATTCTAGGTAGTTTTTCATTCCAGATAAACTTTTGTATCATCTGCTCTATTCTCTTAAGTATATTTGGTGGGACCTTGATGGGGATTGCATTGAATCTGTATATGACTTTGGGTAGAATAGTCATTTTGATGATGTTAATTCTTCCAAGCCATGAACATGAGATCTCCATATTATATTTATTTTTACTAAGTTTATTGTTTTTTTCCTGTATTTTGGTTATTAGTCTTTTATAAGAAGTATGTTATATAAATATCTTTGGTTACCCTTTATGGTGCCTTTCTGTTTGGGTGATTGTAACTTTTGCTGTTTTCAGTTAGATGTACTCCCACTGGTTTATTACTGTCTTTGTTTTCTTTGCTGTTGGACTTGAGTCTTTGAAGATATTTCTGAAGCATAGATTGTGAAGTGTTCTGCCAATGCTTTTTAAAAATGTATTTGCTAGTTTCTGATTTAATGTCCATGTCTTTGATCCATGTGGAGTTGATTTTTTTTTATTTAAGAAAGGAGACATTAACAAAACCATAGAATAAGAGGGGTGCAATTCCACACAATTCCCATAACCCGATCTCCACATCCCACCCCCTCCCCTGATAGCTATAGCTATCACTATCAGGGAAGTCGATTTTTTTTTAAAAGTCTAATCAGTTCTTGTTTTTTTAATATTTATTTTATTTATTTATTTATTCCCTTTTGTTGCGCTTGTTGTTTTATTGTTGTAGTTATTATTGTTGTTGTTGTTGTTGGATAGGACAGAGAGAAATGGAGAGAGGAGGGGAAGACAGAGAGGAGGAGAGAAAGATAGACACCTGCAGACCTGCTTCACTGCCTGTGAAGCGACTCCCCTGCAGGTGGGGAGCCGGGGTTCGAACCGGGATCCTTATACCGGTCCTTGTACTTTGCGCGACCTGCGCTTAACCGGCTGCGCTACAGCCCGACTCCCAGTCGATTTTTTTAAAGATTTTTTTTTTTGCCTCCAGGGTTATTGCTGGGGCTTGGTGACTGCACCACGAATCCACTGCTTCTGGAGGCCATTTTTTCCCTTTTTGTTGCCCATCGTTGTTATTATTATTGTTGTTGTTAGATAGGACAGAGAGAAATCAAGAGAGGAGGGGAAGACAGAGAGGTGGAGAGAAAGATAGACACTTGCAGATATGCTTCACCACCATGTGTGCTTAACCTGCTGTGCTACCACCCAGCCCCCAGAGTTGATTTTTGTGCATAGTGATATGTGGTAGTCCAATTTAATTCACTTGCATGTTTCCACTCAATTTTTCCCAACACCACTGGTTGAAAACTCTTCTCCATTTAATATTTTGGACCCCCTTGTCAAAAATTAGTTGCCCATAGGTGTGGGGGCATATTCCTTTCTTTTAAATTCTATTTCACTGTTCCAAATCACAGTATTCTAAGAGGGATTTTAGTAGATTTACTGAGTTATAAATCACATAATATGCAAACTACCCACATAAATTATACAATATTTTGTGTACCATGGTGATTGTACTAGTTGGTAATATTGTGTAGTTATAGATGGTGATGATATTATCTTGACTTGTGGTAATCATTTTATAATAGATACAAATGTTGAATGTGATGCTGCATATTTGGAACTAACATAATGCTGTATGTCATTTAATTGTAGGTGAAAAAACTGCAACTAGAAATAATGAGTTCAGGCAGTAAAGAATAGACTGAAAGCAAGTATTTGCTTTTTTTTTTTTTTTTGCCTCCTGTGTTATCACTGGGGCTCAGTGTCTGCACTATGAATCTACTGCTCCTGAAGGCTGTATTTTCCCTTTTATTGCCCTTGTTGTAGTTGTTATTGTTGTCATAGCTGTTGTTGTTGGATAAGACAGAGAGAAATCGAGAGAGGAGGTGAAGACAAAGAGGAGGAGAGAAAGGTAGACACCTGTAGACCTACTTCACCTCTTGCAAAACGACCCCCTGCAGGTGGTGAGGTGGGGGCTCAAACCGGGATCCTTACACTGGTCCTTGTGCTTTGCACCATATGCACTTAACCCACAGTGCTACCACCCAGCCCCAAAGTATTTACTTTTGAAACATGAATTGCCATTAGTAAGATAATACATATTTGAGGCTGTCACTTCCTTATATAGTTGTTGAAGCTTCAGTTTCTTCTCCTCCTCTTCCTATCTCTTCCTCCTTCTCTACAAACATTCATGAATGTGAAAACTATGTTTTCTTGCTCAGCATGGGTCATAGTTCACTAATAGCTTATTGGAAGATTAGTTTATTTCTTTAACAGCACATTATAAAAATTCAGAGGGATAGATAATGGGAAAGCTATCAGGGAAGGGGATGGGATATGGAGATTGGGTGTTGGGAATTGTGTGGAGTTGTACCCCTCCTATCCTATGGTTTTACTTTTGTTAATGTCTCCTTTCTTAAATAAATAAATAAATAAATAAATAAATAAATAAATAAATTCTAAGATTAAGACATGAATGGAGACTCAATCCAGGAAATCTGCCCTAAAAAAAAAAGTGAATAGAAAAAAAAAAAGTCAAAAATTATAGTTGGATGAACAACAAGGAGCAGTTTCCTGAGTTGAAGGCTTAAATCTTCAGATTAGATGAGATTGAGAACATTCAGGGTGGTAGAGACTGTCTAAAACTTCAGATTAAATGTATAGTAATTAAAACAATAAAAAAATTGGCACAGGTTGGTCAAAGTTTAAAACAAATGTTAGGTTTATTACATTGTGGTTATTTAGGTACAGCAAAAAAGATTTAGGCAATGGGGCAAAGATAGGCTAATCATGATGCCCAGCGAGCCATGAGTCTTTTTTTAAAATATTTTTTATTTATAAAAATGAAACATTAACAAAACCATAGGATAAGAGTGGTACAACTTCACACAATTCCCACCACCAGAACTCCATACCCCATCCCCTCCCCTGATAATGTTCCTATTCTTTAACCCTCTGGGAATATGGACCCAGGATTATTATAGGGTACAGAAGGTGGAAGGTCTGGCTTCTGTAACTGCTTCCCCGCTAAACATGGGCATTACCAGGTCGATCCATACTCCCAGCCTGCCTCTCTCTTTCCCTAATGGGGCAGGGCTCTGGGGAAGTGGGGCTCCAGGATACATTGGTTGTCTGCCCAGGGAAGTCTGTTTGGCATCATGGTAGCATCTGGAACCTGGTGGTTTAAATTAAGTTTACCAGAGCCAGGCTACATGTGTTCAGATCCTAGGAGAAATGGCACGGTGATCTGAGAAGAAGGAGAATATTCAGGAACAGCTAGCTGTATCTGAGTTCAAAGGAGTACAGAGCATTTCCAGAATACACACACTTAAATAACTTCTGATGCACCCACAGTCCCTCGTGGGTTTGCATAAATCCACAATATGCAAGTAGGCTGACATCAGCCTCATACTAATTATGTTCATGTCCCAACAAAATTGAGTCCAGAATGATGGGGAAAATGAATGAAAAAAGGAACTGTGCACTGATTTATTTTTAGAGATGATTTTGAACTCTAAGAAAAAAAGTGTTTTTAATATTTTAAGCATTCAAAGAAGAATGTCTATATACCAAAGGAAAATACAAATTGTGTTCACATTGGACTTCTTTTCTGTTTTATCAATCAGCAGAGGACAGTGGAGCAATATTGAGAATTTGACAGGTTGGAAATGTGGTTAAGCCATGCCAGCTAGGTGTAAGGGCAGAACAAAATTAATAAGTTTCCAATGTCTAATGACTCAGTAGTGCACTAGTCATTTATCCCTTTTGGATTAAGAAAATCTGAAAATACATTCTAGATTGTAGAGAAGGCATATCAACAAAGTAGTTGGAGAGGATGATTAAACCAAAAAAAAAAAAAAAAAAGACCTGATAACAAAATGTCGTGAAAATGGATATTCTTTGAAATAGAAGAAACTTAAAAGATGATACAGAGATAAAAAAAAAATAAATTAGAGAAGATCTGGGTACATAGCTCAGTATACTAGAGCATAGATTTCCCATACCTCCTGGTCCAAATTTAAGCCTCAATGCTATCATATGACAGCTGAGCAGTACTATGGATTTTTGTTGTTCTCTCTCTCTCTCTCTCCTCTCTCATATAAAAATGAATGTCTTCTTAAAATACTGGAAATATTTCAGAGCCATGGTACACATGTACAATGTGTACCATGGGGAGTATGACTTCTCTAGGATGAAAGAAGTTATGTGGTTAACTACTAACAACACTAATTACTAGCATACATTTATCTTATAAACCTTATAAATCTCTCTTCATAATCCTCTCTCATAAGCCTTTAAACAATATTAATTTCATCCTGCACTTTACTGTATGACTAGGGCTGGTAGACAAAGATGAATAAACACAGCTAGTGAGAGAAACCGATATATACACATTAGGTTTGTCAAAAATAAAAGTAAACCATCATACATTAACAAAAAACAGCATTGTTTTCAGTTGAAATTTTTGTTTGTTTTTTTGTCTTAATTTATTGATTTTCCCTTTGTTATACCGTTGTAGCTATTATTGTTATTATTGTTGTTGTTATTGATGTCGTTGTTACGTTGTTAGATAGGACAGAGAGTAATTGAGAGAGGAAGGGAAGACAGAGAGGGGGAGAGAAAGATAGACACCTGCAGACCTGCATCACCGCCTGTGAAGGGACTCCCCTGCAGGTGGGGAGCCGGGGGCTTGAACTGCAGGTGGGGAGCCAGGGGCTCAGACCGGTCCTTGCACTTTGCACCACATATGCTTAACCCACTGCGCTACCGCTGGACTCCCTTTAGTCGAAATTTTTTTAGAAAAGCAGGAACTGGGGCCAGGTGGTGGCACACCTTGTTAAATGCACACATTACCGTGCACAAGGACCCAGGTTCAAGTCCCTGGTCCCCACCTGCAGAGGAAAAACTTTACTGAAGCTTCACTCAATGCAGTGGGAGGTTCTCTTTAATCTGGATTGTATGCATGACAAAGCATTTATGTTTGCTTGCTAGCCAATTACTCAATGATTTTTTTTTCCTTCTAGTACTTTTGGGGGGGGTATCAAAATATTTCCCATATTTTCTGTAAATGTAGCAGCCACATGAAATTATAAATGAAGATTCTAGGAGCTACATTTTACTCACCCAAACACTTGTTTTTACCTCACAGGTATAAGGTGGAAACCTTACCACTAGTAACCTCTACCACCATGACAACAAATGTGGAAAAACCATGCATATTGGAACCATCTACCAGCTCTAAAACACAAACAACTCAGGAGACATCTATTTTCAAGAAGTCATTAGTCTCAAAAAGGAATCCTACTATTTTAGACACATTGCTCACTAAGAAGTTGTTATCTTTAAGGAAGAGCACAAGTCAGGAAGAAGTATCCCTCTTGGATAAGCCATTATCCTTACAAAAAGAGACTAACCTTGATGCTGACGTTATTATAGAGCCAGTGAATTTGGAAAGTAAGCAGAGAACAGAGGAGACAACCATCACTGGAAAGATACCATCCTTAAATAAGATGCCCACAGATCAGAGAAAGCAAGGCTTATTGCAGGACATTAACATTGAAGCAGATTCTGCTCCAGTGAATTTTGACAAAGAGCCTAAGACTGAGAAGACAATCTTCACCAAGAAGCTCTTATCTTTCAGGAAGTGTGCCACTCAGGTGAATATATCTGATATGAACAAATCACCTCAGAAGGTCACCTCTGTGGAGAAGTCACCTGTTAAGGAGTTGTTGTCCTCTAAGAGAAAGCCTATCCCTAAGTCCATTTTCCAACAACCATCTCTGTTCCAAGAGAGCCCCACCACTTGGGAAGAGGCAGCCATGTTGAAGAAACCACAGCCATTACAAGAGATTAAGACTAGTGGATATGACTTCCTGCGGCAACAAATGTTCTTTAGGAAGACACAGGATACCAAGGAGGTAACTAAGTTACCTTTAGAAAATGAATGTCCCATTCAGGAGAAGACATTCCATTTGAGGAAGCCAATAATACTGCAGAAGCCCACTATTGGACAGAAGTTACTCATGGGACAACAGAAGGAGGTGGTGTCCCATAAGAGGAAATGTACCACTGAGGAGTCCCTTTCCCAAGATCCATTTGCATGGCTGGAAAATCACACCACCCAGGAAATTACATCCACCGTGAAGAAGCCTTCAGATGAGTTGCAGCAAGGGAGTCCAACTGAGGAGAACTCACTTTTTAAGAAGGATTTAACTTTTACAAAGAAGCGTACTATTGAGGAGACAACTTCCACCAACAATCTGTTATCTTCAAAGAAAAAGTGTACTCCTCAGTGTAAGCTATCCCACTTGAAGCCACTAATATTGCAGACTACTTCTAAAGAGAAGTCACTCATTAAGGAGCCATTGCCCTTTAAAATGAAGCTTACCACTGAGGAAGGATCTCTTTTCAATGTATCAGCAGCATCCCAAGAGAAGCACACCATTCAGGGGAAGGTGGCTCTCTATAATCCATGGGCATTGCAGAAGAATATTGGAAATGGAAGTGAACCTCTGATGGAACCATTTGAATTTAAAATGAAATATACCACAAATGAGGCAGATTCTACCAAGGAGCCAGTAACTTTAAAGAAGAGAAAGTCTGACACTCAGATGAAATCTGTCAGCCAAGACCTATTGCATTTAAAAGATAATGTTGATGAAGATAAGAATTCCTTCTTTATGGGGTCGCCATCATTTAGGAAGAGCCCTCCAACCAAACAAGCTATCCTTGCCAAAGCACCATTATCCTTAAGTAACCCAAAGACTCAGGACACAATGTTTTTCTTCAAGAAGATCACCTCTGGAGACGAGTCACACTTTAAGGATGCATTGCCCTATAGAAAAGAGCCTACAACTGAAAAGGGGTCGTTCCTTCAAGATTCATCCGTTAAGAAAGAAAGGTATATGAACCTGGAGAGAGTGTTGCTTCCAAAAAATTCACTGGCTTTGCAAAAGAAGGTCCCTTCTGAAGAAGGATCATATATTAAGGAATCACTGAACTTGAATGAGAAGCCTGCTGCTGAGAACAAATCCCTCTCTCAGGAGCTACTTTCATCGCATATTAACCCTGGCAAGATGGATGAGGCCCTCTTTTGGAAGGCTTTGGCCTTACAGAAGAAGAATAATACCAAGGAGAATTTAAAGAATGTGGTGTCATCACAAGAAGGCACTACTGAAGAGAAATCTCTCTCCATGAAGCCACCAATTCTCAAGCTTTCTGCTGAGGTGCCAAAAAGTACAGAGAGGCAGTTGGGTTTAACAAAGAAGCCCACTGATCAAAGTGGTGCAAACAGTTACTTCTTGAAGAATCAGTTATCCATGCAAGATAATATTACCATGGAAGTGGAATTCCTTATTAAGAAACTAGTGGCCATGCAGGAAAATCTCAAAATTGAGAAGGAGAATCATGTGAAGAAGTCTGTAAACGTACAGGAGAAAGACGGCACTGAAAACGAGACCATCATGAAGCAGCCTCTGACACTTCAGCAGAAATGTACAGCTGAGGATAATGTGTTCCTGAACAAACTATTGGCTTTGCAGAAGCCTAGCAGTGGGAGAGAGCCGTTAGTCTTTCCAAAGCCTATCATCAACCAGGCACCACTTTTCACCACTGCGAATGTATTGTCATTCAAGGAAATACTGAACTTTCAAAAGAATCCTACCCACAAAGAAGACACCAGTCTCAGTAAAGTCTTGATCCCCCAAGTTCAGACTAGCGCATGTCTGTCCAGTGCTGTCTCTAAACCTGCAACAAGCATGTCCAGAGCTACTACCATATCCAGTGTGGGCAGTTTCAGTAGTTTCAGGAAGCCCTTCACTTCTGAATCAAATTCCAGTAAACTTTCATCTAAGAACAAGAAATCACGGGAGGAGGTATTGCACTTTCTTCTTTTATTAGACAGATTGTTCTTTGTTAGCATGGAGGTGGCTGCTAGTAGAGATAAATTTTTGGTTATTCCCAGGGTTTCCAGGGTTTCACTACACCAGGCTAAGTTTTTTTCTGATAGAGAGAGGCAAGAGATAGAAAAATGAGAGGAGGGTAAAGATGCCAAAGCACCGACACTTGCTCTAAGCTAGGTTCAAACCTGGGTTGCAGGCATGTAAAGCAAATGCACTATCCAGCAAAGATGATATATCTTGGCTTTCCTAAACAATTGAGTGATATGCAGCAAGCTATAGTAAATCAAGTTGACCTTGTAGCAACTCTTATCTTCCTGACTGGCATGGTGATACACCCATTCAAGTATAAACTATTTGCTCCTAGAATATTTGATAAGTTCTAGACATTACACACACAGGATGTTTTGTCAAAGTTCTTTTTTTTTCTCTTCTTTTTTCATCTAAAGAGACAGACACAGACAACACCAAAGTCTCCCTAGTACTGTTGTACTCCCTTATGGTGTATTGGGGCCTTGAAGCTGGATCATCACATAGAAGAGCAAGCCGGCAGACGTACCATTTCACCACCCCCATTAGTCATTTTAATCTATGCTAAAGTGCAATTCAGTCAAAGATGGCCAAAGTTCACAGAGGCATTAACCAAGGAATAACATATCTTAGATGTAAATTGGAAGGATGACAGATGTGATTTGACAAAGAGGAGGAGGCATATCTTCTTGTAAGCAAAACAACCTGAACAAAGACAGAGAAAGGAGGAAAAACTACCAAGATGAATCAGGTGCATTGGTACATTAACAAGAAAGTCAAGACAGGTGACATAAGGTGAAATAATAAAATAAAAATGAAAAGAGCTTACCTATAAAAAGGTGCCTGATCCCTAGGGCAGAGCAGGACAGTAGCTACAAGGATCACAAAGCATTTCTTAGAAGTATGAGCATTACAGTGTCCAGTGGCACTTTGTTATGACTCAGGATGAATGAAGGTTGAGAAACCTTAACAATTGATGACAGTGGGAAGGAAAGCATCACCCTTTATGCATATGTGCTAAGCTCTCTTAGAATCTTTGTCCTTCTGAGATGTCTCTTTTGGTAATTTCCTAGCGGATAACTTCACTGAAGGCTGCTGATGATAATGAATATGATGATTCATTTTACGACTCAGTATATACCAAGGATATCTTCATGTACATGAAGGAGAGAGAGGTGTGTAGGTGACTCATGGAGGTGGGGGTGGGGCTGGGGGGTTTGCAATGACTTCTCATGCTCATTTCCTCCTCTCTCTACCCTTCCAAAGAAAGTTGAAAGGAGTAATAATGATGAAGAAAATAATAATAGCAACAACTGCCATCTACTATTAACTTACTCTGAGATATTGTGCCAAGGGAAATTATACATTATCTTTTTCATTATCCTGATAACCTCACGATGTTATTGGGATATTATTATCTCCCATCTATAAATGGGAGAAACTGTTCAGAATCTCATAGCTATTATGTGGTAGAGCTGGAATGTGATTTGCTTACCTTGTAGGCTATAAGTCTGCACTTCTTATTTCTGAGGAGACGGTCTTAGATTGAGAGAGAGAGAGAGAGAGAGAGAGAGAGAATGATGCAAGTAATCAGACATAGCCTTTTCAGTTACAGTCTGGTAAAATTTCCGTTCTCTTTTGAAATCTGCTGTTCTCTTCTATGGAAGTCCTCTGTTAGGGTGCAGAATATATGAGACTTAAAAAACCTTAGCATATGACAATGGAATGAAGGGACTCACTTTATGTGTATGTGCTAAGCTTCAGTATTCTTTCTTTCTCAGTAAAACATACAGAACCAAGATTATCTAGCAACTAGAATATTTGTAGGTCATGCATGACAATGACAATGGATATCTTGTCTTCTCTATAGAGGCTGACTCCAAAGCCCACACTTTTATTTTTCTAGTATATTGTTCAGGAAGTAACTGATAACTTGGCTATAATAAATATATGGAGGGCTGGTTAAATAGCTCACTTGAATTGTGTACTACATTGCCATGTGTATGACTCAGGTTCAAGCCCAGCCCTCATCATACTGGAGGAGGCTTCAATGTTGTGGTCTCGGTCTTGGTCTCTCTCCCTCTCCCTCTTAGTCTCTATATAAAATACATAAATATATGAATATTAACTTATCAGTATTGATTTACCTTAGTGTCTTGTTGGATGGCAGAGATAATACACCAAACCAGACTTCCTGAATTAAAATGTGCAACTTAGAGAGCCTTAAATAGTACATATGCATGCTAAAGTTTGAAAGGCACTACTGTATTTAGCACTACTTCACACAGTATTGTGCTTTGGTCTCCCCACCCCCCCAAAGCACTGCTTAGCTCTAGCTTACCCATGGTGGTACTGAGGATTGAATTGAAGACCTTTGGTGCCTCAGATATGAAAGTCTATTTGTGTGATCTTTATGCTGGCTCCTCAGCCATACTTTGAATTGGATTGTTAAAAAAAAAACAAAAACAATGAGCAAGTTTGGTATTCATGTATAGCCATACATGTTATTCTGTCATCATTCCATTTCCTCCTGGACTCCTCAGTTGTGACCCTGACACTCATAGTATTTGGATTCATTTCCCAAGGATTACTGGAACTTAAGGAGACTTTTATTGGTCCCTGATACCAAATGAAGAAAACGAATTAGATCTATGAGGAAATTAACTATGATAAGTCACAACTTTTCATGAGCTATTAATTGTAAATATGTTGCCAAGTTATAATGTCTTAAATATTAACATTTCTTTCTTATTGCCCCAGCACAAGTTCATGGTTAAAAGTTACATGAATTGGCAGACTGAAATTAATGCTCACATGAGGTCACTCCTTATTGATTGGCTGGTGGAGGTGCAGGTAAGCCTAGCAGTTATTGCCTTTGAGAAGCTGCTGTTCTCTTTATTATTCATTCAGCATTTTCGGGTGCCAGACAAGATAAAAAAATCTACTGGAGGAAAGATAAAGTATGCAAATAGACAATAAGTACAAAGTAGAACATTCTAAATGTTCTGCGAATACCATTAATGCCATACTATGAGAACGCAGAAGGAGAGGTTATTTCTAGAAAAGGCAATGATGGTGTCATAATATCACGATAAAATTTTTTGAAAACGTATATCTAATGATTTGGCTAACGGTCACTGACATAATCTTTCAACTGTGGGTGGGGTAGGTGATAGAAAGGAATTTGTGGCACCAGCCCTGGTTTGTTCATATTTAGATAATGATGGAATATAGCTATGAATACTTGCATGTCACTGTATACTCAGAAAGTATAGCTCAGAATAGTTCCTGTCATATAGTATCAAGAAATGTTTGTTAAGTGATCGGAATTAGATGGATTACTATGGAGTTTGCAAGGAAACGTAAGTTACTACTTATGCTCCTGAAAGTCTTACTACTATATAATTTCCAAAGAAAAGAAAGAAGGAAAGAAAAGAAGGCATCACCAACATTTATGGGGAAAAAGTGTTGGTTTCAAAAGTGGTAAGTGGGCTGGGTGGTGGCGCACAAGGGCCAGGTTTAAGCCCCTGGTCCCCACTTGTGGTGAAAGTGGGGGAAGCAATGAAGCAGTGATGCAGATGCCTCTCTTTCTGTCTTCCCATTTTCCCTTTCGTGGGGGAGTAGGGGTGGGGAGCCCTCTGGGACTGGTAGATTCATCTTGCAGGCACCGAGTCCCAGTAATAGTCCTAGTGTAAAAAACCAAAAGTACTACATATGTTACATAAGCATATGGGTCATGTCCTTTTGAAATCAAATGGTGGACAAACCGTATGGTTAATGTCCCAAATGCCATGTAATTGAACATGTTGCACAAAATATTCTGAATCCGCTGTGTGTATTACGTAATTTAAATGCCAGTTAAGCCACTGGGATAACCCATAAAAATAAAGGGAATGTAAGACCAAATTTCCTTTTCTTTGCACTGAATTTTTTTTGTCTATAATTTTTCTTTTCAAAAAAGTCATTGGGGCCAGGTTAAGTGTACACATTACAGTGCACAAGGACCTGGGTTCGAGCCCCTGGTTCCTATCTGCAGGGGGAAAGCTTCAAAACTGGTAAAGTAGTACTGCAGGTCTCTCTCTCTCTCTCTCCCCCTTTCTGTCACCCCCTTCCCTATCAATTTCTGGCTGTCTCTATCAAATAAATATACATTTTAAAGGGCATTTATTTTTATTTTATTATATTTATTTTTATTTTATTTTATTTTATTTTTTAAAATCTAGAGTGCCTCAGCTCTGGCATATGCAATGTTATAAAGCAACTTGGGACCTCATGATGCGAGTCCTGTATTCACCATTGTGCTATCTCACTAGCCCCTTCTAGTACCAACCCTCTTGAATGTATCAGTGTTATTTTAGATGCAACATCAGAATAAAGAGGTTTTGCTATAGATTGAACTGGGTCACATTCTTTTATTTTTTAATTTATAGATAAATCTACTTTTATTAATGTCAAGGTAATAGTTGTTTAATTTATCAGCTTTCACAAGCAGATTATTTTTTTTCCCCCTCTTCTCTCTCTGGGTCCTGATGGAATTAAAGTTCAGAGGCTTCTGGTCATTTTCCCCTAACAGTTATCCCTCTGGGATTATGGAACAAAATTCTTTTGGCTTCTGTCATTGTTTCTCCACTGGACATGGGAGACGACAGGTTGATATATACCTCCAGCCTATTTCTGTCTTTCCTAGTGGTGCAGGGCTCTGGAGAGTTGAGGTTCCGGGATACACTGGTGATGTCATCTACCCAGGGAATGAAGGATGAAATCATAGTAATATCCACTACTTGATGTGTGAAATGAAGTAAGATATAAAGCAGGACAAAATGTTTAATTCACACGAACCATAAAGTACAAATAGGGCAGGTGTGAATAGGGATTTTAGGGTGGATAGAAGCTAGGAAGTATGTTCCTAGGGGCCTATGCTGTGGTAATTTTTATTGGAGCTTGATAGCTAACCTGTAGGTGGGCTAAAAGTCTTCTCTGCGAAAATGGTATCAGAGTTGATCAGAGGACTAGAAAACTACATCAGGGCAGAGAGTAGCTCCTAAACTTGAAGAAAACCTATAAATTCAAATAGCTATTTACTATGTCGATCTGACCCAGGGCCCATATCTATTCATATTTAGCACAGGAAGCTGTGCAACCTCTGAGTCCCTGTCAGTCTAAGCTCACAGTCCATGGTTACAGCTGGGACTATTCTAGACTGCACTCATTTCAGGATCAGTCTTCCTCAGGTGGCAGAGTAGGTTAACTCAGCTTCCCTTCGGAGAGTTGGGCAGGGCCTGGACTATATTCTGCAAAGGGAACTTTGCCTAGGCGCTCAAAGAGAAATATGTAAGCAAGTATCTTAGAAAAACTATAGAGCCATGCTATTTTTCATTCATGAAAGGGTTTTTCCAGGTTTGATACCTGTATCTCTCCCATTGTTTCTATTAGTTCCACATACCAAAGAATTAAGTAATGCATAGGTGTACCTAAGTGGAAAAGAGACCAACAAATAGACCTAGTATCAACACATAGTGGATACTAGATAGGTACATTTAAAAAAAATCACCTGATAAATGTAAATAATAAAATCAAATATACTGATAAATATAGACCTATTATATGTTATCTGGAAAACTGTACCTTGCAACCTGCATGGCTACTGTAATATTTTACCTGGAAAAGCCAATGACTGATTTCTGGCTAACATTTATTACCATGATACAAAACAAATATATGCAGACTGCAGGGTTTTCAAATAGCAATTAAAGAGTTTGTGTAGAGAAATATATCTCTGGGATGGGGAGGTAACTCACTCTACCTACATTGCTATGTGTGTGACCCAGCTTTGCGATCCCACATCACAAGGGAGGTGCTGTGGCACTGGAGGAAGTTTTTTTTTTTTTTTTTTTTGAGGAAGTTTAAGTGCTGCAGTTCTCTCTCCTCTTTATTTGTTCTTTATCTTTATTTATTTATTGGATAGAGACAGAGAGAAATTGAGAGGGGAGAGAGATGGAGAGAGACAGAGAGACACCTGTAGCCCTGCTTCACCACTCCTGAAGCTTTCCTTCTGTAGGTGGGGACTAGGGGCTCAAACCCAGGTCTTTGCACATTGTAATGTGACTGCTTAAGCAGGCTCATCACCACCCACCACCCTCATTCCCTCCTTTCCTTCCTCCCCACCCCCTCTCCCTCTGGAAACAAACAAAAAAGTGTCCTGAAATGTTCACATTGAACATGATTAAAGCCCTGGTTCCACCAAAGAAGAAGGGGGAAAAAAGTGTCATTATTTTATCAAATGTCCAAGAGATGGAGTTTTCCAGAATTTCTAGCACAGCACTACACACTATAGGCTCCCCCTTTATGACTGACTTCCCCCTGAGTCAGCCTGGCTCCTTTTACTCTGGTTCTTACTTTGGCATCTGGATGATTTTTTTCAACAAGTCCCTCAAGGGTTTGCTGCTTTTGTAAAATTGAGGAAATATTGTTTTACAAGACTATTTTTTGCTTCCTTTTCACACTTGCTCAGCATAATTGTCAGTGTTCCCTGCCCACCACCAAAGTGCCAGTCCTCCCTCCACTGTCAGACACTAGTCCCCATTCTCCCTTTAAACACCTTTCTTCCTTAGTAACCTCAGATCTGCAGGTATAGACTTAAGTGCTTATCTATGTTTTACCCTGTTACCTTGCTTTATTCTTTAGGTCTCACATATGAGTGAGCTCATCTGGCATTTGTCTTTCTCTTCTGGCTTATCTTGTTTGGTATCATCACCTACAGTCCCACTCATATTCTAACAACAGGCAAGAGTTCAACTTTTCTTATAGCTGAGTAGTATTCCAGTTGAAGACTTGGTTATTGTATATAACACCAAACATGGATATGTATATATCTTTATAGATTAGTACTCTTCAGATAGTTACGTAGGAGAAGAATTAGTGGATTATATAGCAGACTTATTTTTTACATTTTTTTTTCACCAGAGCACTGCTCAGCTCTGGCTTATGGTGGTGCTGGGGATTGAACCTGGGACACTGAAGGCATCAGAGTCTCTTTGCATAACAATTATGCTATCTACCCCTGCCCCTATTTTTTAAAAGTTTAAGACAACACAATACTGCTTTCCATAGAGGCTGAGACCATTTATATTCTCACCAATAGTATAAAAGCATGCCCATTGACACAGAATTCTGGTGGTGGGAATGGTGTGGAATTGTACCACTATTATATTGTAATTTTGTAAACCAATATTAAATCACTATTAAAAATGAAATTAAAAAATCACCCCCTTTTCTCCACATACTCACCAGCAGGTGTTATTTTTGGCTTTTGTTAATGTCCATTATTCCTATGATGTATGAAACTGTGAGATGGCATCTTAGCATTTTCTTGATTTGTATGTCCCTGATATTAAATGATGAAGAACATTTTTCTTGTGTACCTGTTGGCCATCTTTGGTGAAGCATCTTTTCACTTCTCCCCATTTAAAAAATATTTATTTAATTTATTTATTTTCCTTTTTTGTTGCCCTTTTTATCATTGTTGTGGTTATTATTGTTGTTATTGATGTTGTTGTTTTTGGATAGGGCAGAGAGAAATGGAGAGAGGAGGGGAAGACAGAGAGGGGGAGAGAAAGATAGACACCTGCAGACCTGCTTCACTGCTTGTGAATCGATTCCCCTACAGGTGGGGAGCCGGGGGCTCGAACCGGGATCCTTACGCCAGTCCTTGTGCTTTGTGCCATGTGCACTTAGCCCGCTGCGATACCACCCGACTCCCATTTCTCCTCATTGTTATGAGATTTTGTTATTGTTAAATTTTGTGAGTTTGTTGTATATCGTGGATATTAACCTTTGGTCAAACGTATGTTGTATGAACTTTTCCTCCCATTGGGCAGTACATCTCTTTGATTTGATGATGATTTTATTTTTGCTGTTTAGGAGCTTTTTAGTTTGATTTGATCCCATTTGTGTATTTTTGTACTCATTTATCCTATTTCAAATATATCTCTGAAGCCGATATCATTGAATGTTTGCCTAAATTTTCTTCAATGTATTATAAGTTTTTAAGTTTAACATTCAGGTCTTTAATACAATTTGAGTTGAGTAAATGATTTCAGATAGTGATCTGTTATCAGATCACTTAAATAAGCACTTACATAAGTAAACTTGATAATGAAGGTTTTGAAAAATTATCGAGCTAGTAAGAGACTTCTAATGGACTGTCAGTGGACTTTGATCAACAATTTTGTTTTATATAGTGGCAAAGAGAGGAGGAGGAAGAGAGGGAAGGAGGGAGGGAGGGAGGGAGAGAGAGAGAGAGAGAGAGAGAGAGAGAGAGAGAGAGAGAGAGAGACCATATTACTGATGCTTCTTTCCTTATGGGGAATGAAGGCTGGGTGTAGAAGTTTTCTTTGTCTATTCCTCTTTCTTCCCTCCTTCCTCCCGCTTTCTTTCTTTCTCTCTCTCTTTCTTTCTTTCTACCTTCCTTTCTCCTTTCTTTCTTTCTCTAGACTGATAGGTAGAATAAATACACCACAGTACTGGAGCTTCCTTTGATGTCGAGTGCCAGGCTCGAACCTGGGTCATGCACATGGCAAAGTAGCACACTCCCCAAATGAACTTTTTCACCAACTCCTGATCAACAATATTTTTATTAGTGTTGTAGGTGGGAACAGAGAAAAATCTACTTGATTTATATATGAGATGATACTGGGAATAGGAAAAGAAAATAAAATTTCTTCACTGGTTGGAATGATGAACGGACTATTTGAAAACTTTTTCATGTTATTTTATTGCATAAATTCACATTGAATACAGGAAACTAAAAAAACAAAACAAAACAAATTCCTGGTATATTGCACCAAAGTAAAAGACTCGGGTGGGTGGGAGAGAATACAAGTCAAAAAAGGATGACAGAGGGCCTGAAGGGGGTTGTATTGTTATATGAAAACTGGGGAATGTTATGCATGTACAAACTATCGTATTTACTGTAGAATGTAAAACATTAATTCCCCAATAAAGAAAGAAAAAAATGTAAAAAAAAAAATCAAATTCCCTGTAATCCCACAACCTGTAAGCATAGGTACTATTCATACATAAATATCCCCCAGTTTTTTAGTAGAGGTGCACGAATCACAGAACTAGAGATGCCCAGGTCCTATAGCAAACATTTTGAAACTAGAATTCTAGAATTGTGAGGTGTCTTCTTTTTTAAAAAAATATTTATTTATTTAAAAAAAATTTTAAAAAATTTATATTTATTTACTCTCTTTTGTTGCCCTTGTTTTTTTTGTTGTTGTGGATATTATTGTTGTTAGTGAGGTCATCATTGTTGGATACGGCAGAGAGAAATGGAGAGAGGAGGGGAAGACAGAGAGGGGGAGAGAAAGACAGACACCTGCAGACCTGCTTCACCACCTGTGAAGCGACTCCCCTGCAGATGGGGAGCCAGGGGTTCGAACCGGGATCCCTAAGCCGGTCCTTGTGCTTTGAGCCAACTGCTCTTTAACCCACTGCGCTACCGCCTGACTCCCTGTGAGGTGTCTTCTAAGCACACATTTCTTTATTTTAGTTTGTGGAGGTAGTGAATCATATACCCATTATTTTACTTCTCCTGTGCCGACTTTTTTTTTTTTTTTTTTGGATAGGATAGATGGACATTGAGAGAGGAGAGGGAGATATTGAGGGGGAGAGTAAGATAGACACTTGTGAATCATGCCCCCCCCACAGGTGGGGCACCAGTAACTCAAACCTGAATCTTTGCACTTAGTCCTATGTGTGCTTAGCTTGGTGAGCCACCACCTGATTAAGATGTTTTCCATTTAAATGGACGGGTGCTGGGGAAGGGGGTGTGGAGCTTCCTTTGGTGCTATGGCACTCCCAATATGATGCATATGATCATACACCCACCTTATCTAGTGAGATGTCTCTCTAGGCGAAACATATTTTTTATAAAACATCACAAGTAGTAACTTTTAATCTTTTAAAAAATCACAGTTTTAGGGAGTCGGGCGGTAGCGCAGCGGGTTAAGCGCACGTGGCACAAAGCGCAAGGACCGGCAGAAGGATCCCGGTTTGAGCCCCCGGCTCCCCACCTGCAGAAGAGTCGCTTCACAGGCGGTGAAGCAGGTCTGCAGGTGTCTGTCTTTCTCTCCCCCTCCCTGTCTTCCCCTCCTCTCTTCATTTCTCTCTGTCCTATCCAACAACAACGACAACAACAACGACAACAATAACTACAACAATAACTACAACAATAAAACAACAAGGGCAACAAAAGGGAATAAATAAAAAAAATCACAGTTTTAGAGATATTGCATAGGGACCATGTGGTGGTACACCTGGTTAAGTGGACACATTACTACACACAGGGAACTGGGTTTGAAGCCCCGGTCTCCACCTGCAGGGGAAAAGCTTCATGAGTGGTGAAGCAGGGCTGGAGGTGTCTCTCTGTTTCTCTCCCTCTCTAACTCTCTCTTCACTCTCAATTTCTGGCTGTCCCTAACCAATAAAAGATAATAAAAATAAAAAAAGAAATATTACACATAGTATTTTTGTAACTTTACTTTTGTAGATTTATATACTTATTAAAACAGATTTTTGTACAGTCAATAGCATTTTAATACTCAGTTTTAAAAACAGACTCACAGAATGTTGCCAATTCCATTACAGAGAGTTGTGTATACTTCATCTAGTTTCTCCCAATGGTAACATTTTGTGTAACTGTAGTAATCAGGTCACACTAAGCTCAACAGACTTACTTATGCTCATGAGTCTAGTCTGTATCATTGTATCACACATGTAACTCTTTTAAGTACCACTTTCACAATTAGATACAGAGCCATTCCATTGTCATAAGGACTCATTATGTTATCCTTTCTGTGACTCTGTCAGCTCCATCGCCTCCTGCTCCTGTTCTTGGAAACTCCTTAATTATTCTCTTATTTATTCATAGAACTTCATATAAATAAAATCACATAGTATCTAGCTTTTTGAGATTGGCTTGTAAACACAACTCCCTCCACATGCGTGCAAACTATTTATTACTTTTCCTTGCTGAGTGATATTCCACGATACGATGCTTAATCATTTTAACTGGTCAACACTGAAGGTCATTCAATTTGCTTCCGAGTTTTAATGTTATGAAAAGAACTGCTATAAACATTCATTCATGTAGATTTAATAATATTTATTTGTATATATATATATATATATATATATATATATATATATAGAGAGAGAGATAAATTGAAAAGGGAGGGGAAGAGAGAGTAGGAGAAAGAAAAGATACACCTGCAACACTGCTTCACCACTTATCAAGCTTACCCCTGCAGATAGGGACCAGGGGCTTGAATCTTGGTCCTTGCACATTGTAAGACACACTCTACTGAGTGAGCTACTTCTTGGACCATCATATATATAGTCTTTATTGGATAGAGACAGTCAGAAATTGAGAGGGTAGGGGAGATGGAGAGGGAGATGATGTCATGGCTGGAAAAAGGGCTAGAAATCAGGGAAGAGAGTAGCTCCCAAATATGGGAAAGGTGTATAAATATTGTTAAATGCAGACCTCATCAATGTTTTTTTAATGTGTGGTCATTAATTTTTCCCAATTTGTTGAAGAGGCTTTTTCCCCTCACTATATAGTTTTGACTCCTTTGTTTTATATGATTTGAATTTATCTATGTGGGTTTGTTTCTGGGCTCTTTATCCATTAGCTTGGGTGTCTGTTTTTATTCTAGTACTACCTTATTTTAATTACTGCTGCTTTATTATATAGTTCTTTAGGAGGCATACTTTTTTTTCCTTCTCCAAATTGCTGTGACTATTTATAGCCTTTGTTGGTGCCAGAAAAATGTTAAATTTGTTCTGTTTTCTTGAAGAAAATCCCATGGGATTTTCATAGAGATTGTACCAAATCTATACATTGCTTTAAGTAAGATGGTCAATTTAATAATATTTATTCTTTCTGTCCATTATCACAAAACATTCTTCCATTATTTGTATTTTATTTCTTTTAACTGTGCCTTATAGGTTTCATTATACATGTCTTTTACTTTCTTAGATATACACAAAGATATTTTATCTTTTGTTGCACATATAAATGGAATTGGCTCCTTGATACCACTGGATAGATAGATAGATGTGGAGATGCATCAAATTTATTTGTATTGCTTTATATCTTGCAACTTTACTGTTCAGTTTTGGGACAGTCTTTAGAGCTTTTTCTTTTAATGACACATTTGTTCAGTGTCATGATCAGACTACTATATTTATCAATCAATAACACGAGTGAAAAAAAAGCCTCCATTAGGACCAGGTGGTAGCACAACTGTTAGAACACACATTACCATGTGCAAAGATCCAGTTTCAAAACTGTCTCCATCTGTAGGGGAAAGCTTCATGAATGGTAAAGCAGGACTGCAAGTGTTTTTTTTTTTTTTTAATCCTATCTCCCCTCCCTCTCTCAATTTCTCTCTGTCCTATCAAATTAAATGAAACAAAAAAATTATTAAAGAATCTACATTAAAGCTCTTTGCTGGAATGCTTTACATAAAAAAGAAACTAAACTAGTGTGTTATTCAAGCAGCCCTGAATACAGTAGTCCAAAGTGTCTTTTTACCATACACAAAAATACTGTCTAAAGCATGTCTTCTTTGTAGCAACTAGGCCCTACCACCACTGTGCATGGGTGAGTTCACAAATGTGTTGTAACTGTTACTTTCCTGTCACTTCTCTGGCTCTCCTCTCTTGCTAAGTTTTATTTCTTAGTAGTTAAAACCTTTTGCCACTGCCATAGCTTCTGCTGCTGCTGGAGCCACCATAGCCACTGTGGTGTTGTGGTTAGGCAAAGTATCAGTCTCTACCACCATAGTGGCCCAGCCTTCAAAGTTCCCTCCTTTTATGGATTCTAAATTTGAGGATTCATTGTTGTAATTACTGAAATCATTGTAGCTTCCACTACCTCCAAAATTACTTCCATTGTTGCCAAATCATTTAGAATCAGCCCCAATACCAACATATCCACCACAAGTTCAGCTGCTACCAAAGCCACATGACACACAAAAATTTCCTTCATGACCACAGTTGTCATTGTCATTGCCACCAAACCACCATCACAGCCACCACTGAAGTTTCCAGAACCATTTCAGTGCCCTTGTTTGGATGAAATACTAGGTTAAATAGGGATTTCTTACTTTACAGTTGTGGAGGTTCGAACCCAGGTCCTTGTGCATAGTAATGCATGCACTCAATGGAATGTGTCTTTGCCTGGTCCCAAAATAATCTCTTAAAATAGTGTTCTTTAGTATTTTCTCTAATGTCATCAACAAAAATCTTTTTCACAGTCAATGAGGCAATGGGTCTTGTAGAATCTTCTCTAGAGAGTCCTCTTGTTTTGTACACCACATGAACTCCTGCATTTGTGGCAGCATCCAGCTCCTCCACAGTGGCATGTGTAATGGACCCAAGGTCTCTGGGGCACTTAGTATTTCCATCTATCATTACCACACAGTTTTTGAGCATTCTTCGTTGCTCACAATAGCTTATCAGTTATTTCAAAGTTAGATCTCTGATGAGATTCCACAGCTGTCTGGCTCTTTGGTGACAGCTGAAGGAGAGACATTTGCATCTTCACGCTTCTCTCTCTTTATTATCATTCTACTTCCATATAACGAAAGTTTAACTTCTTCCCTTCCAATTTGGATATATTTCATATCTTTTTCTTGCCAGACTGCTCTGGCTAGGACTTCCAGGACTGTGTTTGACAGTAGTGACAAGACATTTTGAACTTATTCTATATCTTTGTAAAAATAAGTTTTATGTTATTCATCACTGAGTATGTTATTAGCCACTGGTTTGTGACTATATGGCCTTTACTATATTGAGAAAGGTTTATGTAACAGATACAAATAATAATAGCAAGATTTGTTGAACACAAACACCAAATTTTGAACATGGGTCCTCATACATAGCAATGTGTGTACCCTACCAGGTAAACCACAATCTGATTCCTTGAACTTGTTTTTCTGTGTTAAGTGGAGAATTTCTAGTTACTTTAAATGTTACTATGATAAATCTTCTAAATTCCTTCTCTGGTGAGTCTTCCAGTTTGGTGTCTTTATGATTTTTTCTTTTGATTTCATTTTATTTGAGGAATTCTGTCATTTTAATCATAGATCACTTGTTGCTTTTCTTTGTTCCTGCATCTATATTAGCTTCTGTTGTTTATATACTGGTGATGTTGTAGGGCTAGAGTTCTTCTTTTATGAGCAGGGAGGACAGTGGAGAAAAGAGTAAATTGTAATGGCTCTTGGTAATACCAGAAGAGGAGTGGGTTTTACACAGCCCAATGGGACAGCTTTATGCTGAGCAGAGTCCATGCTGTGCTTCAACTTTTGCAAATACTCAGTGTTATTAATGCAGCAACCATTAACTTCTGCCTGAGACTGTTCTCAAACCCACTTGTTTTTCTCTCAGGGGAGTGAGTAGTTGACCAGAACGGCCCTATTGGGCTCAGTCGCCCATTATCAGATGATTTCTTTTTCTTTCCCAGACTTGAATCTTTGTGGGCATTTTATTATCCTGCGCCCCCACCCCAAAGTTCTTTATGGGTCAGTACTTAAAAGCTTTCAGTCCTTCTATCCTCACCAGCCTTGCTCTTTTAGAAATAATGGCAGCTGACAAGCTGTGCCACTATCTCTGCTTATTTTTAGTTCCTCTGCCTATAATTTTTTCACCTACCTCTAGATGGATATGTGTGTGTCTTTCAGGCAAAGCTGACTCTCTACTGTTGAGGTTTTGCTGTGATATGTTGTTCTTGATATATTTTTGGGTGGGGGTCATAGTTTGCTTGTGACTTCTACCATTGCCCTGTTACTAAGAAATCTTAGTAATAGTTCTAATGATAGCCCATTATTTTTGAAAGATAGTGTTATAATTAAAATTAAAAGGGACTTTGGCTGCAGTGCATAATGGACTTGGCTGTGGGGTGGCTGGGAGTGGGTTTAGACAATAAAAGCTTTATTTTGGTGGCACAGTATTATGGGTTGTATATTTCAAAATACCCAACCAATAATATAACCCAATATACAAAATAAGAAATTACAGGCAGAGATAAATAAACTAGTCTCATAAGCCCATGAATTAGTTATCAAAAGTTCAGCCCCACAAGATAAACAATTATCAGCAGAGGTGTAGGTTACTTATATGACCATAGAGGAGTCTTAGAGTTTACCAACTAACTGAGTCATGCATGTTCAGTTCCCAGGAGAGGCAGCCATGGCAGGCACCTTGAACACCCACCACTAAGATGCATCTGATCAAGAGAAGAAGCAAGGGCCAAAAGGACTTGACTTCTGGCTGCCTGTACTTTTAAGTCTGTTAGGTTCACCCACAATCCGTTGTGTGTTTACTCAGAATGTAGTACGCTCTGTCATCAGGCTGATGTCAGCCGAGTGCTATGTCCAGCTTCCTATGGTTGGCCAGTATAATGCATCACAACAGGACTTAATTTTTTCAAGCTTTACTTGTAATTTGTATTTCCAATTTGACCTTGTTTTGTTGTTGCTTAAACAAAACAAGACTAATTACCATTTTAGATGCTTTGCTTCTGTTTACTTTGTTTTTATTGCCAATTTTTAGACTAGTCTAATGTGACCTCAGTGATAATTTCTTCTTTTCTTAATGAGATTTTCTTTATGGCTTCAGATAAAATAAATAAAATTTTCACTGATCTTTGAGGAAATGTGTATTTTCTATTAGGTTCAAAGATTATCACATCAATTAATTTTAATAATTATTATTACATAGTTTGTAGGCTATTTTTTCTGTTGAACTTGTCAGAGTCTAAGAGCATTGTGCTAACCATTGTTTAATTACTTTCTCCTGGCATTTATCTATTCCCTCCACCTTCTGTGTACTCTTCTGTTTCATACCATTTTGTTTGTTTTTGCAGGTCCAAAACCTTGCACATGTGAAATTCCACTACTCTGGGACACATTTTAAAAACCATTTTATTTTGTTTTATTGGCTAGAAACAGAGATAAATTGAGAGGGAAGGGGGAGATAGAGAGAAAAAAAAGTGAGAAAGAGAGGTGCCCCCTTACTCATATCTCTCTCTCACTTTTTTTTTCTCTCTCTTGGATTAACATGTGAATGTTCTCAATTTACTTGAATAAAGTTTAAAATTCCTGAAAAATTGTGTTCTTTCAATTCTTTATTGAGATTATACCTGATGAACTTTTAACCTTGGGGAAACAAACCCAGCTGGTCAGTTCTCCTCAATACAGTACTTGTTCCCGGTCATAGATTCTAAAAAGAAAGAAATGAATAAACTATCAGTAAAGAAATTTCTGTATTTCTGAGCCAAGCCTGATCTCTCTGTGGCGTTCACTGTATGTGATTGCAGCAAATGGGGAAAAGCAGACTCTCTAAGGTTGGGAGATCCGTGAGAGGATGTGCTCATTCAAGGTGCTCATAGAAAGACAGAGTGCTCCTCATTTGTAAGACTGGTCACCTATACAAACAGAGAAGGGGAGGGGGCTAATCCTAGGTTCTTCTAAGACAGAAGATGTAGGTTGTACTAGCTGGAGTAATTCTCACAATTCACCACATCTCAACTATTCAAGTCTGATAACTACTTCTTTCCTCAGTGCTGCATGTTAGGGAGCTGATTCTTGGACTGTTTGTGTTTTCCTCCAGATATCTTTTGAAATGAGTCATGAGTCCTTGTACTTGGCAGTGAAGCTGTTGGATCACTATCTTATGAAGGTAATAGGCAAGAAGGATGAGTTGCAACTCCTTGGTTCCACTGCTTTTCTGATTGCAGCAAAATTTGAGGTGAGTCTGGATCCACAGAACCTGTAGACATGTAATCAATCAGGTTTCTATTCCAAGTTAGCTGTGTGGACATACATGTGTGTATGCTACATGGATGCATATATATATGTGCACACGTTTGTCTGTGCACATATAAATGTATTTTTATGAATTTGCATGTGTTTCCTTAAGTTACATGCATAGACCTAAAATTTATTTTTAAAATTTAAAATTTTTAAAAAAATAAATTAAAATTTATGTTTCCTACCAATCTCCAACTCTATCTTCTCCTTTAGGGAACCTGAGTTGGGTAATAATGATAACATCTTTGTTTCCTGGCATCAACAAAGCTCTTCCATTTCCTCTCTGTTGATGTACATTCTTGTGCATTTGCCTAATTTAAATGTATCTTCATTTATAAAGTTTCCTTCTGGTCCACAATTCTCTTTCCCACCCTCACTATTTTCTTCTATCACTTACTCCATCATTCTCTTGTGGAATTTTTTTTTAATTTCATTTTTTTTTATTTGTGGTTAATGGTGGGTTACAAGACAAGATTACAGTGGATAGTTCCACACCACACCCACTTCCCAAAGACAACCACCATCATTCTTTCAAGCCTTAGAAACAATTTGCTTGCTGCTGCCTTTTTTTCAAGTTCATGTGTATCAGATCTCTCGATTTGTCTTTCATCTCTTTACTTATTTTGCTAAGCATGATCACCTCCAGTTCCATCCATTTTCTCATGAAATGTTGAACTGCATGTATAAGAAGTCATTTCCAGGTCTGGGTGCTGGAGACATTGAAGGGAAAATGGTCAGGAGTGGATGGTTGGTATCGAGTCCAGGTATAATATTCAAGTCATTTCTGAATTAACTTAAATGACTATAAAATTAAAATAAAAGTACAGACATTTTCTTTATAATAATAATCAATCTCATATCTCATGCTTATGCGTCTCCCTTAGATACTAATTCACTTTGTTAAACTCTGATTTTTCTGTGGGGTAGATAGCATAATGATTATGCAAATAGACTCTCGTGCCTGAGACTCCATAGTCCCAGACTCTATTCTCTGTACTATGACAAGCCAGAGTTGAGCAGAGCTCTAGTAAGAAAAAATATAGTAATAATAATAATAATAATAACAATAACAATAATAATAATTAAGGAGCCGGGTGGTAGTATACCTGGTTGAGTGCTCATGTTGCAGCGTGCAAAGATCTGGGTTCAAACTCCCCAGTCCCCAACTACAGGAAGAAAACGTCACGAGTGATGAAGTGGTGCTACAGGTATCTCTCCATGTCTCTCTCTCTGTATTCCCCTTCTTCCTGATTTCTGGCTGTCTCTATCAAATAAATAAAGAGAATAAAAACCTTAAAAATAATAAATAAAACTCATAGTTCCCTTCTAGATTCAGTAGTTGTGCAAAACCATAAAGTTTGGGAACAAAGAGATAGGCAACTTTTAAAGTGCCTGATCTGGTTTATTTTCCTGTGTTTTCAACTATAGGTCTTTTACAGCCCTCCCAATCTCCCTCCCTCCCTCCTTCACTTGACTCCCCACCTTACTTGCTATCTGCTTCCCTTCTCCTCATCCCTCCCTCAGTCTCTTCCTCCCTGCCTCAGCCTGTATCTCTTTCCTTAACCTGTCATGCCATCCCTTCTTTAAACCTGTTTCCCTCCCTCCTTGTCCCCTTCTTCTTTACCTGTTCTCTCATGCTGGCTTCAGTGTACCCTGATTCAGTTCCATTCTCACTCTCTCCACCCTTTTCTGCCTTCTTCATTTCTGCCCTCTACTTCTGCCCTCCCTTCTGTCTTCTCACTCTCCTGCCTTCTCTCAACCCCCAAAGCCTGAATGTGCTCACTTGCTGATGTCATGCTGTGCTGTTTCTCTCTTCACTTCCCTCTCTTGCTCACTTGTTTCCTCAGTTCACCCCTTTCAACTTTTTCTTACAATCCCTGTTCCTGCCCTCGTCCCCACCTCCTTTCCTTTCCCTCCTTATTCCCTTTTTCTCTCACTCTCTCTACCCTTATCTCTTCTGGTCTCAAACCTCCTGTTTCTGTGTGCTCTGTTCCTCTGTCCTTGATCTCTCTCTCCCTCATCATTTCCCATTTGGTACCACTTCCTTCTGTGCTCACTCTCTGTTTTTTTTTTTTTTTTTTTTTTGCTCCTATGCTCCTTTCTCTTTTCTCTTTTTATTGGTGATTTAATATTGATTTACAAAATTACATGTCAACAGGGGTATAATTCCACGCCGTTCCCACCACCAGAGTTCCCTCCACTGCAAACCACCATAGTTCTCCCAAGGTTGCAGACATGGGTTAACTATCATCTCTAATACCATTTGTCTACATCTATCTACATTTGTACATAATTGTGCCCCTTTCTGTGATGTCCAGTCCTCTCTTCTCTCCCAAGCCAGTCATGACCCTATTACAACACCCAAATGCCCCCTCCTTTTCTCCTCCTCTGTCTGTGCATCTTGGTGGAGCTGGACTTCAGTGTTCTTTTATCCTCTTCCTCCTATCACTTCTCTCCCACTGAGAGTATGAATCAAATAGTTTTTGAGGTGTAGAAGGTATCCTCTTTCTTTTATTTCCTTGGTCCTTCCCTCCTAACTTTGTGTTGAGCAAGAATTCCATATCTCAGACTGAGCCTGGGGAGGTTTGAAAAAGCATTTGGGAAACCCCCGGGGCAACACAGAGCAGGAGGAAAGAGGAGAGAGAGCAAGAGGAACTTTTAAAAATGTCTTTGTTGGGGGATTAACGGTTTACAGTTGACAGTAAAATACAATAGTTTGTACATGCATAACATTTCTCAGTTTTCCACATAATATTTTAACCCCCACTAGGCCCTCCTCTACCTGAACCCTCCTCTCCACCCCAAAGTCTTTTACTTTGGTGCAATACACCAACCCCAGTCCAAGTTCTGCTTAATGTTTTCTCTACTGATCTTGTTTTTCAACTTCTGCTTATGAGTGAGATCATCCCATATTCATCCTTCTGTTTCTGACTTATCGGGAGGGATTTTCTAGCAAATATCAGAATGCAGAACACTCTTATTCTGCTCACCAGAGAACAGAGTCCCCACTAGATTTTTGAGAAGGTGTGTTAGGTACAGAAAGCCTTTTCAAGGGAAGTATGAAAAAAGGCTTATTAAGGGGGAAAAAGGTGGAGTTCCTTGCCCTGCCATTAAGTTGTTGGGTAAACTTCAGCAAGTCTCTTCTTCCATCTGGAGTTCAGTTTCCTTGTATGTAAAACCAGAAGACTGATCCAACCTGTTATCTGGAAAAAAAAAGTGGGGAGGAATAGTATTAGAAGACTGGGTAGGGTAGGAAGATGGGTAGAGGCAGAGAAAAGACTCTGGGTCTTTCTGCCTCTTAGTCGTCTCTCCAAAGTCAGGGTTTAATTTGCAGAAGACAGATCATGAAGAGATGCACCTAGACTAGGGTTCTTTTAATCTTTGGCCTGACTTGGTTCATCCCAAGTGTAACTGCTAGGACATATCTTGCCTCCTCCATAGTCCATAGTCTTTGCTTAGTCTGGAAACATCTGGCCTGTGGGCTGTGTACATGCCACAAAACAAAACCATTTGGTCTGGTTGGCCCTGATAAATGTAGCAACCACCAAGTGCTAATTTTTAAGTTGATGCTTTTGTATGGCTTGAACATGATGCTATACATAACCAAGTGACCATTGTCAGAAAAAAAAAAGTTCCCCATCCCTGGCTTCTGCAGTTTCTGTGTCTGTTCTCCTTCTTTCACTGTCTGGTACCCCAGCCATATCTCTCCCCAAATTCTTACTCATTCCTCAGACTGAGACACAAATCCACAGCTTTCTTTTCCATCACTAGGGCCCCTTTTCTGTTACTCCTCCCCACCCATCTTTCAGATCAGACCTTTAATTGTCCATTCCTGGACCTCCCTCATCAGGAGAGCTCACTGCTTCCTACTCTGTAACAACATATGCCCGTTTTAGAGATGTAAGAATCCATTCCAGGCTGGGGAGATAGCACAATAGTTATATAAAAAAGACATTCATGCCTGAGGCTCCAAAGCCCTAGGTTCAAACCAGGGTACCACCATAAGCCAGAGCTGAGCAGTGCTCTGGTCTCTCTCTCCCTAACCAAAAAAAAATTTACAAAAAGGACCTGAAAGGGAGGGGAAATAGCATAATGGTTGTGCAAAATAACTCTTGTGCATTATGCTCTAAGGTCCCAGGTTTGATCCCTAATATTACCATAAGCCAGAACTAATAGTACTCTGGTAAAAAACAAACAAACAAACAAACAAAAAAGTACCCCAAGAGCCCCTTGCCCCTTATCAGTTCTCTGGTGCTAAATTTTGTGCAGCTCTCCCATTTTCTCCCTCCTCCTCCTCTTCTGCCTCCTCCTCCTCCTCCTCCTCCTCCTCCTCCTCCTCCCCCTCTTCTCCTCCTCCTCCTCTCCTCCTCCTCCTCCTTCTTCTCTCTCCTCTCTCCCTCTCTCTCTCTCCCTCTCACCAAGAAGCTGGCTTTCAGAGCTAGCCTGAAGGTTTCTTTCAAAAAGTGTGCTTGTCTCCTTTGCCCCTTCTTGCTATTTGCCTTTCATCCCTTTGTACTTCTAGGAGCCTTATCCGATTTCTGTGGAAGACTGCCTGTATATCTGTGATGATCATTATCAAAAAAAAGAGTTACTCACCATGGAAGCCAACATGCTGAAGATGCTAAATTTTGATATTGGCATTCCTACCTCCTATCATTTTCTGCGCAAATATGCTCAGGTAAGAGGGAGGAGGCGTGGCTTCATACTCCCCTGCTGGGGTGCCTGATAAGAGAGGGGAGGGGCAGATGTTGGGGGGGGTCCTTCTTTTGTTTCTGAGGTTAAAAAATTATAGTGTGGGAGTCGGGCTGTAGCGCAGCGGGTTAAGCACAGGTGGCGCTAAGCTCAAGGATCGGCGTCAGGATCCCGGTTCGAGCCCCCGGCTCCCCACCTGCAGGCAGGTCCCTTCACAGGCGGTGAAGCAGGTCTGCAGGTGTCTGTCTTTCTCTCCCCCTCTCTGTCTTCCCCTCCTCTCTCCATTTCTCTCTGTCCTATCCCACAACAACGACATCAATAATAACTACAACAATAAAACAACAAGGGCAACAAAAAGGAATGAATAAATAAAATAAAAATAAAAAATAGAAAAAAAGAAAAAAATTATAGTGTGTGTGGGAAGGGGAGAAAGTTATACATTTCTGTAGTGTGCCTATGAAGTTTTAACACGAATAAGATAAGCCAGAAAGAGAAGGATTTTTAACACGAGTAAGATAAGCCAGAAAGAGAATGACTATGGGATGATCCCACTCATGGACAGAAGTTGAGAAATAAGAACAGAAGGGAAAACACAAAGCAGAACTTGGATGGGATTTGGTATATTGTACTAAAGTAAAGTACTCTGGGGTGGTGGAGAATACTCAGGTCCTGGAACGTGATGACTGAGGAAGACCTGGGGGCGGCGGTTAGAGTGTTATGTGGAAAATTGAGAACTGTTACACATGTACCAACTACTGTATTTTACTGTCGACTGTAAACCATTAATCCCTTCAATAAAGGGAAAAAGAAGTTTTAACATGAGGCCAGAGTAGGGGGATGGGGGACAATTCTTTGATCAGGAGGCAAGTTTTGGGGACATGCTGGCCAAGTTTCTTTCTTCACGTAATCATTATCCCTAGGGGAACTGAATTCATTTTATGATCTTTCATGTCATTTTATTTCAGAAGTGTGTATTGCATAATTTTTTTATGTGTGAGATATTGGTCATATTTTTTCCCCTTTCTGTTGCCCGGAAGGGGTGTTAATGGTTTACAGTATAGTTGTTGGCACATGGGTACAATTTCTCATCTCATCATGATAAGTGTCTGCAAAACACTCTCACACCCAGCCGAGGTCCCCCTCCACTATCATGCACCAGGACTCGAAAGCCCCTCCATTCCCCCCGTCTCCACAGTCCTTTGCTTTATAATCATAATTTATTTATCAGAGGTGGGGGAGAGGATTCACACCAAAACATGACTCTGGTACATGTGCTGCTGAGAATTGAACTCAAGACCTAAAGCTTGAAGGTCCAGTACTTTATCCACTGCACCCCATTTGGACTTCATATAGGTGATTCAGACGAGATGAGTTGCACCCTGGAACACCTCTGAGGGTAGAGTCAGGTGCAGAATCACAGTTGGAGGAATTTAACCCTGTAAAATATTACTTGTATGGAAATAGGTGGGAGAGTGCCCTAAGAACAATTAATAATTTGGTTAAAAGTTCTAAAGATTCTCCCTAGGGGTGGGATGGGCTTCATGAGTGGTGAAACAGTACTGCAGGTGTCTTTCTTTTTCTCTGTGTCTCCCACTTCCATCTCATTTTCTGTCTTCCCCCAATAAATAAAAACATAGTGTATTTATTTTATATATACACATACATATATTCCTCTTCCTCCTCCTCCTTCTCCTCCTCCTCCTCCTCCTCCTCCTCCTCCTCCTCCTCCTACTACTACTACTACTACTACTACTACTACGACTACTATTACTATTTTACCAGAGCACTGCTCAGCTCTGGCTTATGGTGGTTTGGGGGATTGAACCTGGGACCTTGGAGCCTCAGGCATGAGAGTCTCTTTGCATAAACATTTTGCTATATACCCCCTAAAATATTTTTTAAAGAAAACTCTAAAGATGACAAACCCCATGACAATTTCAAAAATGTCCCTCCTAAGATTCTGTGTTCAGGAGGAGCAGTGACCTTATTGTGAATTAGGGTGGCAAGAGAGGTTGAGGCTCAGACAGAGCCCCTTAGACCTGAGAGGGGATAACATGGAGTGGGGATGCAGAGACTCTTCTCCCTGGTCCCTGTTTTCTGACTTGATGGCTGAGCCAGTCTTCTTTCTGCCTCTAGTGTATTCATGTGGACATGGTGACAATCACCTTATCCCGCTACATCTGTGAGAGGACCCTGCAGGAGTACGACTATGTCAAGGAGAGGCCTTCCAAACTTGCTGCTGCTTCCTTCCTCCTGGCTCTTTACATGAAGAAGCTTCATCACTGGGTAAACACTTGCCAGGGGAAAGACTGGGAGGGGAGGGATTCAGAAATGCATGGTTGGCACAGGAGAAAGACATTAATTATGGCTGTGGAGACTTTGGTGGCATAACTGCTGGTTACTCATGCTTCTAAGTTCCTTGGCATCTTGGTATCTTAAGAGCCTGGTTGCCTAAATAGTCTACAAGCAGTGGTTTTTAACATACCCAGAGGAAATTTAGCTGGCAACACAATATGATAAAACACAAAACCTTGAAAGTTTGTTTTGTTTTTAATTTGTGTGCGGAGGATAGAGTAGGGGGCAGGATCATTTCTTTAACTTGGATTTTTTAAATAGTTTTTTTATTAAGTGTATAAAAATGATTTACAAATTATAAGATTACAGGGGTATGGTTTCCTACCATATCCAATCACCAAAGTTCTGGATTTTCCCCTCTGGTAATTTATTAGAGCAGTTCTCATAAAATTTTGCAAGTTTGTGTGTTTTAATGATCTCTGTTCCACTTAGGAGCATATGAATAAAACAGCTTAGTAGCTATCCTTCCTCCATTTACTTTATTTCACTTAGCATAATCACCTCTGATTCTATTCATTTTGTCCCAAATGATATAATAGTGAGTGTGTGCGCGCACGTGTGTTTACCTGATGCCATTCCACCCCTGTCACATGCAGTCCCCTCAGTAAGGCTGCAACCCTGCCTGCTGTGGGAGGTCAGTGGTTCAGAGTTTGGAATGCACTGGCCCAGAACCTAGAGATGTGGAAGCAAATGCCTGTGTATATAAGGGAGTATTCAATGTGTGTGTGTGTGTGTGTGTGTGTGTGTGTGTGTGTGTATGTGTGTGTGTGTGTGTACTCATATGTAGTCTCAACAACAGTGTTACAAGATCAGTACTATTAACTCTATTGGCAGATACTAAATAACTTTTATGTTCAGAAAGCTAACAAGGGGGCAGAGTTGGGAGTTGATAATGGCATTCAAAGCATATATCTATTGTATAAGAATAGATGGAAACAGATTCTTCAGCTAGAGTCTGGAAGTAGAGCCCTCTGACAGGAGACATTCTAGGTAGAGGACTAATGTTCAAAAAGACGTGAAAGGAATATGATATACTGGAACAGAATAGGACTTTTCCTAACTTTTTTTCTTTCTTTTTCTACCAGAACACTGGTTTATAATGGTGTAGGGGATTGAACTTGGGACTTCAGAGCCTCAAGCACAAATGACTTTTTGTGTAACCATTATAAGACTTTTCTTTTTAAAAATATTTATTTATTTATTTATTTATTTATTACCTTTTGTTGCCCTTGTTTTATTGTTGTAGTTATTATAGTTGTCATTGTTGGATAGGACAAAGAGAAATGGAGAGAGGAGAGGAAGACGGGGGAGAGAAAGACACCTGCAGACCTGCTTCACTGCCTGTGAAGCTACTCTCCTGCAGGTGGGGAGCTGGGGGCTCGAACTGGGATCCTTACGCTGGTCCTTGCACTTTGTGCCACCTGCGCTTAACCTGCTGAGCTACCACCCTATTCCCCATTATAAGACGTTTCTATGTTTGTTTGGAGAGGATGATATATATTTTTTTAAATATTAATTTATTTATTTATTCCCTTTTGTTGCCCTTGTTTTATTGTTGTAGTTATTATTGTTGTTGTTGATGTCATCATTGTTGGCTAGGACAGAGAGAAATGGAGAGAGGAGGGGAAGATAGAGAGGGGGAGAGAAAGATAGACACCTGCAGACTTGCTTCACCGCTTGTGAAGCGACTCCCTTGCAGGTGGGGAGCTGGAGGCTCGAACCAGGATCCTTCTGCTGGTCCTTGCACTTTGCGCCATGTGCGCTTAACCCGCTGAGCTACTGCCCGACTCCTGGAGAGGATGGTATATTAAAGGAGAATGGTGAGACCAGAATGGCAGGGTATTGCTAGATTGTGAGACCTTGGGTGCCATGCCCTTGGACTTTATTTATATTACTTTATTTTTTGCCTCCAGGGTTATCACTGGGGCTCCATGCTAGCACTATAAACCCACTGCTCCTGGCAGTCTTTTTTTTTTTTTTTTTAATTGAATGGCACAGAGAGAAATTGGGGGGGGGATAGAGAAGGAGATAGAAAGACAGACTAACACTTGCAGACTGGCTTCACCACTTGTGAAGCATTCCCCATAGAGGTAGGGAGCAGTGGCTCAAACCTGTATCCTTCCACAGGTCCTTGTGCTTAGTCTGATGTTCACTTAACTGGGTGTACCACCACCTGGCTTCCCTTGGACTGTATACTATATCATTAGAAGTATTTTTTAGACAGAGGAGTGACATCATCCTATTTGTGTATTTTAGACATAGCCAATAAGTACAGAAGGTATATTACATCAGAGAGAGTGTGTAAAAATGGGGATATTGGGGTCAGGTAGTAGTATATCTGGTTGAGCACACACATTACCATGCACAAGATCCCAGGGGGGAAGCTTCATGAGTGGTGGAGCCATGCTGTAGATATCTCCTCTCTCCATCTCTCTCCCCTTTTCTCTGTTTCTCACCCTCTGTCAACAAAGGACAGAAAGAAAATAAATGGCTACCAGGAATATCGAGGAATGCTTCATGAGCAGTGAAGCAGTGCTACAGGTCTCTCTCTCTCTCTCTCTCTCTCTCTCTTTCTCTCTCTCTCCCCCCTACCTCTCCCTCTTCACTCTCAAATTTTCTTTGTCTCTACTGAATAGATAAAATAAAATAAAATTTAAAAGGGTGGAAGGAAGGGAGGAAAAAAATCAACGAGTCATGATTGTCAAGGTGGATGCAGTGCAGTGATGATTTGACTATTGATTCTATGGAACTTATCCAATATAATGTGTCACCCTGAGAGCTAGTCCCCTGCAAAGCATGTTGATGACTGCCCATTGCCAATGAGGATAAAGCTGACTTCAACAGAGTGCGGGGATGCCTGCAGAAAAGCATTTGAGGGGTCATGGGGAGGGAAAGATAGAAACCTGCAGACCTGCTTCACCGCTTGTGTAGTGACCACCTTGCATGTGGGGCTCAAACCAGGATCTTTGTGTGGGTCCTTTCACTTCATATTATGTGCGCTTAACCTGGCGTGCTACCACCTAGCCCCTGATCTCACCCTTACTTCTAGGTTAAGCTATTTAGCATTTCAGAGAAAAGATGTGAACTAAAAGAGTTCAGGGAAAATAATGTCAGGTGTTACTGGAAAACCATTGCCTTGTAGAACACATCTTTCTTTCTCTGGTTGTGGAGCTACCATTTGACTATCAGTACCAACTGAACATGTGTTCTTTTGTTACATTATTTTTATTAGTGATTTAATATTAATTTACAAAACCAGAGTTCTGTGTTGTCATCCCCTCCATTGGAAATTGCAGTAGGTCTCCCAAGGTCACAGATATAGGTTGACCGTATATATGTATCCCTCTATTTTTTACCCATTTTTACTTCTTATTTGTTTATTTTTATTTTTTGCCTCCAGGGTTATTGTTGAGGCTTGGTGCCAGCACTTCTGGTCCACTGCCAGGTGGCCATTTTAAATTTTTATTGGCTAGGACAGAGAGAAATTGAGAGGGGAGGGGAGGATAGAGAGAGAGACATCTGCAGACCTTCTTCACTGCTTTTGAAGTGACCTCCCTGCAGGTAGGGAAGAGGGGCTCAAACCCAGATCCTTATGCTTTTTTTTAAGTATCTTTATTTATTTGATAGAGGCAGTGAGAAATTGAGAGGAAGGGGGAGACAGCAACAGAGAGACACTTGCAGCACTGCTTTACCACTTGTGAAGTTTCCCCCCCCCTAATGGTGGGGACTGGGGGGGCTTGAACCTGGGTCCTTGCACATCGTAATGTGTGTTCTCAACCAGGTGTGGCACCAATTGGCCCCCCTTCACTTCTTTTCTAAGTCATATCTACACCTACTTCCAAGCATCCTTTCTTTTTTCCTCTTCTCAGACAAGAGAAAGTTATTGCCTGACTTCCTCTGGTGTTTTCCAGATTCACCTTCCTTTAATTGATGGTGCAAAAACAAGATTCCCGGTGACAGACACTTTGGGTTCTGGTGGAATTAGGGTTCAGAGCCCTCTGGTTTACCTCTCCTGTCATTTACCCCTCTGGGAGTATGGGCCAAAATTCTTTTTGGGGTGCAGAAGGTAGGAGTTCTGGCTTCTGTCATGGCTTCTCTGATGGACATGAACATTGGCAGGTGGATCCATACCCCCAGTCTGTTTCTGTCTTTCCCTAGGGGGATAGGGCTTTGCAGAGGTGAAGTTCTGAGGTGCACTGGTGAGGTCATCTGCACAGGAAGGTCAGGATGGCATCATAATATCTCCCTACTAGACTTCAGACTTCTCAAGGGCAGCTTTTTAGTTGTCTTTATTTTCCCAGTATCCTGCACAGGGCTTGGCAATGTTAATGCTGGCTGGCAACATTTGGACATGTATTATATGCTATTCCCTGATATGTATACTTTTATATATCTACTCATTCAGTGTTATGATGTAATAACTTTGGTGGTTCCCATTTGGTAGACTGAGAAACCAAGGGAACCAGAAGCTATAGAACTGTTAGTGAATTGGGGTTTATGTATTGGGAGTTGGAACTGAAACAGCAATTTGCCTCTAGAGCCTGATTCTGCCACAGTATAGGCATCTGTCAAGTTTGATGAGAAAAATGAATGGCTGGACTGTCAGCTGTTAGATCCAAACAAGAATGAAGAGCCTTAAGTTCCTTTTACCTGTTGAGTTGGAGCCTCCAGTTTTTATTTATTTTGGTTATTAATATTTTGTTTATTTATTGGATAGAGACAGTCAGAAATTGAGAAGGAAAGGAGAGTTAGAGAGGGGAGATACCTGTAGAACTGCTTCACCATTTGCAAAGCTTTCCCCTGCAGGTGGGAACTAGGGGCTCATACCTGGGTCCTTGAGCATTGTAACATCCACCAGGCACCGATAAGTCCCCAGTTTGTTCCGAGGTTTCCTTATGCAGTTTGCTCCTGACCTGAAAATGAGCAAATTCCCTTCCTTCCTTCCTTCTTTCCTTCCTTCCTTCCTTCCTTCCTTCCTTCCTTCCTTCCTTCCTTCTTTCATTCCTCCTTTTCTTTCTTTCTTTCCTTCTTTCTTTTGTGCATTTATGTGTTTATTTATTTATTATTGGATAGAGACAGAAATTGGGGGGAAAAGATAGAGGGAGAGAGACAGAGAGACACCTGTAGCCCTGCTTCAACACTCATAAAGCTTTCCCCCTGCAGATGGGGACCAGGGGCTTGAACCTGGGTCTATGAGCACTGTAATGTGAGCATTTAAGCAGGAGTGCCACTGCCTGGCCTCAGAATGAGGAAAATTTCAAAACTCTGTCCTGTTATTTGATTAATTAATTAATTAATTAATTTTTTGTGCATTTCAGCTTACAATTAGAGCTAGTATCTAACAGGTATCTGTGATTATTGTAGTTGTAACTGATAATTATCTATTATGTGAGTCTTTGAGCCTTTTTTTTAAATTGGGGGGTGGTCTCTTGGTTTACAGTAAATACAGTTGTTGGTGCATGAGTAAAATTTCTCAGTTTTCTGCAAAATATTCTCACCCCCAGCCTAGGTCTTCCTCCCCCATCATGCACCAGAAGCTGAACCCCTCCTCTTCCCCAGAGTCTTTTACTTTGGTGCAATATTCCAAACCCAGTCCAAGTTCTGCTTTGTGTTTCCCTTTCTGTTCTTATTTTTCAACTTCTGTCTATGAGTGAGATCATCCCATACTCATCCTTCTTTCTGGCTTATCTCACTTATGATTCCTTCAGGCTCTCTGCAAGATGAGGTGAGGAAAGTGAATTTACCATTTTTAATAGCTGAATAGTATTCCACTGTGTATATATACCACAGCTGTCACTCATCTGTTGTTGGACACCTGGGTTGCTTCCAGGTTTGTGCTATTACAAATTGTGGTGCTATGAATATAGGCATACACAAATCTTTCTGGGTGGGTGTGTTTGGTTCCCTAGGCTATATCTCCAGGAGAGGAATTTCAAGGAATTTCTAGCCTTTTGAGTGTTCTCCATACTGCTCTCCACAGGTGTTGGACCAACTTACATTCCCACCATCAGTGCAAGAGGGTTCCTTTGTCCCCACAACCTCTCCAACATTTGTTGTTGTAGTTGTTTCTCACAGGAGTGAAGTGGTATCTCATTGTTGTCTCTATTTGCATGTCTTTGAGACATTTTGTCACCTCCCCCACCTTATTCCTTGGGTAAGAATCTTGGCTTAGGCATAGGAGATACAGAGTGAGTGACTACAGCCTGTTGTTAAAGTCACTGTTCATGTTGCTATTTTCAGACTGCCAGCCTGGAGTATTACAGTGGCTACAAGTCTTTGGAGCTTCACCCCTTGGTCAGGCAAATGAACTCTATGTTAACTGCAAATTTTGAAGATAAACTCGGGGCAGTGCATTCCAAATACTCTCACCGGTAAGTACTGACCTCCATGGAAATTTGGGTTTGTGCTCAGTCAGGAGGAGGCCTAGACTAGCCTTCATTTAAGAGAAAAGAAAAAAAGTGGGAGCTTTTCTTTTTTTACTTCCTGCTTCAGATAAGGAGATAAAGGCTCCTATATCCTGCTTATTCCATGGACCCTGCTTGCTTTGGCTTTTTTTACCCCCTTTTTCTATATTAGATGGGTTAATGTTTTACAGTTAATAGTAAAATATAGTAGTTTATACATGTGTAACATTTCTCAGTATTTCTACATAACAATATAACCCCCTCTAGGTCCTCTCCCATCATGTTGCAGGACCTGAATCCACCTCTCCACCCCAAGAGTCTTTTTACTTTGGTGCAATACACTAAACCGATTTCAAGTTCTGCTTTGTGTTTTCTTATTCTTCAACTTATATTATTATTATTAGTATTATTGATTTAATAATGGTCGACAAAACTGTGGGTTAAGAGGGGTACAATTCATGCAATTCCCACCACCAGAATTCCTTATACCCCCACTCCATTAAAGCTTCCCTATTCTTTATCCTTCTGGGAGTATGGACCAAAGATCTTTGTGGGGTGCAGAAGATGAGAGTTCTGACTTCTGTAATTGCTTCTCTGCTGGACATTGGCATTGGCAGGTCAATCCATACCCCCAGTGAGGTTCCAGAACACATGGGAGAGGTCGTCTGGCTTTGGCTTATTTTATACTGAACAGACCCGTCTTCCTTTTGCAGGGCCTACTTTGAAGTCACCAAAATCCCGCCGTTGAGCCTGTTGAAATTGGAGGAGATTTTGAAGTACAGTTAATTGTCTTGGCCCTCTGATAGCAGCCACCAGGCAGACATGGAAATCACCTGCATTTATATTATCTTCTGGAATATATTTTTGGATGACTTTTCTTCACTTTTACTGTGTTCTTCCTTTCCCAAACTAAAAATATTGTTGTTAATTTATTCTTTAAGACAAAGAAGAAACTATTGTATTTGATTAGAAATTTAATTAAAAGGTTAATGGTTATTGTTAAAATAGTTTACGTGACTCTTATTTCTCAAGAGCTCTATGCTTAGCCCAAGAATAGTTCTCTCTGATCTGATAATGGTTGCCTCTTGGTCTAAATCATTTAGCTTGTCAGTTTGGAGGGTTTCTCTCTACCTGGAAGAGGTGAATTGATGAAAGAGTCTGGAGAAGTCAGGAGAGATCCCTACCAGACAGTTGGACCTCCACATTCAAATCTGGGGCAGTTGGGAGGCGTGGACAAACACACCTAGGTCCCCAATTCACACAGATTTTTTTTTTTTTACTTCTTCCTAGAAGACAAAAGGTTGGGGGTTGGGATTTTAACTCAACTATATGCTTACTTTCATACGTAGATTTTTTGAGTCTGTATGTGGAAAACAAACTGCTTGAACGTCCTCTGGACATTCTGTAAAGAGGAGATTTCATCCTATGAAAACATTGAGCTGCATAGAATGCAAGAATCAAGTATCTCCCCAATTCTTTCACAAGGAGCCCCCCCACACACAAACACCCTCCATTATCCTATCTTTGAGGTAATGTGTATTGATACAGCTATTTCAGTTATAAAGAGAGTGAACATTCTCTGTTCCCCTTGAGAGAAGAACTTCCTCAGTTTTATCTCAATAGCAACTGGGCCTGGGCAATCACTTTCTGTAGGCTGGCCTGTGTTAAACAATTTATATAAATTAGATTACATAATGAATTAATTTTTACATCAGAATTTTCTTTCTTTCTTTTCTTTATTTCTTTTTTTTAAATTTTGCCTCCAGGGTTATTTGTGGGACTCGGTGTAGGCACTATGAATCCATTGCTCCTGGTGGCCATTTTTTTCTTGGATAGGGCAGAGAGAAATTGAAAGGGGAGATAGAGAGGGAGAGAGAAAGACAGACACCTCCAGACCTATTTCACTGCTCATAAAGCTTCCCCTCTGCAGGCGGGGAGCTGGAAGCTCAAACCCAGATATTTGTGCAGGTCCTTGTGCTTTATACTATGTGCACTTAACTGGGTGCACAACCTCCTACCCCCCTCAGAATTATGTTTCTTACCATGGTTTCAAGCAAGGCTCATCCATGTTCCAGCATGTGTCATTCAGCAAATATAATTTATTATCTTCCATTGATGAATAATATCCCGTGGCATGTATGTGCACTTTACTTGTGTTTATTAGTTGTCTATTGAAGGTAATGTGGACTGCTTATGCTTCTTCACTGGAGTAAATAATTCTGCTGTGAATATTCACACACAAGTTTTTTTTCCTTCATAAAAGGAGGTATGAAAGGCAAACTAAATGAAAGTGTTTCACAAGTCACTCAATTTGTTCATCACCTCTTTTTAAAATTTTTTTTTATTTATAAAAAGGAAACATTGACAAAACCATAGGATAAGAGGGGTACAGCTTTGCACAATTCCCATCACCAGACCTCCGTATACCATCCCCTCCACTGATAGCTTTCCTATTCTTTAACCCTCTGGGAAAATGGACCCAAGGTCATTGTGGGATGCAGAAGGTGGAAGGTCTGGCTTCCGTAATTGCTTCCCTGCTGAACATGGACGTTGACAGGTCGATCCATGCTCCCAGCCTGTCTCTCCTTTGCCTAGTGGGGAAAGGCTCTGGGAAAGCAGAGCTCAAAGGCACATTGGTGGTGTTGTCTGTCCAGGGAAGTCTGGTCGGCATCATGGTAGCATCTGGAACCTGGTGGCTGAAAAGAGAGTTAACATACAAAGCCAAACAAATTGTTGAACAATCATGGACCTAAAGGCTGGAACAGTGCAGATGAAGTGTTGGGGGGTCCTCCATTTTGTAGATAGCTAGTAGGCATATTTTAATTATATTTCAAAGGCCCTATAGCTATACTCGTGTTTTTGTTTGTTTGGTTTTTTGCCTGAGCCTGAAGTATGATATGCAGGTGGATCCTAATAATTGTCTGGGGAGATGATGTCATGGCTGGGAAAAGGACCAAATCAGAAAGCTGGATCAGGGAAGAGAGTAGCTCCCTAATATGGGAAAGGTGTATAAATATTACTATAAACCCCATCAATTTGACACACACAAGTTTTTGTGTGGATGTACATTTTCTTTTCTTTTAATATTTATTTGTTCCCTTTTGTTGCCCTTGTTGTTTTATTGTTGTAGTTATTATTGTTGTTGTTATTGATGTCCTCATTGTTGGACAGGACAGAGAATAATGGAGAGAGGAGGGGAAAACAGAGAAGGGGAGAGAAAATTAGACACATGCAGACCTGTTTCACAGCTTGTGAAGCGACTCCCCTGCAGGTGGGGAGCTGGGGCCTGGAACCAGGATCCTTACTCTGGCCCTTGCACTTTGCACCACCTGCGCTTAACCCGCTGCACTAATGTCCGACTCCCTGGGATGTACATTTTCATCCCCCTTGGGCATACTCTTTAGAGTAGAGTTTCTGAACCATGGAATATATGTATAAAGTCTTTTATTATATTAATTAATTTTGACAGACAGCTGTAAATTGAGAGGGAGAGAGACAGAGAGACACCTGTAACATTACTTCACCACTTGTAAAGCTTTCCCTATACAGGTGAGGACCAGGGGCTTGAACTTGTGTCCTTCTGCATTGTAATATGTATGCTCATCCAGGTGCACCACCACCTGACCCCTGAACCATGTACTTTTTTTTTTACATTCCAATCAGCAGTGTATGAGGGTTTCAACTTTTCTGTCTTCCCCAACACTTGCTGTATCAGTTTTTTAAATTTATTTTATTAACTATAAAGATTATATGTGTGTGTGTGTGTGTGTGTGTATTTGTGTGTAGTTGGGAAAACCGTTATGTATTTTTTTCATAGAAAAAAACAGAGAAAATACAGTATGTATCTCATGATCATTGATTGCAAGAGTTAATATCATTGAAATGACTATTATCCTACTAGAAAAGACAAGCACCAACCATTGGTGAGTCTGTGGGGAGGGGAAGGGTCTCTCTTATATTACTGGTGGGAATGTAAGCTGGTTCAAGCCCTATGGAAAGCAGTCTGGAAATTCATCAGAACTCTAGAAATGTATCTGCCTTACAACCCAGCAATCCCTCTCCTAGGGAATGATCCAGGGAAAACAAAAAAAACACTTATCTAAAAAGACCTATGCACACCAATGTTCCTAGAAGTACAGTTTGTGATAGCCTAAACTTGGAAGCAATCTAGATGTCTATCAACGATGTCTGGCTAAGGAAGTGTGGTGTATATATACAATGGAGTACTATGTAGCTGTTAAAAATGATGGGGTCATCTCCTTTGCGATATTGTGGTCAGAACTTAAAGGCATCATGTTGAGTGAGACAGATCAGAAATAGAAAGACCAATAGTGAATGATCTCACTTGTAGGTGGAACTTAAGAATAAAGAACAGTAAGCAAAACATAAGGTGGAGTTTGGGCTCGGTGTGTCATATTGCATTGAAGCAAAGGACTCTGTGGAAAGTGGAAAAAGTATAGGAAGAGGGGACATTGGGGTCCTGTTGTGTCTCCAGGATACCTACCAAGTTGAGATGAGAGATTGTGCCTATGTGTTAAAGACACCCCCACCAATAATATATATATATAATATCCATGTGTGAACAACTGCACTGTAATGATCACCACCCCCCCCAAGAAAAAAGAAAAAATGGTCATGACTTTCTCAACAACCGGATCCACAGTTAGGGATAGAGATATAGTGAAACTGACTAGAACAAGCTTAGCTCTGGCTTATGGTGGTGCCAGGTACTGACTTTGGGACCTCTGGGGTTTCAGGCATGCAAGTGTGATGCTCTAACAGTGAACTATCTCCTCAGCCCTATGTCTTACTTTTTTAGTATAGCCATCTTAGTGGGTATGAAGTGGTAAATTTGTTTAAAAATCTGATTATTTTTCCCTCCAGGGTTATCACTGGGGCTTGTTGCTGCACTACAAACCCTGGAGGCTATTTTATTTTATTTTATTTATTTATTTTCCCTTTTGTTGCCCTTGTTGTCTTTTTATTGTTGCTGTAGTTGTTGTTGTTATTGATGTCGTTGTTGTTGGATAGGACAGAGAGAAATGGAGAGAGGAGGGGAAGACAGAGAGGGGGAGAGAAAGACAGACACCTGCAGACCTGCTTCACCGCCTGTGAAGCGACCCTCCGTGCAGGTAGGGAGCCAGGAGCTCGAACCCGTTTCCTTGATCTGGTCAGTAGGCTTCACTGATGTCGGCCTGACAAGCATACAAGGGACTTACGTAAACCCACAAGGGATTGTGGGTGTGACTGAAACTATTAAGCGAGTATCTTGGGGAAGTCGCTCTGTTCTTGCAGTTACTGCTCCCAGTTCCTATGACCACTCCTTTTCCCTAGGACCTGCCATTGCTGCTTCCCTGGGACTTGTGGCTATAGCAGGTGGTAACAGGGTTGGTGCAAAGGATGAAAGCTGGTGATTGGAAGCATCACTACAATGAGTGGCCATGAAGCTGAGAAGGCCGCCATGAACCAAGGACGATTTTAGTGCTACTGAGACAGTGCTGGAAGGTGACATCCTAGGGGTCAGACAAACATTCAGGGTCTTGTTCAACCTGCAGTCTAAAGAGACTTAGTCAGCTGAGAAGCAGACATAGCAGAGTGTCTGGAACAAGGACACCTAGGAGTATAGCGTGACCATTGTTAATTAACAAGGGCTCTTGTGGATAAAGAAGAGGCAAGAACAGGTGGGTTCATAGGCAAGAGAGATGACGTCAGATGACGTGGTAGCGCTGGCGCCTGAGTCCTGACCTCCAGACAATATTGTTAGTTCTCCTTCATGTTAACTATTAAGCTTAAGCAAAAAATACCAAAGTCATGAGCTCCTAGGAACATATCTAAATAGACTTCCTAGCTTCTTATCACCCTAAACCCCCTATTCTCACCTGCTCTACTCCTAGTTTCTGGTTCCTGTTCATTAAACATTTTGTTCATACCTTAATTGCACTTACTTTTTTATTTATAAAAAGGAAACACTGACAAAAACCATTGGAAAGAGGGGTACAACTCCACACTGTTCCCACCACCAGAAATCCATATCACATCCCCTTCCCTGTTAGCTTTCCTCTTCTTTATCCCTCTGGGAGTATTGACCCAGGGTCATTATGGGGTGTAGAAGGTGGAAGGTCTGGCTTCTGTAATTGCTTCCCAGCTGAACATGGGCGTTGGTGTTGGCAGGTCGATCTATACTCTTTACCTGTCTCTCTCTTTCCCTAGTGGGGTGGTGCTCTGGGGAAGCAGGCCTCCAGAACACATTGGTGGGGTCGTCTGCCCAGGGAAGTCCATTTGGCATCATGGTAGCATCTGGAATCTGGTGGCTGAAAGAAAAGTTAACATATAAAACTAAAAAAAATTGTTGATGAATCATGAACCTAAAGGCTAGAATAGTGCAGATGAAGATTTGGGGGTCTCTGATTTGTAGATATCTAGTAGGCCTAATTTAGCTATATTCCAAAGAGCCTGTAGCTATACTAGATTTTTTTTCTCTTTCCTAAGTATGACATATGATATACAGACGGATCCAAGTTATTATCTGGGGAGATGATGTCTTGGCTGGAAAAAGGACCAGAAAGCTGGATCAGGGAAGAGAGTAGCTCCCAAATATGGGAAAAGTGTGTAAATATTTTTGAATGTAACTCCCATCAATTTGATGTGATTTGTGGCCCATATTCAGCTTAGGAGCCTATGTGACCTCTGCATTCCTGTAGATCTGAGCTCACATTCTGTGGTCATGAGAAGGAATGTTCCAAGCTGCCCCAATTTCAGGACCTATCTTCTTCAGGTAGAAGATAGAGTATGTTGTCCATCCTCTTTTCGGGGGATGGAACATTCTCTACCACTGTTGATCCACATTGAGGGCAAGGTCCTATAGGCACCCACAAAGGGGTCTATTGTGTTGTTCCTGGTAGAGATGACTGTTAACAATGGAGAGAGGGGTCTATTCAAGGTCTAGGCCCATCACGTCTGTTTGGGAATCTCATGACTTCCCGACTAGGGTCCCAGGTGATGGGGTGGCCTGATAGTGACTAAAGAGTCATCGTTAAAGTCATCTCTTGCCCTTATTCAGCTTTTATAGTCCTTACTTTGATAAGGTTAGCTTTGGAGTGAGTGAGGGAAGTGTAATAGGAAGTAGGTCAGAAGGGTATCTAGGTCTAAGTAGAAGCTATTTCATTAGAAACTTTATGGTGTCTTTCTAGGTGTTTCTACTTTCTTGCTGCATATATTAACTCATTGCAGACTATTGTGCACTTTTGCTTTCAGGTATATGTTTTGCCCTAAGTTAAGGATACATGTGAACATAAGCCCTATCTCATGGGACCTGGTATACATCTAGGTTTTAGGACTTTGTTAGGAAGTGGAACACTTGAAATGGACTTAGAGAATCCTATGAAAGGAAAGGTATCACCAGAGTAATGAAACTGAAGGGTTGACATTTCTCACCTGTCATCTCTGGACACAGTCCTAAGTGAAGCATGCCTAAGTGGTACTCATTGCATTGATTAGGTTGGGATCAGCAGATGCAGTATCAGTTGGTATGTATTGAGAGAAGAATGCAGGAAAGTGAGCCCCACTCTAGAGGTTCCAGGACTGGGGGAAATATAGGCTCTATAGAGGAAGCGGGAGGTTCTTGCTGTCTTGGGGTTTAAGAAAGCAATAGATAGTTATTGTTATAATCAGGTTATTTGGCAATTGGGTTAACTTTGAAACTCCTATTATGGGAGTCAGGTGGTAGTGCTGTGGATTAAGCGCACGTGGCGCAAAGCGCAAGGACCAGCATAAGGATTCTGGTTCGAGCCCCCAGCTCCCCACTTGCAGGGGAGTTACTTCACAAGTGGTGAAGTAGGTCTGCAGGTGTCTATCTTTCTCTCCCCCTCTTTGTCTTCCTCTCCTCTCTCCATTTCTCTCTGTCCTATCCAACTACAATGATATTAATAACTACGATGAAAGAACAAGGGCAACAAAAGGGAAAATAAACATTTTTTAAAAAGAAACTCCTATTATTAGTATTTTCTCTATCATATACAACATCACCATAATTTATGTCCTTTGGCATTATTTATGTATAGCTGTGTCTTACAGAATTACATCACCGGTTGCTTCTATACTCCTTGGTCTATGCTTTTAGGAGAGTCAACATTTCAGAGACTCAGCCTATGGTCTGTGCATTAAAAAGTTTGAGACATTCAATCAATTTTCCCCTTCATATTAATTAAATAGTGATTTATATGACTACAAGTTAATAGAAGTGTACATAAACACCATTCCCACCACCAAAACACTGTGTCTCATCCCATCCTCTCCTCCACCCCCAGTGAAGCTGAACGTCCACCCTCACCCTCCACCCAGAAATTTTTACTTTGTTGCCCTACTCCAAATTCAGTCAGATCCTGCTTTGAGTTTCCCTTTCTGTTCTTCTTTTTCAACTTCTGTTTACGAGTGGGATCATCCGATACTCATCTTTGTCTTTCTGACTTGGCTCACTTAACATAATTCCTTATAGCTCCATCCAAGATAGGTCAGAGAAGGTGGGTTCATTGTTCTTCATAGCTTCATAGTATTCCATTGTGTATAAATACCACAGCATTCTCAGCCATTCATCTGTTGTTGGGCACCTGGTTTGCTTACACGTTTTAGCTATAATGAACTGTGCTGCTATTAACATAGGTGAACACTTAATTGCATTTCAATCACCAGTTGTAGATGCTAATATTTTTCTATCCTGACTTCCCTGTGCAGACGACCTCACCAATGTGTCCTGGAGCCCCACCTCCCCAGAGCCCTACCCTACTAGGGAAAGACATAAACAGGCTGTGTGTATGGATCAGTCTGCCAATGCCCATATTCATCAGAGAAGCAATTACAGAAGCCAGAACTCCCACTTCTTCACCCCCTAATCATCTTTGGTCCATACCCACAGAGAGGGAGAAATGTTAGGAGAAGATGAGTAGAGGGCTCTGAAAGCCAATTCCATCAGGAACCAGGAAGAGAAGAGGAAAAAAAGAAGGACATGTGGAAGCAGTAATAGGTGTAGATGTAACATAGAAAGAAAGAGAAGGCAGGACCACAGGAAAGTGGGTAAAATATAGATAGATAGAAAGAGAGAGAGTCAGTCAGTCAGTCAGTCAGACAGACAGACAGACAGATGAGGGGGGGCTGTGTGGTGGTACACCTGGTTGAACGTACATATTAACAGTGCACAAGGATCCAGGTTCAAGCCCCCAGTCCAAACCTGCAGGAGGAAAGCTTTGTGAGAGGTGAAGCAATGTGGCAGGTCTCTCTCTCTCTCTCTCCTTGATTTCTGGCTATCTCTAGCCAATGAATAAAGATAATTAAAATTTTAAAAAAGAAAGATAGGGAGAGAGAGAGAGAGAGAGAGATTGTTATAGAATCAATAGTCAACCCATATCTGTGACCTTGGGAGAACTACTGTAGTTTCCAGCAGAGAGAATGGGGACACAGAACTCTAGTGGTGGCAGTGGTGTGGAACTAGACCCCTGTTATTTTGTATAAACCAACATTAAATCACTAATAGTAATAAAAAAGAAACAGGGACTGAAAGTGGAAACACAAAACAATACTAGGATTGGTTGGGTGTACTGTAGCAAAGCAAAGGACTCTGAGGAGGGAAAACTGAGAGTTGGTGGGGGGACAGGGAAGTTTCAGGTCCTGGTGCATGATGATGGTAAAGGACCTAAGTTAGGGGTGAATATGTTTTGTAGACACGTATCCTAGTTCGGACATTATACCCATGTACCAACAACTGTACTGTAAACCATTAACCACATTAAGCAAACAAAGTGGAAAAAATTTATTTATTTATTTATTTATTTATTTATTTATTTATTTATTGCCTCCACAGTTACTGCTGGGGCTTGGTGCCAGCACCATTAATCCTCTGCTCCTGGTAGCCATTTTTGCCATTTTTTTTGACAGGACATAGAGAAATTGAGAGGAGAGGGGAAGATGGGTTGGGGAGAAAGATAGACACATTCTGACCTGGACATCGGGTTCTTCCCCAGGACCTGCTTCACCTCTTGTGAGGCGACCCCTCTGCAGGTGGGGAGCTGGAGGCTTGAACCAGGATACTTGTGTGGATCATTTCACTTCATACTATGTGCTCTTTACCTGGTGCACCACCACCTGTCCCCCCAGTGTATTTATTTATATATTTTTAAAATTTATTTTCCTTTTTGTTGCCTTTGTTGCCCTTGTTCTTTTATTGTTGTAGTTATTATTTTTGTTCTTGATGTCATCATTGTTGGATAGGACAGAGAGAAATGGAGAGAGGAGGGGAAGACAGAGAGGGGAAGAGAAAGTTAGATACCTGCAGACCTGATTCACTGCTTTTGTGAAGCAACTCCCCTCCAGGTGGGGAGCCTGGGGCTCGAACCGAGATTCTTACGCCAGTCCTTGCGCTTTGCACCATGCTACTGCCAGACTCCCTGTGTATTTATTTTTTTATGAGAGATATATACCAGAACAAGAACACTGCTCAGCACTGGCAATAATGCCCCTGCAACCTCTGGGGACTCAGGTGTGATGTGAGTTGGGTGATCTAACTGACTAAACAATCTCCCCATTTTGTGTCCTTTTCCCTTTTTCTTTTCTTAATTTATAATTCCTTCCTTCCTTTCTTCTTCTTCTTCCTTTTTTTTTTTTTGCCTCCAGGGTTATCGCTGGAGCTTGGTGCTGGTTACTAAGAATCCATTGCTCTTAGTGGCCATTCCCCCCCCATTCTATTGGATAGAACAGAGAGAAATCGAGAGAGGAGGGGGAGACAGATAGAGAGCGAGAGAACGAGAGAAAGATACCTGCAGACCTGCTTCACTGCTTGTGAAATGTCCCGCATGCATGTGGGGAGGGGGTGTTGGGGGCTCAAACCTGAACCCTTGCTTGGGTCCTTGAGGTTTGTGCTATGTGTCCTTAACCAGATGCACCACTGCCTAGCCCCCATCATATCATAATTTAAAATAACAGATTGCCTCAGATACATTCTACTACTCCTAGCCTAGTTTTCATTCAAGGAGAGAGAGGAGAGAGAGAGAGAGAGAGAGATAGAGAGAGAGAGAGAGAGATTGAGAGAAACCAGAGAACCAAAGCTGCCCTTTGTGTCGCGGTGTCGGGCTGTGCCGCGGAGAAGAGAGAGAAGAGATCCGGAGCAAATGGGGTACACAAATCTTTATTACGGATCAAACAGGGTAGCTCAGGCCACGTGGAGTCAGCCGAAAAAATGGCCATCCCCCCCACCTCCCACCTCACCACCGGGGCGGGGGGGAAGAGAGAGAGAGAGCGCGCGGAAGTGGGAGGGCTTTATTGGGCAACAACCAGGAGTGACGTGTCGGGACAGGATTGGTTGAAAAGGGCACTGCGAGGATATCGCAGGGAGTGGCAGAACCTGAGGGCAAAGACTGCATCTGTATAATTCCTCAACATCTCCTCCTTTTCTTTTATATCTAAATGGACACAGTAAGGAAATATAGAATGGAGCAGGCTTAAATGTTTTTAAGGAATGCCGTGCTCAGGTGGGAAGATGTAGGACGTTTCTTTGGGGGAGGGAAGGCTTAAATGGCCGCCAACCTTGTGAGATTTATGTGTCCCCCCTGTGCTCAACCCCTCTTTAGAGAGAGAGACTTACCTGGAGGGACTCATCTCATAGGTTAAGCTCTGCCTGCTCAACCATCTCCTCACAATATCTCTACATCTTTTTCTATCTTTCTATCTAGTCATCACATAAGATGGTTCAATGTCTGTAAAAGACTCTATCTATGAAAGAGGAATAGTAGTGTAGGGGTGAGCAGAAACCTTTTAGGCATAAACCTAAATGATATAATAAAACAGGAAGGGACAAGTAGGGGAGTAGTAAAAGCCAGTGTGATGTCAAGGGAAGGATTGGTGCATAAAGGAACGTTCCCTGTCTGGGGGGGCAAGGGTTCGTAATGAGGGGGCATTTCCTGACTCAAAGGGCAGGACCTGTAGGTGGGAGGGCATGACCCACCAAGAAGAGGGGCTATTTGGCATTGTATAGTCCTCAAGGCAACAGTCTGTAAAGTCTATGAACTACTCAGGGTCAGTCTATGAAAAACCAGCAGCGTGAAGGGAAGGAAGCTGCTATAAAATTGTCTAAAGTGTCCAACGGGTATACTCCCATGTGATTCCGGGATTCAAACCTACCATATGTGTGCTTGGCAAAGCATGCCCCTTGCCCAGTGGACCCCCCCATTTAAATACTTTTTTCTCACTAAAGTTATCACTGAGACTCAGTGCCCGCACTACAAATTCACTACCCCCACATCGTTTTCCCTTTATTTATTTATTTTTCCTATTTGTAACTTCTCAATGTGAGTTATAGAGTCCATCCCAATAGTAGCTCCTTAGCACCAGAGCTCTTTTTAATTTTATGAGGCTGGACTGAAATATGGTCCTAGAGCTTACCTATTTTGTCTACGAAAGACAACTTTTCAGTATTGAGGAATCAAGGGTTTAGAAGATCTGAACTCTCACCTGATGTACTGTTTCTTGGATATCCTTGTCTAATTTGAATTGCCTTCTCCACTACACAATTAATAATGAGCTTCTTCAAGAACAGAGTTAGTGGAGTTAAATTTTTGACCTGTGGCCTAACCTATTTTGTATCGAAACAGTATAGTACTTCCCACCTCAAATTCTTCTGGAAAGTGAGAGAAATAGATAAAAGTTTGTGTTGGGGCTACAGCTCCTGAGTGTGTGTGTGTGTGTGTGTGTGTGTGTGTGTGTGTGTATTGATTAGCAGAGCATTGTTCACTCAGTTCTGGCTTAGGGTGGTGCTGGGAATTGAACCTGAGACTTTTGGTGCTTCAGGCATGGAGATCTTTTTTGCAGAATCAATGTGCTATCTCCTCAGCCCTGGGGCTACACCTTCTATTGCCAAAAAGATTTTCAAGGAGCATTTGCACTCATGCATATAGTTAAGAGCCTGGGCTGTAATTCTAGAACAAGCATTTCCCTCCAAAAGGTTATCCTGAGTTGCATCTAGGGTGTATCGTGCTTTCTGTTTGTTTGTAACCCTTAAAGCATGATGCTCACCCTGATGGAAGTTCTTGGCTTGTGCTATGGCTGCTCTTTATCACCTGCCACCACACATGCAGGTGTCTCTATAGCTTGGATGACCACCCATGGCCAACCACCCTGTCCCATCCCCATGACCATTCAATGATGAGACTTTGTTGTTTATTATGCTGATCCATTTATTAAAATATTTTAAGAAGCAAAACTTTATTGACTTTGAGGGCTGGTGTTCCATTTTTTTTAATTTTTTTTTTTTTTTTTTGCAGGGAGGAGGAATAGGCACACTTTGTGGATCTTTTTATTCTACTTTTAGCTCTTATCCCTTAACTATTTCCAGCTTCCTCCCCCAACCAGCCCCAGCCCTGCTGCTTATTTGCAGGGGCCTCTGAGAAAATAAGCAGAACAGAAAACAACGCAGGTTACAGATAAGCAGACAAATAGATAGATGCAGTTCCACAAACCATATAGCCAGTCAAGGTCCCTTATGGATGCAATGATGCTACCAGGTTTGGCTGCTTTGGCATTAATTTTAGGAAACTAAACATCTTCAGCTTATGTCCCAAGGCAAGGTGATTTCACATTCAGTGATCTTCTCTGATTCACTTTTCACCTAATTTATGAAGTTGAAAACCCTTACTAATTCTTCCCCTGCCCTATTGAACACAGCACATGGCCTTTCTGGGAAGAGGACCAATTGCCACTGACCTGGAGTATTGACACCAGAAGCTGTTTGTGGCAGTTTGAATCTATTGGCATTTTTCTCCCCACTGTTCTTGCCAGGAACCCCATCACTCAATCAATTCCTCAGGAAGTGCTACCAAAGATGCAACAAAACCTCAGCGCTTTGGCTCTTAATAGATTCTCTGAACATCAATGAGATGGGTATTGAGTGTTTGTCCCCCCGCCCCCAGCAACTGTAGGATGGCAAGTGGTGAGGAATGAAAGCCCAAAAGGAACTTGTGTTCTCAGAGGTTAAGCCAACTACCTGGAGAGTTCACCATTTTTCACATTGTTTCCCAGTCGGAATCAGGTGCTCCACAAGTTGTCTTCCTTTTGGGGAAGCAACTGCTATCTTAGCACCAGCACCAAAGGGATAACCAAGTGGCTTAGCAAACCACATCTGCTCCTGGACCTCATCACCTCCCATTTCTGCTCTGTGAGTTGACATCAGTCCCAAATCTTAGGGGTTTCCTTCAATATCATTTGATATGATGCTGGGAGGACAGGCTGGGTGATAAGGGATCCTCACACAGTACAAAAGAGCAACAGAAGCATCACAGTGCACAAATATTCCCGGTAATTCTGCAAAGTAAGAACAAGAGACAGAGTCCTACTACAAGTTCACTATCACTATCATGAGTGAGAAAAAAAAATAATGAGAAGACAAAGCCTGGCTCAGGCACTGCCAAGATAAGGCTACCTTCTCCAGGACATCTTCTGTGGTTTCTGAAATTTGCTCATTTGGCAAGTTTTCATTTTAGAAAAGGCCCTTGTGAGAAAAAAGCAACTTGGTTCCCATCTCTCTCTCTCTCTCTCTCTCTCTCTCTCTCTCTCTCTGTATGCAGGTGTTATTCTGTGCAGCCAACCACAGTCATGCCAAATTGGGTTGCAAATTGGGTCACTACCTTGCTGATGTCATCTAATATCATTACCTCCTGGGAAGCAAGTAATGCAGAAAAAGTCAGAGGCATAGCCACAGCACACTCTCCACTCTAATATGCATAGAAAGTTAACATATTCAAATGCTTCAAACAGTTGGAAGTATTTCCCTTCATCCTTTTCCATTAACATTCTTCTCTAGTTGTAGAGCTGGGACTTTCTGTTTGTTTGGCACATCTGTCAGACAGTTGGGGACTATCTTGTTGCTATTTATCTCCTCACCTCTGCAGAGGTGGAACACAGGTGGCTGGTTTAAGTAGTCTAGGCTGGTGGAAATCCAGAGTTGAGAACCAGTGTTTATAGAGTCTGAATTGTGCACCTCGTTGAACCAGCCATTGGACTGAGTCATGTAATTGAGCACTCTATGTTTTGAGAAGTGGGGAGACACCAGTTTCCTGGCTTTCTTTCTAAGTGGGAAGGGACACTCAAAAGTTCTGAGATGAGAGGTGGGGGAGGAGGTGGGCTACAAGGCAGACAGGGAGAAGCTCTCTGGAAACTGGAGTTTGAATAGATTTGACTGACTAGGAACAGGAATTAAAAATTCAAATTGGGATTAGGAGCAATTTCAGCCCAGTTTGTCATAAGAAGAACCATGGAAGGAGCAGAAGCTCTTAGCCTCTTTATTTATTTATTTTTAATTTTGTTCTATACCCATGTTCTTTCTGGTCACTTTGAGGGTCCATCCTTGTGTTCTTAAAGGTCAAGATGGAGATTTGAAGATGGTATGGAGACTGACCCAACAGCCTGTTCAGAAGATGCAGGCCAAGTTGGAGCTTGTGGGGAAGGGCCTAGGCTGTGACTTGGTTGTTAGGCAGTCCCTAACTCATGTGACTAGGACACAGGGCTCAAGACGAGGTTGCTCCATCCAGTCTTTTCACTGGGGAAGAGCACAGCACAGGATAGGGCATTTGCAATTATAAAGTCCAAGAAAAATAGAGCAAAAAAGGCAGCTTGCCAGCTTAGCCCCCTTCTCTAGGGCATTGGTGTTTTTTGTTCCCTTTTCTGTGACCTGGCTCAGAATTTCAAGGGGTGTCAGAGTGAGCTCGGCTGTAGATAAGAGTCCAGCCACTTCTAAGATGCACCAAAAGATTAGAAGCTCCACCAAGAACTAGGGCAGTTGGTAGAGGCGTGTGTGTGTGTGTGTGTGTGTGTGTGTGTATGTGTGTGTGTGTGTGTATGGGATAGGGGTTGGAATATGGGAGGGAAGGGATTTGTGGATTAGCACAATAAATTATAGGGTCACTTGGAGGTTGAGTTGTATTTTCAGTTATATATATATATATATATATATATATATATATATATATATATTCTATACTGCAGCACAGTGGCAAAACATTTAGTTAAAAATCCAGTGAGAATGCAGCCAAACACTCCATGTAGACATGCAGGCTAGGATCAAGGCAGTAGGAAGGGAGCCTGTATGGCTGCCATAGGGGTGAATTCCAATGAATTGGCCCACCCAGCCACCAGAGCACCACCTGGACATGTGCAAAGACATACATGCACATGTGGAAAAACACAATGGGTTTGTAGAGAGTGAGAGAAATCATCCCATGTACAAGAAAAAGATCTCACGTGGCCATTGTAACAGGCAAGTGGAAAGCCCCCAGCACCTAATAAACATTTTTAAAAACCAGCTAGAGGAGATTTCCTGAAGTTGTGACTGGCAGGGGTTGGGGGAGAAACACAGCCAGCTAAAGCTGGTGGTCTTGATTCCCCTCCTCTCCTCATTTCCCTGGGAGTATTTCTTTCATGCACTTATTCCCTGGCATGAACAGTTTCTCTGACAGCCACAGAAAACTATTCCCAAACTCCTAGAAGAAATGAACTCCCAGGAACTCAATGCAGACCTCGGGCTTATTCCAGTGAAATACTCTAGTTGTTCCAAATGAACAAAAGGGAGGAGAACTGAATGATAAAACTCAGAACAAGAATCTTTGGCCAATGAGAAAACATAGTCCTCTAAGAAGACCTGCTTTGAGTCCAGGAAAGATGTACTAGGATAAAGAATTGAAGGGTCTTTCTTAGTGGTGCTCATATTTGTTCTGAAATAATTTAGTCTAGCCTGCACTGAGGTTTTCAGAGTTGTTGTTGTTAGTAGTAGTGTCATAGTTGTTGTGTGTTGTCCTTACAGCTTCAAGGGCTACAGTTGAAATCATGAGGATTCAGGAGGATCATCGTCTTTTTCTTCATCTTCACGATTTCTACGATGCCACAAATTTCCTTTAGAGGGAAAGAGGGAAAAAACAAGTATAAAATGAAATTAATGTGTTGCCAGGTGCCCAAATTTATGGATTCTAAAGATAGCAAACACAAGAGTCTATTAGGAGGCAGACTCAGTTATTCTTATTGTCTCCACAGTCTGTAGAACATCTGAGAGCCCAATACCAATGGGATGCATTTTCAGAATCTGTTAAGTCATGGAACTGTGGCTGAACCCTTTAGAGTCTTTAGAAAGACTGTCAAATGCCATGATCTTTCAGCTGAGAGATTCATTGTAATCAGACCAGTTGGGTCAAATGTGAAGAAAACAGGAGTCTTTCTTGGCATCCATTGTAGACTCTGTTCCTCAAAAAACAAACACACACTGCTACATTCTATCCCTCTCACCCATGTCCACTATTGCTATATTGCTCAATCTCTGGGGTTTCTAGGCCACAAATCTAGGAGACACCATTGACATCACTGAAAACTCTAAAGAGAACAAACATTCTTTATGGGTTAGCTGGTAGTGCCCCTGGCTGAGCACACATAGTATACCCTGAAGGAACTGGGGGTCAATGTCCTGGTCCCCACCCGCAGTGGGAAAGCTTCACCAATGGTAAATAGGGCTGCAGGTGTCTCTCTCTTTCCCTCTTGATCTCCCCCCTCTTTCTGTCTCTATCCAAATAATAAACAAGTACATACATAAATAAAAAATAAAAGAGAACATTCTTTTGAGCCCCATAGATATTAATAGTAATTAAGCCAAGTTTTGAAGAAAAGGTGGAACTAAGATTTAAAGAATGAAAAAGAAAATTAACACCACACTTGTTCTTGACCCTGTGGGTGTCCAACACTGATACCCCAGCCCATTTCAAATATTACTGCTTTCTGGAGCAAGGGCAAAAGTGAGAGCTGTGTTTTTCACTGTGAGAGAGCTCTAAGTAGGGCTCTTTGGCTGAGTTTTAGTAACCAAGGATAAAAATGGATTAAGTACAGAAGTGGCTAGCTGCCTTTTCCTCAGCTTTCCCTTCAGCTCTCTATATTGAGAGATCACACAGCAAAGTCATGTACTGCCAGGGTCCATATCACTTGCTAACTTGTATCTTGTCCCAGCCAGTCCCCTCTTCCATTACCACTACAGCTGGGACTATCTACGATGGGGGGTTGGGTTCCTGGGAGGCACTCCAGCTACTGGGAAGTTCTTCATGACCCCTATGGTTAAGGGAACAACTTACCAATGAAACTCTGGAGTCCTTGGCCTGATCTGTGTTTGCCTTCCTCAGCTAGTCTTTTTTTCCCCAGTCTGGGGAATTTCAGTTTCAATCTGACTCTTCTACTGTCAGTGTCTTCAGATTTTTCCTGGGAAACCAGTGGCAAAAGATGGTTAAAATTGAATTGACTTACCTTTCAATGGAAATTCACAGCAGCCTGACGATGGGGGGGGGCAACAACAATGACTGGTGAATCTGTTTTCTATCCAGGCCTGAAAGACAGCCAGCCTCAATAGTCTCATGTTCTGGAATAAAACTGGTCTTTACCCAAATCCTACTCTATGTCAAGTTCCTCGTTGGGCACTTTCATAATGCTCTCACACCTTGAAATATCCTTACAAGCTGGATATTACCTCTGCATTAAGCATGAGGAAGCAGAGGTTCAAAGAGATGGTATGCCTCACCTGATGTCACATGACTAGGAATGGGAAAGGAAAGACTGAGAGCCACTGCTAGCTCACACGACAACTATGCATGAATAAGTGAAAAAGCACCCCTTCTGGATTGAGTGGTGACTCATCTGTTAAAATGTACATGTTACCATGTGTGAGGACCTGGGCTCAAGCCACAAGTCCAACCTGCAGAGGAGAGCAGTGCAGCAGTGCAGCAGTTATCTCTCTCTCCCAGTCTCTACCTCTCTGCCTCTCACTCTCTGTCAAAAAGAAAATAAATAAAAAAAAAAAGAGTTGCTTTTCAGTAGAAACCTAAAGGAAGGGCATAAGACCTTCTACCCACACCAGAGTCTTGAATGCTACAATGAATAGCTAGCTCTTATTCTGCTTTGTCCCACTAAAGTGGACCTGAATCTCCTGTTGCCTTAATGTGAGTAAGCTTAGAGTTAAGTGGATAAACCTTTCAGTTCCCTCTGCCCTTCTTTAGAGCCTCATTTCTCCATATTTCCGAATATACCCAAGCTCAGAAAATAGATTTTATGCCCCAGGCTAGTTAAATCCACATGCTGAGAACCTTATAACATAGATTGTCTTGTTACTTTCAACATACAGCCTGTTTGGCTAGCTCAAGAACTTGGGGGAGAGTGCAAACTGAGCTGAGTAACAACAATACAAAAGTTGGATCAACAAGAGTTTATGCTCTTTCCTGTGTGAGAACATGTGTACCTTTACTAGAGGACTACTGGTCAAGAACAGCACGAACATTAGCAAAGGTATATTAGAAAGTAATTGAATCGGGAGTCAGGCGGTAGCGCAGCGGGTTAAGCGCATGTGGTGCAAAGCACAAGGACTGGCATAAGGATTCCGGTTTGAGCCCCCGGCTCCCCACCTGCAGGGGAGTCGCTTCACAGGCGGTGAAGCAGGTCTGCAGGTGTCTATCTTTCTCTCCCCCTCTTTGTCTTCCCCTCTTCTCTCCATTTCTCTATGTCCTATCTAACAATGACAACAACAATAACTGCAACAATAAAATCAATAAGTGCAACAAAAGGGAAAATAAATAAATATTAAAAAAAGAAATTAATTGAATCCTTTAAGACATGAATTCGTATATGGTTTTGTCTTGGAAATAATAACCTGATTGCCACTCTAGTTCAAATATGCTTACACTCTTGTATGCATATAACTGGCACATAGAGCTGGAAATAGGTATAATGAGTAGAGAATCCAGGGACTCCTATAAAGTCAAACATATAATTCCATGGTATAGAAATTTAAATCAGAAACCTGTTAGTCCACAAACAGAATAGAGCCTCGAATGCCAGTCCTTGCTCATGGTGGTGTGATGTTCTTTTAAGTTATATACCAGCTAGGAGAAGGCATGAACAGAGTCTGCTGTCCAACTTGAGGGTGAGAGACAGGAAGCCAAAGGAAGAGATGATATTTGGGAGGTTAAAATATGGTCTGGCTACCAACCATTTAGAACAACTATGCATTGATTACAAACCATTGATATGGCACTGATGGTATGCACTGGGCAAAATCCAGATCTGGCAGCAGGCACTGAGCAGGGAGGAAAAGGAGGGGCTGGGAGCAGGAGAAAAGAACAGAAAGAAAACAATTTTGCTGATTCTTTTCCAAACATCTGTCACTGAGTGGTTATTCTACTTCTTTAAAAATATATTTTATTTGTTTTTATTTGAGAGAGACACAGGGAGAGAGAGAGAGAGAGAGAGAGAGAGAGAGAGAGAGAGAGAGAGAGAGAGACTAGATTACTGCTCAGCTCTGGCTTGTGGTGGTGCTAGGGATAGAACCTGTGACTTTGGAGTCTTAGTCATGAAAGTATTTCTGCACAACCATTAAGCAATCTTCTCTACACTAGTGATTTTTTTTTCCTGTTAATTTCCACATGTTGCAATCTGCTTTCTCAAGGTCTTTTGTCCCTTGCTCTTTCTGTGCATAATGAGATGTGGGAGGATGGAGGAGCTACTAAAAACTGAAGTAGGAAGTCACTACTAGATTTCCTCTGTTACTTCAGTCACTGTGTTCTGGCCCATGCTGGAGTGAATTTCAGGTATCAAGGAAGAATCTCTCTCCCCCCACTCCCCTTATTTAATCTCTAGGTCACACACCTCTGGAACAAAGATTGAATTCATCCACTCGAACTCAAATAGCTTCTCAAATCCCATATTCATGGCATCCAGGGAAGTCTGCAGCATGGCCTCATCCTCTGTATTCCTCAGCTGGTAAAGACAGGAAAAGTAGTGAGTGTCTAATGCTGATCACTTCCTTTCATAAACTTGTGCCCTCTTCTCCACTCCCATGAAATCACATGGTGCCAACTTGTGTCTCCTCTGCCCTTATGGTCACTATAAAATATAGCCAGGTGTCTTTGCTCAGTGTGTGTGTGGGGGCAGATGGATATAGGGTTTTCCTTGAGGCTGGATAAGGTCACAGTTTATTGAGCACTTATCATTGGACCTTTGACAACTGATTATGGGTTAACAGTCCTACACCTTAAGATCCAAAACAAGGGTCCTCTTTTTGACCCTTAAGTGTCTGGAGATAAGTGTGTATTCACCCTGCCCTGTTCATTACAATACACTTTACATCAGGAAATAAGGAAAATATCAGACAATCTAACCTCATATCATAAGGAGCTAGGAACAAGTTGTGGAACTCAAAATTATCAACAACAGGAGGGGGGAAATAAAAATGAGAGTGGAGGGGAGTTGGGCGGTGGCGCAGTGGGTTAAGTGCACGTGGCGCGAAGCGCAAGGACTGGAGTAAGGATCCCGGTTCCAGCCCCCGGCTCCCCACCTGCAGGGGAGTCCTTCACAGGTGGTGAAGCAGGTCTGCAGGTGCCTATCTTTCTCTCCCCCCTCTGTCTTCCCCTCTGAGCCGGGTACGGGGGGGGGGGGGGGGAGGTCACTGTAATCTGAGCGCGGTACTGGGGGGGGGTCACTGTAATCTCTCCATTTCTCTCTGTCCTATCCAACAACAACAATAACCACAACAGTGTTAAACAACAAGGGCAACAAAAGGGAAATAAATAAATAAATATAAAAAAAATGAGAGTGGAAATAGATGAAGTAGAAGTTTTAAAATGCAGATCAATGAAACCACAGGCTGGTTCTTTGAGAGGACAAACAAAATTGGTAAATCCTTAGGGAAAAAAGAGAGAGAGAAACCTTAAAAGAAATAACAGGGGCCAAGCGGTGGTACACTTAAGTGAACACATTATAGTGTGCAAGGACCCAGGTTCAAGCCTCTGGTCCTCATCTTCAAGGGGAAAGCTTCACAAGTGGTGAAGTAGGTCTGCAGGTGTCTCTCTGTCTCTTTTCCTCTATCTCCTCCCTCTCCCCTTAATTTCATACAATAGAACATTTTCTTAAGTCATTATAGTGAAGTCATATCAAAGGCATAATCAATATATAGAAAAACCCAAGTAGTGAACTATAACAGAAATACTCGAGGGGCCAGGTGGTAATGCACCAGCTTGAGTGCACATGCTACAATGTGCAGAACCTGGGTTCAAGTCCCTGGCCCCCACCTGCAGGATGAAAGCTTCCCAAGTGATAAAGCTAGACTGCAGATGTCTCTCTGTTTTCTCCCTACTTATCTCCCTACTCCTGTCTTGGTTTCTTCCTGTCTCTACCCAAATAAATCAATAAATAAAATATTAAAAGACACTCAAGAAACTAATGTCATTTGCATTCATGTCAAATGGAATTTGGTGCCTTAGAATTCATGACACATGAATTAACAAACCTGAAATGCTATGCATACCTATGCTCATTGTGGGACTAGTCACAAAAGCCAACATATTATATATATATAACATATTATATATATATAATTATTATATTACAACATATTATATATATATAATTCAGCTCTAAGAAAACATGATATCTCTTTTGATACAATGTGGATGGAACTGGAGGGGATCATGCTAAGTGACATAAGCCAGAAGGAGGATAAACACTGGATGGCCTCATTCCTATGTGGAGTATGAGGCAACATAGCAAAGAAGCCACCAAAGTCAGACAACAACAAACCTTGAGGATTCCGGTGTATAGCTGAGGTCACCAAAGTGGGAGGGGAAGGGAGCAAGTGTCAAATGGTCAGTGGGCAAGGGATACTGACACCTTGGCGGTGGTCTTGTGGTGTGAAATAGTCTGGCAAAATGTGACATTGTACAGTTTGATAAATCAGCTTTACCTCAGTAAAAAAAAATAATAATAATAAGGGTCCTCCAAGTAACATCTACCAATTTTTAAGTACATACTATCTGTCATGCACACTGTTAACCTACTTTCTATACCTCACCATTCCAGAAAGGATATGTGAGGTGGCCAGATGCAAGGGGAGGATGGGATATTTACTAGGCAGTTGCCATAACTGAAAGGCTGTTTCCTTTTCTTTTCTTTTCTTTTCTTTTCTTTTCTTTTCTTTTCTTTTCTTTTCTTTTCTTTTCTTTTCTTTTCTTTTCTTTCCATCTCTTTCTTTCTTTCTTTTAAAATATTTATTTATTCCCTTTTGTTGCCCTTTTTATTGTTGTTGTTATTGATGTCATTGTTGCTGGATAGGACAGAGAGAAATGGAGAGAGGAGGAGAAGACAGAGAGGGGGAGAGAAAGACAGACACCTGCAGACCTGCTTCACCGCCTGTGAAGCGACTCCCCTGCAGGTGGGGAGCCGGGGACTCAAACCGGGATCCTTCTACCGGTCCTTGTGCTTTGCGCCATATGAGCTTAACCCACTCTTTTCTTTTTTTAAAGCAAGAAGGCTAAAGGTAGAATGGATCACATTTTTTCTTCCTTGGCAAAGAGACTCTCCATGCCCAGGCTATGCTTTAGCACTGAGAAATGAGCTCCAGATGGTTCGCCTTAAGGCTCTGGGAAAAGTATTGTCTTTTCACCGTTAGCACACATAGACCTAACATTACATAGTCTATTAGTACCATGCTCTAATCAACTGAGCTAACTGGGCACGCACATTACATAGTCTATAGGAAATATAGAATAGTTTTCTTTTTTTTCCTGAACCACTTCCAGAACCAACTCTTAGACCAGGAATATTGTTCCTTTTTATTTATTTTTATTTTTTATTTAAGAAAGGATTAATTAACAAAACCATAGGCTAGGAGGGGTACAATGCCACACAATTCCCACCACCCATTTCCCACCCCCTCCCCTGATAGCTTTCCCATTATCTATCCCTCTGGGAGCATGGAAGGAATATTGTTCCTTATAGCTCATGTTCCAGTTTATAGTGAGATAGGAAAACAGATACATCCTGAGATCTTCAGCCTACACATACGTTCTGGTCTATATAACTTGGCCTTGCTTCTCCCTGGCAGTCACAAAGCTGGCACTCATATATGACTTTGGGTATGCCTAGGTCACTTCATGCCCCAGCCATAGGTGGAGTCTCACCAACTATTTCTGTAAATAAGTGGCAGCCAAATGGGGGGGGGGGGGCTGGAAACTGTGGCCAGTCAGGATGAGCTGAGACAAATACAATTCAGTTCTGATTATCTATTTTGGTTCTTCTTTTTCTTATTTTTTGAAATACATAAACAAACCAAAACAGAGTGACAGAAGGAGGAAGGGAAAGACATTACAGCACCAAAACTTCCTCTAGCGTGTTTGGGGCTAGGCTCAAACCTGGATCACGTGTATGACCAAAAAAAAAAAAAAAAAAAAAGCACTATCCAGGTAAGCAAATCATTGGTCTTGTTTTGATTATTCGTTATAACAGAAGATTCAGGATATCTGTGTGTCTGTGTATGTGGTAGTGGAATGAGGGAAGAGGGGCAGCAGGTAGAAGTGGCTGTCATTTTCAAGGAAGGAGGGTAGGGGCAAGAGTTGACAGGGACATACTTATCAGGCAATGCTCAAAAGGCAATTAATTGGTGTTCAAACCTAAATCCACACACAGAGAGAAGAATTTGGGGGACCTAAGAGTGATTCTACTGATTCTAGTAGGAGAGAACTAAAATGGTTTCCTAATGACTCTACACTAGGCTTTAAGAAATAATAGACAGGTAAACTTCAGTCTTGTGATCTAGCCTTCTGTCTGCTGGTTCCAATGGAGACCTTGTCTAGTATTATTCTCTGAGGCTAATATGCAGATTTACTCAGTAGGTTTTTGTTGTGTATTATTTCTGATTCCAGTGATCAATGACCATAGCATAAGTAACAATTCCAGAAAAGGTGAATGGAGTTACTGAGATTCACTTCTTTTTTAAATTAATTAATTTATTATTGGGTAGAGATAGAGAAATATTGAGAGGGGAGGGGGAAATAGAGAGGGAAGAGACAGAGAGATACCTGCAGCTCTACTTTACTACTTGTGAAGCTTTCCTTCTGGAGGTGAGGACCAGGGGCTTGAACCCAGGTCCTTGCACACTGTACTGTATGCTCTTAACCAGGTATGCCACTGGCTGGCCCCCTGAGCTTCATTTCTTTTTTTAAAATTTCTTTATTGGGGGGGTTCTAGATTCGACAGTAAATACAATAGTTTGTATATCCATAACATTTCTCAGTTTTCCATATAACAATGCAATCCCCACTAGGTCCTCTGTCACCCTTTTTGGACCTGTATTCTCCCCTCCACCCACCCCAGAGTCTTCTACTTTGGTGCAACATGCCAATTCCAGTTCAGGTTCTACTTGTGTTTTCTCTTCTGATCTTGTTTTTCAACTTCTGCCTGACAGTGAGATCATCCCATATTCATTCTTCTGTTTCTGACTTACTTCACTTAACATTTTTTCAAGCTCCATCCAAGATGGGCTGAAAACAGTGAATTCACCATTTTTAATAGCTGAATAATATTCCACTGTGTATATATATATATATATATATATATATATATATATATATATATATATATATATATATCACAACTTGCTCAGCCATTCATCTGTTGTTGGACATCTGGGTTGCTTTCAGGTTTTGGCTATTACAAATTGTGCTGCTAAGAACATAGGTATACACAAATCTTTTTTTTTCCTGAACCATTTCCAGAACCAACTCCTAGACCAGGGATATTGTTCCTTATAGCTCAAAGCCCCCTCATGATCAGTTGATTCATCAGAACACACTAAACAAGTGTGCCTATGGACATATCCTTATGAGAAATATTTTGACTGGTCTTATAGTTCAGTAACTTAACCTCAGTGACCTGGCAAGAGTGGTTAGAGTGTCAGATTTGTGTTCATGAGATCCCAACTTTAATCCCCAGAATCACACCGCCATAGTGCCATAGTGATGATTTGTTTCTCTTGTGCTCTCATGCCGACAAATCAATGAATCTTTAAAATACTTAGCTTCAGACCTTTGTCCCTGATATTAACCAAGTCTACCACCCACCAAGCTGCTACTATATCAGGTATAGCTAGGTACTTCATACATTGCTCTGTTCCATTCTCATAACAAGCTAAAGAGGTGGAGATGACAAATCCTATTTTATAGACTGGGCAACTGAGACCCAGAACTATGAAATCACCTCACATAGCTCATGGCAGGTGTTGAGTTGTGTTCCCACAAAAGAGAGATGTTGAAGTCCTTATCCCCAGGACCTCATAATGTGATGTTATTTTAAAATAGTGTCATTGCAGATTCATTCATGAGTTGTTTTGATGAGATGCTACTGGAAGAGGCTAGGGTCCAGAGTCAATCTAATTGGCATCTTTACAAAATATGGCTAGAGAGACAGAGGGAAGACATTGTGTGATAATGAAGGGTTGGAATAATGAATGCCTTTGCAAGCCAAGGAATACCAAAGACTGCCAGCAAGTCATCAGAAACTAGGTAGAAGGGAAGATGAGGGTACATGGCCCTGAGAGTTTTAGCAAGTGACAACTTGAGTGGCTGGGCGGTGGCACACCTAGTTAAGTTACCATGCTCAAGGACCTGGGTTCAAGTCCCCCCTACTCCCCTCCTGTGGGGGGAAGCTTCACAAGCAATGAAGCAGTGCTGTAGGCATCTCTCTGTCTCTTTCTCTCCTACCTCAATTCCTTCTCAATTTCTCTCTGTCTTATCAAATTAAGTAAACTTTAAAAAATCCTAAAAGAAATGAAAAAAAAAGTGATAACCTGGTTGTAGGTTTCTATCCTACAGAATTGTGAGAGAAAACATTTCTGTAGTTTTCTTTTTTAATATTTACTTAATTTATTTATTCCCTTTTGTTGCCCTTGTTGTTTTATTGTTGTAGTTATTATTGTTGTTGTCATTGTTGGATAGGCAGAGAGAAATGGAGAGAGGAGGGGAAGACAGAGAGGAGGAGAGAAAGATAGACACCTGCAGATCTGCTTCACCGCCTGTGAAGCGACTCCCCTGCAGGTGGGGAGCAGGGGTTCGAACCAGGATCCTTATGCTGGTCCTTGTGCTTTGCGCCACCTGCGCTTAACCCGCTGCACTACAGCCCGACTCCCATTTCTGTAGTTTTTAAGTGACCTGGTTTTTAGAACTTGGTTACAGTAACCTCAGGAAAATAATGTATCTAGTTAGTGGCAGGTGAAGTCTTCCCAGATTTTCTCACTCATCCATCCAGCCTTCCTACATGGTGAGAGTGATACATGGAAACTTGGGATCATTACTGAAACTGTGTTAGGTCTGATGAGAATATCCTACTTTTGAGTAGTTTCATCTGGACCCAAACATCACTTTTTACACTGCCTTCCTTTCAAGGGTAAGGCAATCACTATGGATTAGCAATAACCCACAAAGTGATACAGTCAGTAACAATGCTGGGTGAGGAGGACACAGCAGGGGCTTCTAGGTAATCACCTGGCCACAATACTCCCATAAGTCTTCCAGTGCCCTAGAGTTGAACACAGGCCATGAGCAACTTCCAGTGGGATACTTTACCCTCCCTTGTTCCAACCCCTTCCACTCACCAAGTTTTCATCCAGGAAAGCTTTGGTGTCATCATAGAGCCCTTTAAGACTAAATGTTACATCTACTGCATCATTTCTGCTTAGAGTCTGAGAGGAGAAGAAAGGGAAAGAATGGAAGGGAAAGGAAAAAGACAGAAGAGTTGTTGGTTAGTAATCATGCAATTGGCTCCCATATGGTAAAGGAAGAATGGGCTAGTAGTGGCTACAGCTGAAAAAGTACTTACTATTCAAAATACATCACAACTACTATATGTTAGACAACAACTGATCAGAATTGATACCAGCTGTCAGCTACTGGCACAGCTGTTTTGGTGTGTCTTAGGAAACGGCACAGCATAACATGGCATTTGGTGTAACTGACTGAGTGCCATGGATACAGGGAAATATGCACACTCAAGGGCAAATCTTATGCCACCTGTTGCCACTAGGCTACAACCACTTTCCCCATGGCAGGTGGAGTTAGACTTAACCATGTATATTTTGAACTTGAGGCCTTGAATTCTTGGCCCTCCTTATCCCAAATAAATGGTTAACCCATATTTTAAGAGTCTCTTATCTTTTATGTGGCACTTTTGTGCCATTTACACTAAAGAGCCTTTCTAAAAGCATAAAAAAATCTCTTGGCAGTTGTTAAAGTCATGGAAAGGTATATTTATCATAAAATATCTGAATTTAGGCATTTCTTACAAGGGAAGAAAAGCCAAAGCATCCTGAAGCTCTGGTTCCCATGATAGGAACAGGTGTCCCTTTATCAAGCTATATAGAATCCAAGCTATATAGAATTCCTGGGATGAGGAATGGTAGAAAACAAGTTTCTATACACTCACTGGCTACTATCCCCCTGGGGTCCCTGTGGTAGATGGTTATCAGGGAATTGGGTTAGCTCTTTAAGTGGTGGAATATGCTGTGAGATTTCCCCAGTAGCTTCCCTGGACCTGTAACAGTTAAAGGAATACTTTCTTTCTTCTCCACTACAGCCATGAATTTCTTGTGGTTTCATTTACTCAGTTTCTCCATCCAGTCTCTGGCTCCCTTTCCTCCCCTTTCCCTCTTCCTTTTCTATTTTTGAATCCCTTTGCTTTACCTGTCCCTCCCCTCTTACCTCAATGGGAGTGCAGAAGGCTGCACCAGCCTCGCTCTCTTGGCTGTAAAATACATCATTCAGGATGTCAGCAGTGGTGGTCACAGAATCCATGAGGACAGACACATGCTGGTGGACCTTGCTCAGATCAGTAAGCCTGTAATAATGACAGAAAGATGAGTCTGGAGTTCTGAAGACCTTCTGATGTGGGATGCTGGTGAGGATTGGGATAAAGGTATAAATGACAACAGCAGCCACTTGCATTGGACCCTTTCTTTCTTCTTGCTGTCTATTCATTCATAGGTGTCCACCTATATAAGAACATGTTTCTACCTTTCTTTGGGTATTCATCTTTGTGTACATCCCTGCCTAGCTAATAAGCAGTTTGGAAGAGTGTGAGGCTGCAATAGAAGAGGGCAACTGACTCCAGGAACTTGATTATTTCTTGCTGGGCCTGGAGCAGCAGGAAGAGCTCAAAGTTCATTTCTGGGCTTAACAGGAAGTGAAGTACAAACTGGTTTGTGGTTGAGAGTACAAGCCTGACTTGTCAGGGTCCTTAGCAATCTTCATAGTTTTGGACAAGGCTCCTTCCTGATGCTAGGCTCCTCAGGACCTAGTAGACACAAATTGACTTCCTTTTCCCTTTTTTTGGGGGGGGTATCCAGTCCTCTACCTGAACCATTCAGCTTACCTGCTGATGAGGTTTTCTGCAAGCTGAGCCACATGTTGCAACTCGGCATACTCCTTATCTGAGAGGCTGTCTTGAGAGTCCTGGGAGTCCAGTTGGGGTTGGGAAGCAGCCTGGATTTCAGTATGCTTACACTCCCACATTTTCATGGAGTTCTCAAAGTCCTAGAGAGGAAGACAGTGGCAGATCCTAAGGACTTGCTATAGCTATAAGGTAATAAGACAGATCTGTCTATGAGCCTGCTGTGTAGGTACAGTAGGCACATGGGTCACCAGGACCCCTCCCACTTCCCCATTTCGTCTATGCATTTACATATTCAGTCATCAATGTATTTACTGTCTTTTCCATACTAGGGATTTATAGTTCACATTCTCCTTATCATTACTATACTGAGTCTTGGGGCAACATACTTGAATCAGACATGTATCTGTTTTCCTAAAGGTCCTCTATGAGGTCATCGCAATTGATAAGGCAATGAAACACTTTTTTTAAAAATATTTTATTTATTTATTTATTCCCTTTTGTTGCCCTTGTTGTTTTTATTGTTGTAGTTATTATTGTTGTTGTCGTCGTTGTTGGATAGGACAGAGAGAAACGGAGAGAAGAGGGGAAGACAGAGAGGAGGAGAGAAAGATAGACACCTGCAGACCTGCTTCACCGCCTGTGAAGCGACTCCTCTGCAGGTGGGGAGCCGGGGTTCGAACCGGGATCCTTATGCCGGTCCCTGTGTTTTGCGCCACCTGCGCTTAACCCGCTGCGCTACAGCCCGACTCCCAATGAAACACTTTTAACTGTCTTATCTTTGAAACATCTAGGCAACATACTGTGATGGACTTTTAGCAGATACCTCTACCTTAATTGTGTGCTTTTGTTATTTACCAGTTGTGTGATTCCCTACCAAATTACCTAATATCTCTGGTTCTCATTGTCCTCATCTAGAAACAGGATTGACTTCATAGGATTATCTGAAGGATCTACTTGAAATATGTAAAGTTCCTAACACAAATAAGTTTACCACTGGTCTTCTACTTCCATCTCTATTTCTATCTGTATGATCTACAGATCTAAAGATCAGAGTGAAAGAAATTATTCAAGCACTGAACATCTGATCAGTAATGATACTTTTTTGAACAAACATTTATTTTAATAAAATATATAGATAAAAGACAGACAGACAGACAGATAGATATAACAGAGCACTACTCATCTCTGGCTTATGGTGGTGATGGGGATTGAATATGAGACCTCTGAGCCTCAGGCATAAAAGTCTTTTGCAGAACCATTATTATGTCTACCTAGCCTGGTAATGATACTTTTTTTTTCTAGCTTCAGGTGGTTTATTTGAGATGGATACCATTTGTCAATGTAGCATTTCAGGGAAATGTAGAACAACAGAAAGATCATATTAACTGGGGAATCTCTTCTTGAAGGAGTAATTTTTTCCCATGATCATCTGAAGTTTTTAGATATCTTGCAGTGAAGAGAGGATATCCTTGTTCAAAATCACAGGATAGTAGATCCTTGTCTCACTTTCTTGGGCAGTGATTTGCAAATGTCAGCGTATACCAGGATGTCTTAGGGAATTTGTTTACAAATACAAATTCTGGGGGAACAACCTGGCTCCATCTTATTCTGTGGGTCTGGTGTGTGTGCGCGTGGGGGGGCACCCAGGAATGTGTATGTATACCAAGTACCTCAGGAGACTGTGATGTAAGTGGTATGCAGATCTCCCTTTGAGGAATTCTTGGGTGGGAAATCTGCACTTGAGTAAGTAACAGTGGTAGATAAGGTAGTATGGGAACTCTGGGTGAGCCTTTTCTCTTCTTACCCGGTCTCTTGTCAACACCTGGGCAGCATTCTTGTATCTGATCTTGATAAGGCCTGGCCTTTGGACCCAGGCCTCCCCATCCACCTGCACTGGGATGCCTTCTTCACCATGGATAGTTATCATCACCTCACGGCACTGCCGTAGAAGAGGAAGAGAGAGGATGGGGGAGGAAAAAAAATGAAGGTACTATAATAGATCAATACAGTGACTTCACTGATACGGACTTCATGTAACTCTTACCCAGGACTGGCAAGGATGTGAATCAGACTACCCAAGAGAGGATCTGGTTCTTATGCTGTGTTGTTTTGTTGCTCCTTTGGTTCCTGCCATTTCTGTCTTCAACCTCAGCTAGCACCTTGCCACCCACTCTCTGTACATTAACTTTAAAAAAAAAAAAAACAGAGTACTCTGCTCAGCTCTGCCTTATGGTGGTGCAGGAGACTGAAGCTGGGACCTTGGAGACATGATAGTCTCTTTGCATGATTATAATGCTATGTCCCCCATTCCTAGGACTCTTATACCTAGTTAATTCATTGGACAACCCCACGTCCCTGAGTTCTACTCCTTTGTGGTGTTCAGCCATTCCCTGCCTACCTGAGCAATGCGATGATGATGCAAATTGATGACACGGGACATTGCCATCTGCACAGAACCAAAGATCGCCACCACCTCCAGCTTCCCATCATCTATTGCAGGGGCCTCATATTCCTGAGGAAAAATAACTATATCACATCCACCACCCTTGAGAAATTACACCTTGTCTTTGATAAGAACAATTTTTTCCCCTGCCACCAGCTTGACCACTGGGATTTGGTGTCTACAACATGACTGAGCTTGTCCCAATGGCAATTTATAAAAATGACAAAGGGAAAGGGATAGGGAAAGGGAGAGTTGCAGAACTGCTTCACCATTTATGAAGCTTTCTTTCTGAAGGTAGGAATTGGGGGCTTAAACCTGGGACCTTGAGCATGGTAATGTGCTCTCACCCATGTACTCTACTACTGCATATTAATTTAAAAATATTTTTATTCATTTATTTTTGGATAGAGACAGAGAGAAATTGAGATGAAAGGGGATACAGAGAGGGAGTCAGAGAGATACCTGCTGCCCTACTTCACCACTCATGAAGCTTTTCCCCTGCAGGTGGGGACCAGGGGCTTGAACCCGGGTCCTTACACACTGTAATGTGTGTGCTTAACCAGATGCACCACTATTTGGCTCCCCTACTGCATATTAAAAGAGGGAAATACAGCAGTTCAGGAGGTGGTGCAGTGGATCATGTATTGGACTCTTCAGCATGGAATTCTGAGTTCCACCTGGGCACAGAATGTATCAGAGTCATGTTATGGTTCCCCTCACTCTCCTCTTTCTCTCTCATTAATGATTATATATGGAAAGATGAGGGCCAGGAGATAGCTCATCCAGTAAAGCACATTCTTTATCATATGCGATGTTATAAGTTCAAATCCTAGCATCACATGGGAGCTCCATGGGTGGCGGAACAGTGTTGTTTGTGTCTTTCCCCTCTAATATTTTATTTTATTTTTAGAAAGACCAGAGAACTTCTCAGCTCTGGTTTATGATGGTGCAGGGAATCAAACCTTGGAACTTTAGTTTCATGCCTGAAGCATGAAAGTCTATTATGCTACTGAGGGTGTTATCTCCTCAGTCCTCTTTAATCCCATTTTATTTCCTTCCCCCTCTCTAATTATTATAGAATTATTTAGAATAAAAATGTGCTCAGATAGATCTCTGAGTGGTCATATGCAGAATCCAATCTGGGAGTTGCAATACAATAATTAAAACAAAACAGAAAGAAAGAAAGCAAGGAAGAAAGAAAGAGGGGAAAGATGAAGTCAGAAGCCAATCTGGAGAAAGGGCATCAGGATCACACCTCTCAACACTTTTGTGAAGCCAATTTTTAGCTGGTTTCTGCACTTCTAAATCTACCATCACAAAACTCCAAAGCCAGCGCCATTGACCTTATAAACTTCTTGGATGAGCTCAAAGGCAAAGAGTCATGACCATGTCCTCAGGATGTTTTATTGATAACTCATGGATAAAACAGCTGGATCTACATCACCTTTCAAGGGTCTGTTAAGTCTGAGGGATGGAGAATCCAAATCTTAGGCAATACCTAGGAACTGATCAAACCCTGAATTTTTTGGTTGCTTCTTGTACTCTTAGATGGTAGTTGTCATAAAAGAATTGATCAAAAGACCTACCAATGCCCATGTCCACCAGAAAAGTAATTACAGAAGCCGGACCTTCCACCCTCTGCACCCCATAATGATCCTAGGTCCATGTTCCCAGAGGGACAAATAAGAGGAAAGCTTCCAATGAAGGGGATAGGATACAGAACTTTGGTAGTGGGAATCATGTGGAACTGTACCCCTCTTATCCTATGGTCTTATTGATCATTATTAAATTAATAATAATAATAAAGTGATCACATTAACTACTGATAATACATGTCCCCAGTTCCCCTCCTCAAACCCCCCCCCCCATTTGCCACTTGCTACTTTACTAAGTGCCTTTCTGGGAGACCTTAGAAGAGTTATATCTTTGACCTTTCCTGTCCCTTGTCTCACACTCACCAGAGTTGCTCTGCTACTTCCCCAGAAGTTGACACCTCCAGCATAGCTGGTAATGTTGAGCACTACGATGCCTTGCAGATTTGGCAAGGGAATGGCTTCTCCATCACACTGGAAGTAAAGAGTAACCCTCATTGTATTATGTATTATTAACATTTGAATGAGATGGTTTTTCTGGGACAAACCACTATAAGAATGACATGAGGGGATGGGTGGGAGACAGCTTACCCAGTAGAGCATTTGCTTTACCATATGTGAAGGCCTGGTTTTGAGCCTTGGCACTGCAAGGGAGCTCCATGGAAGGTACCAGGGGAGCTCCACAGATGGTGGAGCAATGCTGAGGTATCTCTACTGTTCCTTCCACATTATCTCTACTCCTATCCCACTAAATTAAAAAAAAACTGGGCCCATGTGACAGGATACAGTAGCATCCAATATACAAGAGTCTTAGAGTTCATCTTCTGACTAATTTCCCCTTATTCTTTTCCCTCTCCTCTCTGCTTTTCTACCCTCTCCTCCTCTCCTCTCCTCCCTCCCCTCCCCTTCTCCCCTCCCCTCCTCCTCTCCCCTCCCTCCTCCCCTCCCCCCTCCCCTCCTCCCCTCTCCTCCTCCTCTCCCCTTCTCCCTCCACTCCCCTCCTCCTCTCCTCTTCTCCTCTCCACTCCCTTCCTCCTCTCCCTTTCTCCCCTCCCCTCTTCCTCTCCCCTTCTCTCCCTTTCCCTCCCTTCCTCTCCTCTTCTCTTCTCTTCTCTTCTCTTCTCTTCTCTTCTCTTCTCTTCTCTTCTCTTCTCTTCTCTTCTCCTCTCCTCTCCTCTCCTCTCCTCTCCTCTCCTCTCCTCTCCTCTCCTCTCCTCTCTTCTCCTTTCCTCTTTTCTTTCCTTCTTTTTTGTTTTTCTTTTCACTGGAACACTGTTCAGCTCTGACTTGCAGTGGTGCTTCAGAATGAACCTGAAACCCTGGAGCCTCAGACATGAAAGTCTTGTACACAATGATGGTGCTATTTCCCACCCCTGGCTCTGCATTTTAAAAATGTGGGGAAGTGGGACAGAGGTAAACTCAATGACTTTTATCCTTCCGTTTTATTTTATGTTATCTTTTGTGTGTGTGTGTGTTCAAGGACTTTGATTGCTATAGTTTATAATCTGTTACCAAATGACCTACATTTCTTTGCAAGACTACTGGATGGTTTCACTTATATGTGCAATATCAAGAATTGAAATACATGAACTTTGAGGGAAAAGTAGTCAAACTCTCTCCTTTCTTTCTTTCTTTCTTTCTTTCTTTCTTTCTTTCTTTCTCTCTCACTGTAGTGGTTATCCTGGGGGCAGGGACACAGAGCTTTGGTGGTGGATGCATTATAGAACTATATTCCTGTAATTTTTCAATCTTTAAAAAATTAAAAATCACTGATAAAAGTAAATTAAAACTATTAAAAAGGAGTAGCCCTCATTGCCTGACACTCTAGATAGCAGTGAGAAGGAGCACCTGACAGACATAGGGGAAGGACTCTCTTCTCTTCATGCTGTCATTTGCCTAGCCAGAAAATGACAATCTAACTTCACGCTTTCTTCCTATGAGCTTTTATCAAGGATAAGAGTGAAAGCTCAAGGAAAGCTGATTCCCAGTCATGAGATTTCCTTTCTCCAAGCCTAGGAAGAGCTACCCTCCTTTCCACCAACCTCCAGATACACTCTTTCTTCCAGATTCCTGTAGGACTGCTGCAGAAGTTCCTTGCTCCCCAACAGGCCGTACCACATCTTGTTCTTAAGGCGGCTACTAGAGGGAGAAAATGAGAGAAAAAGTCAGTCAGAGGAATAGAGATAAATGGATGCATGGAAGCAAGAGGGGATACTATCCTATTCCTCAGGCGCCTTCTAATAGAGCAGAGTCATACTGACTGCTAACAGGACACCATAGGGGATATTGGGTTAGATCTGCTGTCTACATTCAAATACCTGCTGAGATGAGGTTCTGGACCCCCCAGTGAAGCCTCAGCATCTCACTGGTAGGCCAATTTGATACTTTTCCTTACTGTGGATAATTGACTCAGACATAGAAAGGATTACATTTAGAAAGCAATACTTTTAAAAGGCCACAAGCAGAGTCAGTGCTATATACCCTGGTAAGTGCCACACTGGAAGCACAGGACTTCACCAGCTTAGAAGCAATCTTACTAAAAACATAGAACTCAGTCTGTGATTTCTTTGAAGCATAATTGTACTGGCATGGTGAAGGGATTTTTCAAGATCAATATAGCACTTGATTCAGTGAGTGTGTGTGTGTGTGTGTGTGTGTGTGTGTGTGTGTTTAAGCTCAGAAAACTGGGCTGATTGAAGAGCTAGAGTCAGTGGAGAAAATATGGGGATGAGGAGATATCACTGTGGTTACACAACAGACTTTCATGCCTGAATCTCTGAGGTTCTAGGTTCAATCCCTAGCATCACCATAAGGTAGAGCTGAATAGTGCTCTGGTAAAAAATTCAATCAATTAAAAAAGTAATATAAAATATGTATAAGGAGACATGGGGAAGAGTACTGGAAATAGTATTGTTGACTGTGATATCTCTGATAAAAACAAGAGGGGGTTATAATCATGAGGACAATTAATTATAGTTCACTCTGAACTTTTAAAGTAGAACCAAAGACATGGGCTTTGAAATGCAAGAAGGCCAATACAAAAACATTTGAATTCTGAAACCTTAAGTTCCCTGGATTCCTCAGTTTCGTTATCTATAAAGACAGAAGCCTGGCTATATGGGAATTTAAAATACCTCGAATGAGGGCAACAATTCTAAAACAAAAAAGTTAAAAAATGTAAGACTTCAAAAGCTTCAGTTATGGAGACAGTATGATAATTGCAGAAGAAAGATACATAGCTCAATAGAATAGAAGTGAGAGACTGCTCAGCTTCCCCAGAGACACACCTTACTAGGGAAAGAGAGAGGCAGACTGGGAGTATGGACCGACCAGTCAACGCCCATGTTCAGCGGGGAAGCAATTACAGAAGCCAGACCCTCTACCTTCTGCAACCCTCAACGACCCTGGGTCCATGCTCCCAGAGGGCTAGAGAATGGGAAGGCTATCACGGGAGAGGGTGGGTTATGGGGATTGGGTGGTGGGAATTGTGTGGAGTTGTACCCCTCCTACCTTATGCTTTTGTTCACTAATCCTTTCTTAAATAAAAAATTTAAATAAAAAAATATATATATATAATTAAAAAAAAAAAGAAGTGAGAGACTATGGGAAAAAAACCCTTATATTTGTGGTCAATTGATTCTGCAAAATTGCCAACATAAATCTCTCTCTCTCTCTCTCTGTTAAATAATGGTGCTATGGTAGTTGGGTATCCACATGCAAAACTGAACTTGTACCTTCACTTCATACCAGATATAAGAATTAGCTCAAAGAAAATTCACAACTTAAATATAAAAGTTAAAACTTGTTCCAAAGTAAAAGTCTCTGGGTTGGGGGGAGGGGATCAGGTCCTAGAACATGATGGTGGAGGAGGACCTGGTGGGGTTGAATTATTATGTGGAAAACTGAGAAATATTACACATATACAAACTACTGTATTTTGCTATTGACTGTAAACCATTAATCCCTCAATAAAGAAATTAAACAAAAGTTAAAACAATAAAAAATTGTAGAAGAAAAGTTTGGAACATATCTTTAAAATCTTGGATCAGGCAAATATTTTTTAGATATGGCACCAAAAGTCTGCCTCATAAAGAGGAAAAAAAGACTAAATGGAACCCTTCAAAATTATATATATATATATATATATATATATATATATATATATATATATATATACACTTGTTTTTAAAAGATTTATTGTGGTCTGGGAGGTGGCACAGTGGATAGAGCATTGGACTCTCAAGCATGAGGTCCTGAGTTCAGTCCCCGGCAGCACATGTACCAGAGTGATGTCTGGTTCTTTCTCTCTCTCCTCCTATCTTTCTCATAAATAAAATATTAAAAAAGATTTATTTATCTGGGGGATTGGGTGGTAGTGTAGCGGGTTAAGCACACATGGCACAAAGCGCAAGGACTGGTGTAAGGATCCCAGTTCAAGCCCCTGGCTCCCCACCTGTGGGGGAGGGTTGCTTCACAAGTAGTGAAGCAGGTCTGCAGGTGTCTACCTTTCTCTTCCCCTCTCTGTCTCCCTTCCTCTCTCAACTTCTCTCTGTCCTATCCAACAATAACGTCAATGGCAACAATAGCAATATTGACAACAAGGGCAACAAAATGGGAAAAAAATGGCCTCCAGGAGTAGTGGATTCGTGGTGCAGGCACTGAGCCCCAGCAATAACCATGGAGGCAAAACAAACAAACAAACAAACAAATAAGATTTATTTATCTGTTAATGAGAGTGGGTGAGAAACCAATCGTTCTGCCACATAATATGCTAGGTATTAAACAAGGAACCTCATGCTTGAGAGTCCAGTGCTTTTATCCACTTCCTGGGGCCCAATGTAATCCTTTTTTAAAAAATTATTTATATTTATTTTTCCCTTTTTGTTGCCCTTGTTGTTTTCTATTGTTGTAGTTATTCTTGTTGTTAATGTCGTCATTGTTAGATAGGACAGAGAGAAATGGAGAAAGGAGGGGAAGGCAGAGGGGGAGAGAAAGAGAGATACCTGCAGACCTGCTTCACCACCTGTAAAGCGACTCCCCTGCAGGTGGAATCCTTATGCCAGTCCTTGAGCTTTGTGCCACATGTGCTTAACCTGCTGCACTACCACTAACTCCCCCCCCCTTTTTTTTAACTTGTAATTTAACATAAGGACCCAGAGGCTATCTTAGCATGTTTCTACTATCAAAGTACCAGAAGGGCTAAGCAGGCAAAAAGCAAATGAGATAAAAAAAATAAATGGCTTAAGGAGAACCAGGTTAGGAACTTCAAGAACCAGTAGGGATATCTCTGATAATTTATAGACTTGCCAAGCAAAACCAGATCTGAAAATGCCATTAGGACATGGCCAGACTCGACAGAGCAAAGAAAGAACTTTGCCAACTTGAGTTAATTTAGCACAACTAAATTTGAGTCTGTGTTTACACAACAACCTAGAGGTGTAGATTTTGAAGGCACCTCCAAATTCAGGATTTCAGGTCAATATTTAGTGATAGCTGTCCCTCTAGTCTAACCTTGGGACTCATGTATTTTCCTTCTAATGGGCGTTTGTTGTCTTGTTGCTTGTCTACGAGGTAAAGGATGCAGGATTATGGATGTTTAGTGTGATTGCAGGTTTGTATGCAGGGAGGGGAGTTTCTTTTCCTTACTTGTACTGTCCTGGGTGTTCATCTCTTCTGGTATTGAAATCCAAGGAAATTTTAGCATCCAGTCCAATTCCAAAATAGTTGTTCATGACACATTTCTCCTTGAAGCGTCTGTAATTACACAGAGTGAAGAAGATAAGTGTTGGTGCAGTAAAGAGGTGCTACTGTCCTGGGATTCCCACACAGACATGGTGGGCCTAGACCTGTTACTGGTCATCTCCATAAGGAACAACACAGTGGACCCCTCTGGGGGCCCCTATAGGACCTTGCCCTCAATGTGGATAAACAAGGGTAGGGAATGTTCCATTCTCTGAAGGGAGGTTGAATAACATACTCTACCTATCACCTGAGGATGATGGGTCCTGAAATTAGGACAGCCTGGAATGTTCCTAGCCATGACCACAGAATGCCAGCTCAGACCTACAGAGATGTAGAGGCTACACAGGCTCCCGTGCTGACTATGGGCCTCGGATCAAATCTATGGGGTTTACAGTTAGAAATATTTAAATATTTTCCCATATTTGGAAGCTACTCTCTTCCCTGATCTAGCTTTCTAGTCTTTTTTTTTTTTTTTTTTTTACAATTATGACTCCATATCCCCAGGCAATAACTTAGGTCATCTGCATGTTAGCTGTCAAGCTCAGACAAAAACTAGTAGGGTCATGGCCCCCTTGGAATATACCTAAAATAGACCTACTAGCTTTTTTCCAAAATGGAGACCCCAAATCTTCACCTGCAATACTCCTTTCTTTAGTTTCATTATTAGTTAACAATTTGTTTTGCTTTATATCTTAACTCTTTTCAGCCACTAGATTCCAGATGCTATGATGGTGCCAACCTGACTTCCCTGGGCAGAGCGACTTCACCAATGTATCCTGGAACACCATCTTTCCAGAGCCCTTCCCCACTAGGGAAAGAGAGTGAGACAGGCTGGGAGTATGGATCAACCTGTCAATGCCCATGTTCAGCAGGGAAGAACTTACAGAAGCCAGACCGTCCACCTTCTGCACCCCATAGTGACCCTGGGTCTACCCATAGTGACCCTGGGTCTATACTCCCAGAGGGACAAAGAATAGGAAAGCTATCAGGGGAGGGGACTGCATACAGAGTTCTGTTGGTGAGAATTACATGGAACTGTACCCCTCTTATTCTATGGTCTTGGTAATACTTATAAGTAAATTTTAAAAAGTGCTATTGTCATTGACTATAGATTTTTATCTCTTTTAAAAATATTTTTTATCTTTCTTTATTGGATAGATACAGCCAGAAGTCAAGAGAGTAGGAGTAGATAGAGAGGGAGAGAGAAAGAGAGACACTTGCAGCACTGCCTCAACACTAGCAAAGCTTTCCCCCTGTAGGTGGAGATCAGAGGGCTGGAACCTGGGTTCTTGCACATTGTAACATGTGCGCTCAACCAGGTGCACCACTACATGGCCTCAAGATTTTATCTCCATGATTAAAAAAACAACAACTGGGAAATAGCTGGGAATAAAGCAGTGGTAGGAAAGAGAATATGACATCATCATCTTCTTTTCTTTTATCTATACAATTTAGTTTGAAATGTGAACATACTGTTGAAAATGAACCAACTTTGGCCTTGAGGATTTTATTCAAGTAGGTAATTGTTGATATTTCTACTAAGAACCAGGTCCATTTGAGTATGGAGGAGAGCATGAAAAGCATGTATTTTACATTAGCAATAGTGTTAGGGGAGAACAAGCAACAATCATGTAAGTCCAATCATAAACTTCATAATATGTAAGGACCTTAATGGGATTCCAAAGTATATCAATCTCACCTCTTCTAATGTTTACCCATAAAATAATGCTTGTCAAAATATATTTTATGAATGTAATGGTGTATCTTTAGAAAATTACCCATGATTTGGCTGGCGTGTTTCAAAACAAAAGCAAAAACAAACAAACCAAAAACAGACATGCATAAACACACACACACATACACACACAAAGACACACACACATTGTGGGTTTGCTACAGGCATATTTTGACTTGAAATTCTATTTTATTTGTAACTAAATTTGAAATTGACCATTTTTATATGTGTGGTCAGTATGTACTTTCTGGCAAAGTTTGAAGGAGCAGGCAAATTATCCTTCCAAGATAGAGAATTTAGAAATAATTGAAGGAAGAAAAGAGAACTATTAAGGGAACGTGTCTTCCATATTGGGCATAAATTGTAGTGTCCTTTAGAGGTACATGTGTTTAACCTATTGCATAAACAACTAGTTTGTTAGCTGTAGAAGATGACACTTAGTCAGCAGTACTAGAACCCACAATAAGGAATAATCTTTAAAGACCCTCAGTCATTAGTGGACAACATTTCTTTACATACAATACAGGGAAATAGTCCTTGACCTATTCCCATAAAAATGTTTTGAGTATTTTAGACAAAAATGTATGATATGAGTAAAGGCTTTACTACTGTTTTCAGAGACGACTTAACTCCTTGTAAGCACTTTTACATTAGTGGGGAAAGAAGACTAATAAAATAAAAGTGTGTGTGTGTGTGTGTGTGCTACAGAAAATAGTCAAGTAGTTTTTCTTTTTGAATGTTATTGATATGATGTTATTTGAAACATTTAAAATGATTTTTATTTTTTATTTATTTATTTTGAGAGAGAGAGAGAGAGAGAGAGAGAGAGAGAGAGAGAGAGAGCTGCAGCACTGCCCTACCATTCAGGAAGCTTCCTCTTTTACAAGTGGTGATAAGAAGCTTGAACTTGCGCAAAGCACAAGGTCGGCATAAGGATCCCGGTTCGAGCCCCCGGTTCCCCACCTGCAGGGGAGTCGCTTCACAAGCGGTGAAGCAGGTCTGCAGGTGTCTATCTTTCTCTGCCTCTCTCTGTCTTCCCCTCCTCTCTCCATTTCTCTCTGTCCTATCTAACAACGACAACATCAATAACAATAATAACTACAACAACAACGAAAAACAACAAGGACAACAAAAGAGAAAAATTAAAAAAAAGAAGCTTGAACTTGGGTCCTTGCACATGGTAATATGTGCACTCAAAATGACTGAATACTGGGCAACTTGACTTCTGGGAATATCCTTTGGGTGTACAGAGGAAGTGTTCTTTCCCCTCATTTTTTATTAGTTATTTTAAGAAGAATTTTTACAAAATTATTTACAATAGTCAAAATATGAAAACAACTTAAATGCCCAATGGCAGATGACTAGATAAAGAAGTTACAGGACACATATTCAATGGAACACTATTCTGAAATAAAAAATGATGAAATTTTATCATTTGCTACAAAATGGTAATATTCTTAATAGACATGGCTAGTGAGACAGATGCCTTTAGATTTGTTACCTAATCCCCTTAATTATCATTTAGTTTACCAATATATAACATATATTAAATATAAAGATTGTGGTACGTTAATTTCCAATAGTTAACATTGAAGGCAACAATGGAAAAAACAGTTTTTAAAAATAAAAATATTGATAAATTCATGGGTGATAGTAGTAAATGTCAACATCTATAGCACTTAACTGTGGGCACTAAGCACATTTCAATGCAAATAGTTTGCATGACCAAACTCAATTACAAGAAATCTCTGTGGCAAGTTGGCAGGTTCGACAATTCTCCTCTACATGTGTGAACACTGAGACTCAGGTTAGTTACTCCTGCAGGCCACACAGGTAGTATTAGAGTCTAAGAGAATATGCTTATAACCAGGGAAAAGACTAAGTATAAAAAGGTAACAGAGCCAAATACTTACATAGTTTCAGGTTTGGAATGTAAGTAGTCTAAGTTGAGGTGATCTAGGTCTTCACTTTGGAGAGAACATAAAGAAGATACAGTGTCACGACGAGAACCTAGATGGAAAAGATTATCACTTTGGTGTCAGATGAAAACAAGGAAACATTTTCCTCCTACTTAATTTTTAATATTTTCTCAGTGACTATCTTGGATGATATGGGGGGGGGGGCGGTTTCTCTTTCTAGAGTAGTCATTATGGATGGATAAAGACTTCTACTGAGAGAATGGTAAAACTTGACTACTTGCTTGCTGGTGGTAAAAAGCAGTTTTTTTAAAAAAATATTTATTTGTTTCCTTTTTGTTGCCTTTGTTGTTTTATTGTTGCTGTTTTATTGTTGTCATTGTTAGATAGGACAGAGAGAAATGGAGAGGGGAGGGGAGACAGAGAGGGGGAGAGAAAGATAGACACCTGCAGACCTGCTTCACCGCCTGTAAAGCAACTCCCCTGCAGGTTGGGAGCCTGGGGGCTCGAACCAGGATCCTTAAGCCAGTCCTTAACCTGCTGTGCTACTGCCGGCTCCCCAAAAGCAGTTTTTAAATCATGGGTTTCATCAGAACAACCTTTTCAGTTTCTAAAGGAGTCATTACTTGAGAACAGTGACATGGGATCTCATAGTTTGAGGCTTCTGAGAAAGAAGGGTCAGCCATTGCAGGGTAGTATTATGGCTAAACGAAGAGATATGGAAACAAACTTTTATTCTCTGGGAACTGGCAGATAATGGTAAAGGCTATAGGAAGAGGAGAATAAAAAAATCCTTACCGTGTCTTGGGCTCATCTGGCTAACATCTTCTGAGTCATCATCGAGGAAGAAAGTTGAACTAAAGTTCCTAACCGATAATGTTTGTCGGCTTTGCTCATCCAGAACTGTAGAGAAAAAAAATGAAGGGAGAAAGGTAGGGGTATAGGGAGGGAAGAAAGGGAGATAAAGAAGAGAGGATTGGTTACACTTCTTGAAAGTCTCTTTTGTTTAGTTAGTTCCAATCAGTGTGTGAGTAGATAATAAAGACTTCCATTTGACAACATGGTGCCGCTTGTATTGAGAGTACTACCTCCACAAGTCTTTATATCTATGACTGAGCCTTCTCTGTGCCACTGGTTACTTTTTTATTTCCTTTTTATTAATATTTTATTTACTTTAATGAGGAGAGAGTCATATACAGAGAGAAAGGCCAGACCACTACACAACTCTGGCTAATAGTGGTGCCCCAAGCATTAAAGTCTTTTTGCATAACCACTATGCTGTCTCACCAGCCTTTTACTTTTTCTTTTCTTTTTTTTAATTATCTTTATTTGTTTATTGGATAGAGACCACCATAAATTGAGAGGGAAGGGGGTGGTAGAGAGGGAGAGAGACAGAGAAACACCTGCAACACTGCTTCACCGCTCGCGAAGCTTTCCCTCCTACAGGTGGGGACTGGGGGGGGGCTCAAAATGAGGTCCTTGTGCACTGTAACATGTGCACTCAACCAGGTGCACCACCACCTGGCCCCTTTTATTTTTTTCTAACACCCAGAGAACATAGTTAGAGAAGCTGAGAGTCAATGTAAGAGCCAACTGCTCTTCTAACTCTATTCTTACTTTCTTATTAATTCATTTACTCTTAAGACTTTTGTTCTAATCTTAAGTCTCTAGAATATATAATTATTTCACTGGAATCTCTCAACTCATGCCTGGAATATTTGAGAAATTCACTTTCCACTAGCCAATATGTTGTATAGCTCAGGTGTCCAGCTTGTGCCAAAGCTCACAAGTTCAATCTCTTCCCATGGCCGCATTTCTTAAATGGCTGTATATGTTGATGGAACATGATGAAGGTTAGTTGTGGAAGGTGATGTCTACATTAGACTAATCTGATGCCTAGTACCTGTAAACTAACTACAAAAATACAGAAAAAAACCTGACTTTAATCCTTCCACAGTGCAGATGGAAGATGTCCTTTCTTGGCACATAATGGTACCATCATAGGAGAAGGTACCATTGCTAAGGTTCAAAGGCCAGTCAAAAGGACTTCCTTGTTACATGGAATTCTGCCCAGATCTAATAGTTCAGGTAAGAGCACACTTGGCCTTACACTCTCTTCTGATCTGCTTTTCAAAGGAGTATTACAGGAGAAGTTGGAAATCAAATGTTAAATCAGTTTTGGGGAGAAGGGAAACAGTACCCAAGAAACAAAAGCTATCTTGTCAAACATTTCCCCAATAAAAATCAAATGAAACATTTCAAAGCCAAACTGAATAAAAGTGAACCAATTCTTTAAAAAGTAAATCAGAAGGTTTCATACTGAGTTGGAAATTTCCATACAGTCGTGAGTTGTAGGGAATGGAAAGCAATGCCACAGCTGCCAGGACTAGTTTAAGGCCTCCTGAGTCTGATTACAATGGCACAGGACATGCAGGGTGAAGCACTACTTTCTTTCTAAAATAGTCATAGGCCTGCAGGCTGGAAGGAAACAGGAGCTGGCAGAAGAAAAATATTCATGGCTGTTGGTAGAATCGGACAGAGCCTGAAGCCAGGCCACTTAGCATCTAGAGTTGTTTAACATAGTGTTAATTCCTTAAATAAAAGACTAGCCAGAGCCCGTGAGGTAGGAGGAGTCAAATGGGGCTGCTTATCTGCATGAAGCTTTTCAAATCTGCAGAATCTGAGGGCTGGCTTTTGGTTTGGGGTAGTGGATTCAAATAGTGAGCAATATCAGTCAACCATTCACCACAACCATCTCTTTCCCCCACCTCAGTCATTGCAGCCCTGGGAAACTTACCTTGTTCAACTTGGAATATGATCAGTTTCAGGGATTTCTGGAGATTCTGGGCCTTTACGGTCAGCTCCAGTTTGCACTTGGTCGTGTGGTCAATTGGGGGGATGAAGAAGGGCTTCCCATCTACTTTGCTGCTGTCAGTATGCACTGCTGCACTCTTTTCAGCTGCTGTCTCTTCAGCTAGGACATCGATCAGGACACTGAGCTTGTCATACATGATGTCGCTCTGTATGAGGAGGGAGGCACTGTTAGGAGGATCTATGCCTGACAGGTCCAATTAAGGAGCATAGACAGTATGAGGAAAGGTGAATAGGAATAGTAGTGAGTTAGGAACATTAATTATAGAAAGATACACATAGGGGCCTGTAGGTGGCTCACTCAGTACACATGTTATCAAGTGCAAGAACCTGGGTTTGAAACCCAGGTCAACACATGGGATTGCCTGCAGAAATGAAGCTTCATGAGCAGTAGAGAGGTGCTGTGGTATCTCTCCTTCTTTCTCTGCCTCTGCCCCTCTCAGGTTCTCCCTATCTCTTACCCTCTATCTAGAGGAAAAGAAAACATATGGCTGCTAGTTGTGGTGGGGTTATGTACGTACTAAACCCTAGCAATATCCCTGATGGTAAAAAGAAAAAAAAATGAAAAAAAGACAAGAAAAAATAAAGGGTTAAATAAATAAAGAAAGAAGAGAAAAGAAGAGAGAAAGAGGGGAACAAAAAAGAAGGATATGTATGGGGAGATGAAACTTTGGAGGGGGAAAATACTTTAAAACAAAGATCATTTATTCCTGAGCAGCTCTTGGCCTCAATGAATGCTGAAAAGTTTCTCCTGATGGAAAAGCCTGTGGTATGTATAACACTACAAACAAGAAAAGACCAATATTTCTGGATTGGTGTTCCAATAGGCATGCTCTCATGGCTGTGGTTGTATCTCTATATATGTGTGTGTGTGTGTGTGTCTGTCTGTCTGTGCATGTTGTGGGGCAGTGCATGTTTATGGCATGATTCCCAGTTCTATTATTTAGTAGTTTGTGACTCCAGGCAAGTTATGAATTTTAAATAAATTAATGCATTAAATGTCTTCAGAACAGTTCCTGGCCCAGACTAAGTACTATGAAAGTATTAGCTGTTGTGATGTTGCGATACAGGTGAAGTGTGGATATATGTCTCATATTTTCTAGTTTGATTTTATTCAGGGTCAGGAGATAACTCACTTTACCATGCATAAAGCCTGGTTCAAGTCCCAACATCACATAGGAGCACCATAACATTTGGGGAAATTCCACATATGGTGGTTGGGGCTATAGTGTGTCCCTTTTCTCTTTTTCCTTCTTTGTCTCTATCTTTCTGTATGAAATAAACAATCTTTAAACACATATTAAAAATGCAGAACGTACTTGACATTGTTTTGCAATATCATATGATTTAAGGAGTATAATTTCACAAAAAATGTGTGTGTGTATGTGTGTGTGTGTGTGTGTGTGTGTGTGTGTGCATGTACACAACTCAACACAAGCATGGATGTATTTCTAGCATGAATTTTTCTGAACATATTTTCAAGGATGTTTTCTTATAAAATCATACTCCCAGAGGGATAAAGAATAGGGAAGCTATCAGGGGAGGGGATGGGATACGGAGTTCTGGTGGTGGGAACTGTGTGGAGTTGTACCCTTCTTATCCTATGGTTTTGTCAGTGTTTTATTTTTATAAATAAAAATTAAAAAAATAAAATCATGTGTGTACATTACATCCTTGGTGTACTCTTGTGTCTGGGTGTGGGCAGACGCTTGGCATATGTTTATGTGCATGATACTTGAATAAGCATGTCCAACACCACATTCTTCATTTGGTGAAAGAAGTTAATGTTTTCCTATTAAAAAGGCCTGTCAGCTATACCCCCTTGCTTTTCATTTGCAATTCCAAGTGAAAGAGAAACCTGGTTAGTTTTATTAAAGGGTGGGCGTGTGACCTAAGAGATGGTTCAGCAGTTAAATCACAGAACTTGCATATATAAGGCCCTGGGTTTGATCTCCCTCAACACCCTATATACTCGAATGCTGCTCTGATTTCTCTTTTTCTAAACAAACAAACAAACAAACAAGAAAATCTCTAAAATGGTGTGGGAAGGATGCTCCTGCAAATGGTATAAGGCAAAAGGACTGGAAACTTACTTTCAAAATCACAGACTCTATCGTTGTATTGTTCTGCTTTATCTGACTCCAGGCCTTTACAATGTCAGCCACAAAATCATCCACAGCTAGGCATAGGAATCTGGAAAGATAAGATAGGTGACTTAGTTCATGCGATTTAGAACTCTCTATCTTTAATTTTTTCTATTAGTGGTCTAATATTTACCCACAAAATTATAACAGTGATATAATTCTACATCTTTCCCACCACCAGAGTTCTGTGTCCCAATTCCCTCCACTGGAAGCTGCAGTAGTCCTCCCAAAATCACAGATACGGGTTAACTACTATTTCTATAACTATCTATTTATATTTATATCTATTTGCCCTTTTTCTGCGGTCTTGCTTTCTCTTCATTTCTTAGTCACATGTACTAATTCTGAATGCCCCCTTTTTCCCCTTTACTCTTCTCTCTGTGGGTCCTGATAGAATTGGAGTTCAGAACCCTCCGGCCATCTTCCCCTAACACTTACCCCCTAGAGAATATGGGACAAAATTCTTTATGGGGTACAGATGGTGGAAGGTCTGGTTTCTATAACTGCTTCTCCACTGGAATGGACATCGGCAGGCCAATCCATACCTTCAGCTTGTTTCTGTCTTTCCCTAGTGAGAACTCTTCTCTCATCACCAGTCCCCACCTTCCTATTCCTTCTGCTCTCCATTTCTCATTCCTGATTGTTCCTTCCTTTCTGTCATAGACTTTCCTCCAAACCCCTTCCCTTATCTCTTCTGCTTGTGTATGTACATATGGTGAAATATGCAGGTACCTAAAATAATTTAACTAGCATTCCTTAATCCCTCTTTTTAATTTTCAGGAAGCTAATTTAACTGGTTCATCTTGGATCAGACTTTCACATTTGGTTGAATTGACTGTATTTCAAGATTTCAGCTAAACCTCTACAAACATAATGATAGTGGTAGTGTAGAAACACATGGGGAATGTGACTTAAAGAAAAGTACCATCGAGCTTTGAAACTACTTCACGCAGTTCCAAGAGGAATGAATAATCCACATTCAGAAGAGTTTAAAGTGTTGCTCAGGTTGTGATAAAGCATCTAAGAGACCTTTCTGACATCAAATGAGAAGCAAAATGTCCAAATTATGCTATACCACTGAATGGTGTTTCATGTTATGTTTATCTTCCATAACCCTTCTTCCAACTTTCTGGCTTGGATTTTTGCCTTTTGGGGGTAGCAGAAGTTCTTACTCAAATCTTATATTCTTTCTTCCTAAACTTTCCATTTAGGAGGTCTGAGTTGGAAGAAATTAAACTCAGATGGTAAAGATATACTTTCCTTGGCCTTAGCACCCCAAACTATCAAAATAGGACCCATATCTAGAACAAGGCATGAGAGGAAAAACTAACTGAAAAGTTGCAAGCCAAAGGAAGACTGACCTAGTTGCGATGATCATCTCGGTGGGGTACTTTGCCTTCAAGATCTTATTCAGTTCAATGGTTGCTGATTCTATGTGCTGGATGGCAGCAGCCTAGGGGAAAAAGGAGTGTTTAGTCCTGGAGTCTTAGCATCGTTACATTGTGTGCTAAACATTCTCAACTCATTATATTATACTGACTCTTAACCAAAACTTCAACTGCCCTCTCTGGACATAATCACAATCAAAGAAATCTTACTGGAGAGATTCCCATAGATATAATCTTAGATCTGTGGTCATGTGGTCATTTTAAAAGGAAGATATGTACTTAGTTTCCTCTTATTTAATTTGATGCTCAAAAAGCACGGAGGGTATACTATTTATTCTGTGTTTCAAATGAGTAATCTGGAATACAAACCTACATCTTTCCAAAGCAAGAGTGTTACCTGTTATATAAAAATGTCAGTAATAGTAGCACTGACTTATATAATGTTTACTATGCCCCAGACTCTGTTTTAAGCTATGCATTTTTCAAGCAGGCCTTACAATAGCTGTACAATATAAGAATTGTTGTTGTAACAACTATGGAGAAAATCAGTGAGAAACAGCATATGCATACTAACACAGAACAAAACATAGATGAAATAAGAAAAGCAATTTAGAAGCAAATATAATTCTTAACTAGAGATTGAAGCTATAAAAATTCCAGAAATGCTGGACATGAAAAAAAATGAATGAAATAAAAACTTACAGGGAAAGTATATCAAGAGGAAAAGATAAGTGAAAGTAAGGATAATATCATAGTGATAGGTTCAATGGAAGATGAGAGAAAAGTAAAATTAAGGGAAAAAAATGAAGAAAATCTTTGAGACCTGGCAGACTCCATTAAAAGAGAAATAAATGAATTGTTTTACCAGAAGGTAAAGAGAGAAGAGAATAGAGATCTAGTCAAAGAAATAATAGTTGATAACTTAGTGAATATAAGGAAAACCATAAACAGAGAAGATCAGGAAACTGAGAGAAGAATCAAATATCTAAAGACAAAGAGTCTTAAAGTCATATGAATCATTTATAAATTATCAAAAGTCAATGATGAAGGAAACATATGAACAGTTTTTAGAGAAAATAGGTACAACATAAAAGGCCCCCTGGGCAGACTATCATCAGATTTCTAAGCAGAAACAGCAAGCTAGGAAAGAATGCGATGGCATATCAATTCTAAAAGATAGCAAACTTCCCAGTGAAGAACACTCTACCCTATAAAATAATCATTCAAAATAATGGAGAAGTAAAGATTTTTCCAGGCAAAAAAGCTAATGGAGTTTACCACCAGCAGCATTACACTATTAATACACTAAATGCTGAAAGGAGCTTCTCCATATAAAAGTGAAACAAGAAACAAACACAAAACATTGAGCAATGTGAAAAGCAGTGGCATGGAATCAGAGACAAAGAATGAATGAAGCGAATCAACAGCAAAACATCAAAGGTGAGGAAGAATATGGCATAGTTTGTTTAGTTTAAAGATGAACAGCCAATACCATCACAAAAAGGCTATCCTAGATCAAGAAAGACTGATATAAAACTTATGGTAACCACAAAACAAATATCTGGAGCAGAGACACCTACGGGGAAAAAAGTGAAGAAATTGAGAGAATTACCAGGAAAACAAACAAACAAATATTTAAGCAAGGATATATATAAACTAAAGGAAGGGGAACTGAGTGGTTGTATACTCAGTTGAATTCACACACTACCATGTGCAATTTCAAACCACCACTCTCCACTTGCAGGGGGAAACTTTACAAGTGGTGAAGCAATTCTGCAGATGTCTGTCTCTCTGTGTCTCTACCTCCTCACCTCAATTTCTCTTTGCCTTATCAAATTAAAAAAATAGGTGAAGAAGAAATGATGAAATTATAAAACTAGCAGAAAATGAAGTGTAGAATAAAAAAGAAAGTTTCATATACTATTATTTAAATTATAAATTTATTATCTTTATATATTTATTGGATAGAGACAAACATAAAACAACAGGGAATGGAATGAAAGAGAGAGAGAGAGACAGAGAGAGAGAGAGAGAGAGAGAGAGAGCACTGCAATACTGCTTTACCACTTGCAAAGCTTTCCCCCTGCAAGTGGGGACTGGGGGCTCGAACCCGGGTTCTTACACATCATAACATGTGCACTCAATGAAGTGTACCACCTCCCAGATCATTAAGTTTTATATATTAATAATCACTTTGAATGTGAATGATCTGAACTCATGAATCAAAAAATACTGAGCAGGGCTTGTGGAGATAGCATAATGGTTATACAAAACACTTTCATGCTTGAGACTCTGAAGTCTCAGGTTCAAACCCCAGTACCACTATAAGCCAGAGCTGAGCAGTGCTCTGGTCTTTATCATCCATCCTATCTATCTGTCTATCTATCTGTCTATCTATCTGTCTATCTATCTATCTATCTATCTATCTATCATCTCTCCTTAAAATAAAGTAAATAAAATGGTGATTGTACCTTATTCACCTCATCTTCGATGGAGTTTGCAGGAGTCATATTAAGTGAGATAAACCAGAAAGAGAAGGATGGATATGGGATGATCTCAATCATGAGCAGAAGATGAGAAATAAGAACAGAAAGAAGAAATACAAAGTAGAACTTGGACTGGGTTTGGTGTATTACACAAAAATAAAGAACTCTTGGGGTGAGGTGGGGTGGGACATTCAGTACCTGATGCAGGATGGGGAAGGAGGACCTAGGCTGGGAGTTATGTTTAGCAGAAAATTGAGAAATTTTACACATGTACCAACAACTGTATCTATTGTAAACCACTAATCCTGCCAATAAAAAATGTTCTTGGAATGCCACTGAAAACAAAACAAACAACAGCAACAACAACAAAAACCCTGCAATGCATGTGCCACACAGCATGTATTTATCCACAATACCATATGAGAACAAAACCTCTATGAATGGCAGGATGATTTCCATGTGTCTATCTTTCTCTTGCTTTCTCTATCTTACTTTCCTCTTTCAATTTCTCTCTGTCCTACCCAATAAAAAATAGGAAAAAAAGAGGGGTGGAGGCTACTGGGAATAGTGGGTTCGTATTGTTGACACTGAACCTCATCGATAACCCTGGTGTCAAAAAAAGCAGGTTCCATATATGTTATGCATATAAAAAGCTCATAGCAGAGAGTAAACCAAATATAAACCCATAGTATAAGACTAAGGTGGTATATCTATTCAATTAAATACTACTGCACACTATTAAAAAGAAAACCGTAAGCATTAGGGGCCGGGTGGTGGTGCACCTGGTTGAACGCACATGTTACGGTGCACAAGGACCCAGGTTCAAGTCCCTGGTCCCCACCTTCAGGGGGAAAGCTTCACAAGTGGTGAAGCAGGGCTGCAGTTGTCTCTCTTTCTCTTTCCCTCTCAATCTCCCCTCCTCCTCTCGATTTCTGGCTGTCTCTATCCAACAAATAAATAAAGATAATAAAAAAAAATAAAAAAGAAAACTATAAGCACTAATCCCCTAATAAAGAAATTTAAAAAAGAAAAAATAACACAAAGTGAAAAAGAAAGCCGTGCCTTTAAAGACAGTAAGGATAGCACTTGAGATGATTATGCAAAGCCAAATGTATCAGTGAATGAAAGAAAATTACCAGATGGTTTCACTCATATGAATTATGAATAACTAAAGCAAATGTGCAGAGAAAACACAAGGAAAAGTTGGGTTGGGATTCTTAGGCTCTGAAAGACATGGTGGTTACGAGAATGAAATGGGAAGGACGTTGAAAGAAATGGGATATATACCTAAAACAGACCTACTAACTTTTTCCAAAATGGAGACCCCAAATCTCATCTGCTATATTCTTCCCTTTAGGTTCCAGAGTATTAAACAATTTGTTCTTCTTTATATCTTAATGCTTTTTCAGATGCCAAGTTGCAGATGCTACCATGATGCCAACCTGACTTCCCTGGGCAGAAGATTCCACCAATGTATCCTGGAACCCCATCTTTCCAGAACCCTACCCCACTAGGGAAAGACAGAAACAGGTTGGGAATATGGATCGACCTGCCAATGCCCATGTTCAGTGGGGAAGCAATTACAGAAGCCAGACCTTCCACCTTGTGTACCCCATAATGATCCTGGGTCTATGCTCCCAGAGAGATAAAGAAATGGAAGGCTTCCAGTGGAGGGGATGGGATATGGAAATCTGGTGGTGGGAAATGTGTGGAATTTTACCCCGCTTATCCTATTATTTTGTCAATATTTTCTATTTTTTTATTTCATAAATAAATTAAAAATTAATAAAAAAGAAATGGAGATGGGGATCATTTTGAGAGTGTGATAGCACTAGACCTGATTCAGTGAGGCTTATATACACATTGAGGTGTGAAGCTCCTTAAATCTTACAGTATTGTAAAATGATGATAATTATATAAACTTGTTTTTTAAATATTCCCTTCAAAATATATATATGACCATTTTAATAGTCAGGACAATGCATTTGGTGACATACTGATTGTCTGTAGTAAAAGATGAAATCTTTCCATTTGCATCAACACTGATGGACCTAGAGGGTATTATGTCAAACAAGTAAGCCTGATAGAGAAAAACAAACCTATAGTGTTATTTGCCCTGGTATATAAAGAAAGCAAATAGATAAACTGAATAAAACTTTAGCTTTGGAGTATAAGACCAATTAGTGGTTATCAGAAAAAGAAGGGGAAAAACCTGAATGAGGATATCCAGGGCATAAATGAGGACAAAAATGGATGACCATGCTGATTTTCAGTACATGAAACCTATATACTGTTGTTATAATGTATTTTTACTTCAGTAAAAAGTGTGTGCAAAATATCACACAATAGATGCTGAAAAGCATTAAAGGAATTCATCTCTCATCTATGATAAAAATTCTCAATAAATTGCTATAAAAATGTACTTCAGTATAATAAAGGTCATATAGGACAAATTCACAGCTAACATCATACTCAGTGCTGAAAAATGGAAAGCTTTTCCTGTTAAGTTAAAGAATAAGACAAGGATGTCCACTCTTATAGCTACTGTTCAACATAGTTTTGAAAGCTCCTTCCAGATCAATTAGGCAGTGAAAAAAAATATCAAAGGAATAGAAGTTATGAAATAAAGAATAAAAGTAGCATGAAGGGGTGGGTGAGGCGGGTGGTGGCACAACTGGTAGAGTACACATGTTACTATTCACAAGGACCCATGTTCGAGCCCCTGGTACAAACAGTGCTGTAGGTGTCTATCGGTCTCTCTCCCTCTTTATTCCCCCTCCTCAGCTTCTCTCTGCTCTATAAGATAAATGAAATTAATTTTTAAAGTTGTACAAAGTATGGATATATATCTTGCTAGAATGGTTTCCAGTTCCCTTGTTCCCTGCCACTGCACTCCAGAGTTAGCATGATATTGGTTCAAAGCAAAGTTGGGATATGACATCTATCTGGGTGGATAAACTACTACTGAAATCAAAGAGATGGAATATGGGTGAATTTAAGAGTTATTTTGGGTTATGGAAAACAAATATAAACAGGTGAAAGACAATTAGCAAATTGCCTCATTTGAATATGGAATATAACTAAAACAAACAAATTAGCAAAACAACAACAAAACAACTACCAAAACACACACATGAACATATGTAACAACAACAACAAAATCCCCCAAACAATAGTCTCTTAAATTTTGTTAAAACTTGGTGGCTATGGAGGGGCAGAAGGAGCTTGGCAGTATGTGTGACAAGTTGTGTACATACATACATGTACATGATTGAAACTGTAACCATGAAAATTAAAAATATATTTCTTTACTTATTTTAATGAGAGAGATAGAGAGAAAATGAGATAGAGAACAGAGTACTGCTCAGCTCAGGCTTATGGTGTTGCTGGAGCTTGAACCTGGGACCTTGGAACCTCAGACATGAAAGTCTTTAGCATAATCACTATGCCATCTCCCCAGTCCACATCTGAAATCTTATAATTTCATAAACCAATGCTAAATAAATCAATATAAATGTTGGGGGGGCTGGGGAGACAGTTCAGCATTGGAGCACAGGACTTGTACACCTGAATTCTCAGGTGTAAGCCTCAGCACTGTCACGAGCCTGAGCTGAGCAGTGCTCTGATCTCTATTTCTATTTCTCTCAATGAAATAAATATTTTAAAATAGGAAAATTGGTGTGGGCAAGGTGCTCACAACCATGACACAAGCCCAAAGTCTAAATAGAATATTGATCTACTTGGACACATACCAATATAATATGAAAGCCACCAATAATATTAGGAGAGTAAGAAAAAAACAAATAAACAAATAGAGGGAAAATATTTGCAGCATATGGAAAAAGAAAAGAAAGACTTGGGGCCAGGCAGTGGCACACCTGGTTAAGTGGACACATTACAGTGTGCAAGGAACCAGGTTCAAGCCCCTGGCCCCCACCTGCAGGGGGGGAAACTTTATGAGGGGTGAAGCAGGACTGCAGGTGTCTTTCTACCTCTCCCCTCTCATTTTTGTCTCTGTCCAACAATTAATAAAATATTTTAAAAAAGAAAAGAAAGACTTATTTCATTAGCATACAGTGGAAAAATCAATAGGAAAACTAAACTCAGCAGGACCAAGATGACTGAACACAGAGAAAACGAGCTCACCTCCTGCCACATTGTTAGCCAAGCTACACCAAGACATGAGATGATCTGCGCAGAAACAGACTCAAACCTCAAATGAACAAGTGCCTACAATAAGGAATGAAAGCGATAGCATCCAGATGGGGAAGACACAGAAACAAATGAAAGAAAAACAAAGCCCCACTTGATGGTAACATGCTGCCATTGGGACAAGATATCTTTACTTTGAGGAGGGAGTAGGGTGCTGAGTTCTACCAAACTTCCGGCTTCTTAATACTACTACACTCCCATACTTAAAAACACTGGAATGGGTGACAAGAAACTACTAGACTATAAACTAGGTGGGAGTTAAGCCAGGTGCCATTCTAATGATCCCTATACCTTGCTGAGAGCAGCACTGGTGGGCTCTATGATGAAATTTAATCTCCCTAACTCTTTTGTTTGGAATTTAATCTCGTAGTAATAGATGCTGGGGGCAAATTCCTTAAGAGAGATTCCACTAGCTTACAAGTTGCTGATTTATCTGGGGAGGGGGAGTGAGACATTTTTATTAACAAGAGATGAGAGAGAGAGAGAGAGAGAGAGAAAGAGAGAGAGATATGCAAACATACCAGACTGGGAAGTAAACTTAGTTTTGTACTCTACCCACTTCACAACCTCCTAGGTCGCTGAGAGACATTTTTTTTCCAGAGTGCTAACTTCTGGAAGACAGAGGGAACCCTTATCAGCCTATTCCTAACTGAGAGTAAACAGGTCACACCATTAGCACCCTGTCAACCGCCCAACACCTCAATAGCTAGCAAAGAGACCATACAGTCATCCATGATGCCCTCTTTTTCTGGCCTGATCTATTCTACTATCTGCTAGCTGCATAGTCTGTGCTATTCCATCACTGGAACTGAAGTCAGCCTTCTTCCAGATCCAAACTCATGTCTGTATCAGCCTAGTGAATCAGTTCATGAATTTGAACTCCCTCACTACTGCCCATAGCCAATCAAGCAGAAATTCCTAGTCCTGGTCCTCACAGAGCACTAAATAGAATGAGAAGACAGAAAAACACATCCACTGATGAATAAAGACAAAAAAAAAAAAAAACCTGGAAAATGCAGACAGACTAGAGATAGTAGACCTCCTAAAAATACCTCAAAGCATCTTGGATGGAGCTTGAAGAAATCATGTTAAGTGAAGTAAGTCAGAAACAGAAGGGTGAATATGGGATGATCTCAGTCATAGACAGAAGTTGAAAAACATGATCACAAGAGAAAACACTAAGCAGAACTTGGACTGGAGTTGGTATATTGCAGGTCCTGGAACAGGATGGTAGAGGACCTAGTGGGGGTGGGGGTTATATTGTTATGTGGAAAACTGGGAAATGTTATACATGTACACACTATTATATTTACTGTCAACTGTAAAACATTAATTTCCCAATAAAGAAAAAAAACTTCAAAGCAGGGCCAGTAAGATCACTCAACTGGGAGAGTGCCTGCTTTGCAATGTGTGTGTAACCCAGTTTTGAATCCACCTCCCTCCACACTGGGATAAGTTTTAGTACTACAGCGTATTACACTCTCTCTGATTCTCTCATTTTATCTGAAAAAGTTGCCCTAGATCAGTAAATCCCTGGCAATGACAAAAAAAAAAAAAAAAACTTCAAAGCAATAGCACTAAGGATGTTCACAGAAATGAGAAGATTCATATAAGAATTTTTCAAGAAAGTCCGTCAGAGAAAATGTAAGAAAAGTCCAAGCAGAAATCACAGAAGTAGTAAAATAGTTGAACATAAAACAAACAAACAAGAACAACAACAATAAATAGAGCAGAGAAACTCAGCAGCCGAAAGACAGAAATCAGAGGCTGAATCAGTGAGCATGATGATTGGGTAGAGGAATAATAATAACAATAAAAAACAGTAAAAAGAAAAAAAATAATTAAAACAAAAAAAAGGTAATGTGAGGTATGGGACAACATCAAGAGGAACAATATTCACACTGTAGGGATTTGAAAAGGGCAAGATAGGCCCTGATAGTGGCACTCCTGGTAGAATGTACATGTTACAGTGTGAAAGGATATGGGTTCAAGCCCCAGGTTCCCACCTGCAGGGAGAAAGCTTCACAAGTGGTGAAACAGTGCTGCAGATGACTGTCTCTTTCCCTATGTATCTTCCTTCCCCTCTTCTCTCAAATTCTCTCTTTATGTATATATGAAAATAGAATAGAAAATAGAAAGAGAGCAAAGTACACATTCATTCTGAAGAATTAATAGCCAAGGCCTTCACCAAACTGAAAAAAAAAGAGATAGATACTCATATCAAGGGTGCTCCAAGGGTTTCAAACAAAATAAAACCAAACTGGTATACACAGAGAAATATAATTATAATCGCAATGATCAAAGATAGACTTCTTAAAAAGCACTGGAAAATCAAAAAGTTGCATATAAGGGAACCTCTGTGAGACGCTCAGTTGATGGGGTTAGGTGGTGGTGCATTTCGTTAAGTTGCACACATTACAGTGTGCAAAGGCCCTGGTTCAAGGCCCTGGTTCTCATCTGCAGGGGTAAAGCTTTAATGAGTCATGAAGCAGGGCTACAGATATCTCTCTGTTTCTCTCCCTCTTCCTCTCTCTACACTCCCCTCCCCTTTCAATTTCTCTCTGTCTCTATCAAATAATAATAACATAATTTTTATTGTTGTAGTTATTATTGTTGTTGTTATTGATGTTGTCATTGTTGGATAGGACAGAGAGACACCTGCAGACCTGCTTCACCACTTACCAAGCGACTCCCCTGCAGATGTGGAACCGGGAGCTCCAACTGGGATTCTTATGCAGGTCCTTGCACTTTGTGCCACCTGCACTTAACCTGCTGTGGTACCGCCTGACTCTCTAAAATACGTAATTTTTTTTTTTTTTTTGCATCCAGGGTTATTGCTGGGGCTTGGTGCCTGCACTACAAATCCACTGCTCCTGGAGGTCATTTTTCCCCCACATTGTTGCCCTTGTTGTAGTTGTTATAACTGTTGTCGTTGGGTAGGACAGAGAGAAATGGAGAGAGGAGGGGAAGACAGAGAGGGAGAGAGAAAGATAGTCACCTCCAGACCTGCTTCACCACTTGTGAATCGATACCCCTGCAGGTGGGGACATGGGGGCTCGAACTCAGATCCTTATGCCGGCCCTTGGGCTTCATGCCATGTATGCTTAACTTGTTGCGCTATCACCCAGCCTCCAATAAAATGTATATTTTAAAGACTATCAGTTGGTTTTTCAACAGAAAGTTTAAAAATTAGAAGGAGGTGGCATGATATATTGAAAGTATTGAGTGGAGGAAAGGATGGAGAGAAATAGTACAACAAAATGATGATGAGTTAACCAGTGTAAAATGGACTTTATTTGTTTTCTTAAACAGCATTTATTTATGAGAACGAGGACTAAGGGGTAAATGAATCATTCCAGAGATGCACAGATGGCTCATATATGCAAATCAACCAATGTAACACACCACATCAGAAAACAATAAAGATATAAACTACAAGATCATATGAACAGATGGTCAAAACACATTCAACAGGATTCAAATCCCTTTATTATAAAAATTCTTCAGTGGGGATAGAAGGAACATTCATGAATATATTAAAGACCACATACGACAAACCCATGGCTAACATTAATTGTACTCAGTGGCTAAAAACTGGAAGTTTTTCTTTACAATCTAGCACTATACAATGATTTCAACTCTCACCACTACAAACCAATATTGTCCTAGATATCATTGCCAAGCAATACGAAGATATTAAAGGAATCCAAACTGGAAGGGTAGAAGTGATGCATATCTATCTATATCTGTATTTATATCTATCACTATCACCTAATATCATGCAACAAAAATAACCCCAAATAGGTAAAAGACTTAAATATTAGAACTGAAGTCATAAGATACACGGAGTTAAAAAACAAATCAATGAAACACTTCAGGACCTTAACATTAGATCTGCATTTGAAGAATCAGTCCCATGGGTAGTGAAAATGAAATGCAAGAATAAACAAATGGAAGTGCGTCAGAATAAAAAAATATGTAGATCTAATGTTAAGGTCCTGAAGTGTTTCATTGATTTGTTTTTTTACTCCGTGTATCTTATGACTTCAGTTCTAATATTTAAGTCTTTTACCTATTTGGGGTTATTTTTGTTGCATGATATTAGGTGTTCCACTCCCCAATAAAGTCCCCAAACCTAGATATAGTCCAGGTCCCCTGAGATAGAGCATAGGTTCACCTGTGCCCATAAACTAGGGGAAAATATATACCTGAAAGCAGAAGTACACAAGAGCATGCAGGGAATACCCCCCAACACTTCATCTGCACTATTCCAGTCTTTAGGTCCATGATTGTTCAACAATTTGTTTGGCTTTGTATGTTAACTCTCTTTTCAGCCACCAGGTTCTGGATGCCAGCAAGATGCTGACCAGACTTTCCTGGACAGACGACCCCATCAATGTGTACTGGAGCTCCACTTCTCCAGAGACCCACCCTACAAGGGAAAGAGAGAGGCAGACTGGGAGTATGGATTGACCAGTCAACGTCCATGTTCAGCGGGGAAGCAATTACAGAAGCCAGACCTTCCACCTTCTGCAACCCACAACAACCCTGGATCCATACTCCCAGAGAGATAGAGAATGGGAAGGCTATCAGGGGAGGGGATGGGATGTGGAGATCGGGTTGTGGGAATTGTGTGGAATTGTACCCCTCTTATTCTATGGTTTTGTTAATGTCTCCTTTCTTAAATTAAAAAAATACATTTTGAAGAAACATCCACAAGGATAAAAAAAGAAAAGACAACCTAGAAACTGGGAGAAGATATTTGCATGGGACATATCTGACAAGGGACCAATATAAAAAATACACAAAGAAGTCATGCAGCCTGACAACTAAAAAGCAAGTAGTCCAATAAAAAAAATGAGTAAAATATTTGAATAGGCATTTCTCCAAAGAAAACATACAGATGGTCAGCAGACATATGGAAACCTTTTTCTATATCTGTTACTAGGGAAATATAAATAGAAACTATAGTGAGAATAGCTGTAAGAATAGCCTACATCAACATACAGTATAGAGATACTCTAAAACAAAACAAATGAAACTATCTTATCATTCAGCAATACCAACTGTAGACATATATTCATGATAGCCAAAATATAAAATCAATCTAAATTCTCATAGACAAATGATGGTAAAGAGATTGTGTGAGCTGCTATCAAAAAAGCAGTGCTGCATGTGTCTCTCGGTCTCTCTCCTTTTCTATCTTCCCCTCTCATCCCAATTTCTCTCTTTTTCTACCCAATAATAAATAAATAAATAAATATTAATATATATTTTTAAAAGCTGGTGTGATATATGCTCAATGGAACATTACTCTGCAATCAAAAGCACAATAGCTTATCTGTTTTTTTTTACCTTTTTAATTTTTATTAGTGATTTACAAAATTATAAGATAACACCATTCCCACCATCAGAGTTCTATGGCTCCATCCCCTCCAGCGTAAACTTCATTAGTTTGCTCAAGGTCAGAGATATGAGTTGATTATGTATCTATGTATGTATAACCATATCTATCTATCAACATTGTATTTTTTTGGTGCAAAATGGAAAGAATTGGACTATGCTTAGTGAAACAACTGGTTAAAGACAACTATCAGATAGCTTCATGCATATGTAGAAAGCAAATATCTGACCAAACACATTTATAAAAAAAAATAGTAACTTAACAATCTTTTAGACTTTGTGAAAACTATGGTAGCTATCAGAGGGGAAAGGAGGGTGGGAACTTTGATGGTTGTAAATGCACACACACACACACACACACACACACACACACACTGCATACACAAAACTATACCCCCTGGAATTTTATAGTTTCTATACCAAAAGTAAATAATTATTACTACATCTGGTAAAAGAGATAAAAAAAAGTTCTGCCACATGCAAAAAATGAAACTAGATCAGTACCACCACACAGACAAGTTAACTCAGAATGGGTTAAAAGACTTGGTTATAAGGCCTGAACTGATCAAATACATAGAAGAAAGCATGGAAGATACACTGTCAGACTTTGACCTCATAGATTTATTTGGAGACCCAACTGCAGTGGCCAGGGAGACAAAAGTAAAAATAAGCAGATTTGACAATGTCAGATCAGAAGACTTTTTAAAAAAATTAATTGATTTTTATTATTTACAAACTTACTAAATAACATGGGCACACTTCCATAGTTCCCACCACCAGAGTTCTATGCCCCCATTACCTCCATTAGACACTGCAGCTTTCTAGCCCCTTTTCCAGTCATGACATCATTTCCCCAGACAATAACTTGGGTCCACCTGCATATCAGAGATTAGGCTCAGGCAAAAACTAGTACAGTCGGGGGTCGGGTGGTGGTGCAGTGTGTTAAGTGCATGTGGCGTAAAGCACAAGGACCGGCGTGAGGATCCCGTTTCCAGGCCCTGGCTCCTCACTTGCAGGGGAGTTCCTCCACAGGCAGTGAAGCAGGTCTGCAGGTGTCTGTCTTTCTCTCCCCTTCTCTGTCTTCCCCTCCTCTCTCCATTTTTCTCTGTCCTATCTAACAATGATGGCATCAATAACAACAATAATAACTATAACAACAATGAAAAAACAACAAGGGCAACAAAAGGGAAAATAAATAAAATTTAAAAAATTAAAAAAAAAACTAGTAAAGTCATGGTCTCCTTGGAATATACCTAAATTAGGTTTATGAGTTTTTTCTAAAACCAAGACCCCAAATCTTCATCGGCAATATGGGTTCATGATTAACCGACAATATGTGTGGCTTTGTACGTTAACTCTTTTTTCAGATACCAGGTTCCAGACGCTACCATAATGGCAACTGGACTTCTGGCGCAGAGGACCCCACCAATGTGTCCTGGAGTCCCAGTTCTCCAGAGTTCTGCCCCACTAGGGAAAGAGAGAGAGGCTGGGAATATGGATTAATCTGTGTTCAGTAGGGAAGCAATCACAGAAGCCAGACCTTCCACCTTCTGTACCCCATAATGATCCTGGCTCCATACTCCCAGAGGGATAAAGAATAGGAAAGCTATCAGGGGAAGAGATGGGATAAGGAGTTCTGGTGGTGGGAACTGTGTGGAGCTGTAGCCCTCTTATGCTATGGTCTTATCAGTGCTTCCATTTTATAAATAAAAATTAAAAAATAAGAAGAAGAAAAAAAGAAACTGTAGTAGCTCTCCCAAGGTCACAAATATGGGTTAACTTATTTCTATAACTATCTGTCTATCTATCTGCCCATTTTTTCTGTCGTCCTGCCTTCTCTTCCACTTTAAGTCACAGCTATACCTATTACTACTTCTGAATGTCCTTCCTTTTTTCCTCTTTTCTCTCTGGGTCCTGATGAAGTTTGGTTTCAGAGCCCTCTAGTCATCTTCCTCTAACACTTCTTCCCCTCTTGGAGTAATGATATTTTTACATAGCCAAGGAAACTAACTTAAAATTAAAAGGTAATCTATGAATTTTAAAAAAGATATTTGTGCATCATATGTCTGACAAGGGCTTGATATCCAAAATATAAAGAACTCACACAATTAAATATGGCTTCCAACAACAACAACAAAACACTTCCCAAGAAAAGTGGATTGTTTAGTGGTCTGGGAGGTGGCACACTGGATAAAGCATTGCACTCTCAAGCATGAGGTCCTAAGTTCAATCCCCAGCAACACATCAACACATGTAGCAGAGGGACATATAGTTCTTTCTCTCTCTCTTCTTTCACAGAAATTGTTCTGTGCCACAAAAGATCAACAGGACTAGAGAAACAGCTCACTGGGGAGGAGAATGCCTTATTATGTGCATGACTCAGATTCGAGTCCTAGCAACACATTTAAGGTGCTATGGCCCTGGTGGAAGCTTGGATATTGTGGTGTCACTCCCTCTCTCTGTCTCTCTGAATGAAAACAAAAATGAAGCCTTCACAAACCAAGAAAACAAGATTTACTTAATTAAAAAAAAAAAAAGGTCAGCAACAGCAAGAGTTTGTGAAGGTGTGGGAAAAAAAGAGAAAATCTTGTAACTACTGGTGGAAATGTAAAGTGATCCAGTCACTACGGGAAATTGTTTGGAGATATACAATATTACTAGTAATAAACCTACCAGTAGAGAGTTGAGTGGTAGTGCAGCAGGTTAAGCGCACATGGCACAAAGTGCAAGGACTGGCGTAAAGATCCCGGGTCGAGCCCCGGGCTCCCCACCTGTAGGGGAGTCCCTTCACAGGCAGTGAAGCAGGTCTGCAGGTGTCTATCTTTCTCTTCCCCTCTCTGTCTTCCCCTCCTCTCTCTATTTCTCTCTGTCCTATCTATCTAACAGTGACACAATCAATAACAACAATAGTAACTATAACAACAATGAAAAGCAACAAGGGCAACAAAAGGGAAAAATACATATAAAAATCATTTAAAAAATAAACAAACCTGCCAGTAATATTGCTTCTGGGCATTTAGAAAAATTATATATGAAAATAGTAATTCAAAAGAATATTTGCACTCCTCATGTACATCAACAGCATTAATCACAATTACTAAAACATGTTGGTACAATCCCTGTGGAGAGTGACCTTGAGAAATCTCTGAAGGCTAGAAATGAACCTACACTATGACCCTACAATTCCTCTCCTGGGGTATATCCTAAGGACTAAATACACCCATCCCAAAAGATGTGTGTACATCTATGTTCACAGCAGCACAGTTTTTAATAGCCAAAACCTGTAAGCAAACTAGGTGTCCAAGTGGCTGAGAAAGTTGTGGTTACGTATACATAATGGAATATTACTCAGATATGAAAAGGGATGAATTGCCTTCTTTACTTCATTTTGGATGGAGTTTGAAGGAATCATGTTACGTGAGATAAACCAGAAAGAGAAGGATGAATATGGGATAATCTCATTCATGGGCAGAAGTTGAGAAATAAGAACAGAAAGGGAAACGCAAAGCAGAACTTGAACTGGGCTTGGTGTATTGCACTGAAGTACAGGACTTTGGGGGTGTGTGTGGGGATTTCTGGTCTTGGTGCATGGTGGTGTAGAAAGACTTAGGCTGGGAGTTAGAGTGTTTTGTAGAAAACGGAGATGTACTCACAACTGAATTTACTGTTGACTGTAAACCATTATTCCCTACAAGAAAAAAAATTTAAAAGATATGTTATCAATCTATATGCCTATCAAAATATGGCTGGATAAAGAAACTGTGATATGTGGGGGCTCACCCAGTAGAGTGCACATGGTACCATGTGCAAAAACCTGGGTTCAAGCTGATTCCCATTGGCAGGCGGGGGGGGGGGTCTTCATGAGAGGTGGAGAGCAGTGCTGCAGGTCTCTTTCTCTCGATCTATCTTTTCTCTTTCTCTCACTCTCTCTCTCAGAGATAAAGAAAAAGAAATGAATGCTACAGATTATGGAGTCTGTACAAGCACAGAACCCCTGTGATAACCCTGGTGGCAAAAGTCTTAAAAATGACATATATTTGTCATATGTACAAACAGTGGAATAGAACTCTTCTATTAAAAAATGGAATCATATCTTTTGCAACAACATGGATGGAACTTATAGTTCATAACAAATAAGTATGTCTATAAAGTGAAAAAAATGAAAGATGATTTTTGCATGGTTTCACTAATACAGAACATAAGCATTAAAAGCAAAACACAATGGAAATATTTTAGACTCTGAAACATGGTGTTTACTAGAGAAAAGTATGAAGTATTGGGAAGAATTGGGTAGAGGATATAATTTTTATGGTGTGATAGGGCTAGAACATGGGTGGGGGAGGTGCAGAGATGCTTATACATTTACAGAGATATGAAGTTGTATGTCTGAAATTCTATAGTATTTCAGGATGAAAATCAATTAACATTTGCCTTTTTAAAATAACTATTATCCTCATATTTTAAAATTTGTATTTATAAAAAGGAACACTGACAAAAACCATAGGATAAAAGGGGTACAACTCCACACAATTCTCACCACCAGAACTCTGGCATTGCATGTTCCAGAGTAATTCTCTGGTTCTCTCTCTATCCTCTCCCTCTCCCTCTCCCTCTCCCTCTCCCTCTCCCTCTCCCTCTCCCTCCCTCTCTCTCTCTCTCTCTCTCTCTCTCTCTCTCTCTCTCTCTCTCTCTCTCTCACACACACACACACACACACACACACAAATAACTAACCCTCTCTTGCCCCCATGTATCAGCCATAGTCAGTGTATTTCAGTTCTGTGAATATTCCATATATTCTCTTGCCTTTCAAACAACATACACTGTTTCTTATGTCTGCTACAGGTCTTCCATCTCCTACTATTCTGGTTAATTTTCTCTGAAAATTGACTTAATATATCTTCTGAAAGGGCTGACCAGTGGTATACCTGGTTGATTGCAAACATTACCATTTGCAAGGACCTGGGTTCATGCTCCCTGGTCCCCAGTTGCAGTGGGGAAGTTTCATGAATGGTGCTACAGTATTGTAGATATGTCTCTCTTTCTCCCCCTCTATATTATCCTTTTCTTTTAATTTCTCTTTGTCTCCATTGAAAATGAAAAAAATAAAAGGAAAAATGTTTCTGAAGTGGTATTTTTTTCTGAGAAGAATAAATAAGAAATCCTATTATTTTCACAGACTGAATAAAGTTCTTCTGAGTATCCATACTACTGTCTGTTGTGTTTTATACTAACTCCCACTGCTGCTTTATTAAGACACTTTCTATCAATGTAGCTCACCTATGAGCTCCACAGCAGCTGTTATTCTTGTTTATCCCCTAACATTTAAGAACAGCTGCTAAAACAGCGTGTCTCATGCACAGTAATTTATTCACAATGTATATACATATTTAAATGACCAGTGTCTAACACAGTTGTTGGTAAATAACTGCTGATTGTCATGTCTCTCATTCTTTTTTTTTAATATTTATTTTATTTATTTATTCCCTTTTGTTGTCCTTGTTGTTTTTTTTTTATTGTTGTAGTTATTATTGTTGTTGTCGTTGTTGGATAGGACAGAGAGAAATGGAGAGAGGAGGGGAAGACAGAGGGGAGAGAAAGACAGACACCTGCAGACCTGCTTCACCGCCTGTGAAGCGACTCTCCTGCAGGTGGGGAGCCGGGGTTCGAACCGGGATCCTTACGCCGATCCTTGTGCTTTGCGCCACCTGCGCTTAACCCGCTGCGCTACAGCCCGACTCCCCCATGTCTCTCATTCTTAATTAACTCATTCTCATTGGGTCCATGGTGACACAAAAAGCTGTTCTCTAGTTATTTGCCTACTAAATCACTGTGCAATAAAGATGTTGGCCTGAATCACACCTGGGCAGTACTTACCTCAAATCGTGGTACATCCATTTCAACTTCTCCTCTTAGCAGTGGGGTTTGTCTGGGAGTCTCCCGGATCATCACACTCCATCTGAAATGAAGTTCAAAGACAAACAATATTTAGGGCTCTATGTCATCAGAGATTGGCAACAATATTTCACATGTCAAATAAGATGAAAATGTTCACGTGGTGGGGGAGGAGGAAAGGTTTTTTTAGGCTATTTCTTTCATCTATTTATTTTCTGAATTAAATTGACAAAAAGGTTCTAAATTTAACTAAGGAGTAAATATGAAAATATGCAAAAAATTTTAGAATCAAGAAGACTGAGAAGGAAGTTACCAGTTAGTTGTGATTAACACAGTTACCTAACAAATTATATTATGAATCCACAATAAATTTATAGGTATAATAATGAACAAAAACAAAACCAAACAAAACAAAGAAAAAACCAGAAGCAAACACTGTTGAACCAAAATGGTGACCTTCGAAATAAATGAGGCTGTGGCCAGGCAGTGATGCACCTGGTTAAATTCTCAGGTTACAGTGCAAAAGGATGCAGCTTCAAGCCTTCCCACCTGCAGGGAAAAAGCTTCACAAGTGGTGAAGCAGGGCTGCAGGTGTCTCTCTGTCTCCCACTCCCCTCTAAATTTGTTTCTATCCAATAACAAATAAATAAAGATATTTAAAAAAGCATTTGGGACTTCCAGAGGCATGGCTATGGAGTAGCATCAGCTGTATTTTTTTTCCCCTGATCAACTATAGAAAGCAATGAAAATCACCTGAAAACTCAACAAACTAAAACCAGGATATCTTCAAAACTCTGCCAAGCTACAGGTGAGTACACACACGTTTGGCTCATGGACAGAAAGGTGCTTAGGGAGAGATACCTGGAGCTAAAAAGTTGTACTCAGGAAGGGCTAGCGTCAGTCAAGGAGTTTGCCAGCTGAGACACACCTTTAATAAAATGACTGTATCTGTTTTTGATTTTTTTTTTGCCTCCAGGGTTATTGCTCAGGCTCTGTGTCTGCACTATGAATCCACTTCTCTTGGAGGCCATTTTCCCCATTTTGTTTCCTTTGTTGTTGTAATTACTGTTGTTGGATAGAACAAAGAGAAATGGAGAGAGGCGGGGAAGACAGAGAGGAGGAGAGAAAGATAGACACCTGCATACCTGCTTCACTGCTTGTGAAGTGACACCCCTGCAGGTGGGGAGCTGAGATCTTTATGCCAGTCCTTGCACTTGGCTCTTTGTATGCTTAACCCAGCGCATTACTGCCTGACCCCACAAAGGGACTGTTAGAAAAAGAAAAAAAAAACCCTAAAACTCATCAATTTACAACTATGTTCTCAAATCTACATTGTTCTTGTCTGTCAGAGGTTAAAACAGCAGTAAGGAAATCCTACATTGACATCAAGGGCACTGGCTGGGTGACACAGGACAAAATCTTCCCTCCCAGTGGTCTAGGGTTGTGGTTTTGGAGTAGGAACCTTTTTGCATTGCTCTCCTCATAGACTGGAAGAAATGGTGAAAAATCACCTGAAAACTCAACAGAGTGCAACCAAGATTTCTTTGGGGACTTGCTAGGCCATGGGGAGCTGGCTGCTAGGTGTGGCTGGCAGTGGAGGGTGGCATTGGGTTTGGGACTTTGGAGCCTTGGACATGGGAGTATCTTTGCATAACCACTGTGCCATCTATCTGCCACCCTGTTTAAATTTTTGGTTATCAACGAGTGATTAAGCTAAAAAAAAAAAGCCCTCTGATTGGCTCAGGCTCAAATAGCCTGCAGGGAAGATAAATTACAGACAAATTACTGGCAACATAACAAGGGTTTAATAGCCACTGTGTTTCACCTCAGGAACTGAGATAAAACAAAAACAACTGTTCAGAATTGCAACTGTGGGGGCTGAGTTGTGGTGCATCTGTTTGTGCACACGTTACAAAGTGCGAGGAATTGGGTTTGATCCCCTGGTCCCCACCTGCATGCTTTGTGAATTCTGAAGCAGTATTTCAGGTGTATCTCTGTCTCTCTTCCTTTTCATCATCTCCTTCCCTCTTGATTTATGGCTATCTCTATCCAAAAATAAATAAAGGTAACAGAAAAAAAAAGATTTTCAAATTCGAACCCTTAAGTATCTTAATTAGACACAAGTAAATCCAGGCAAGTGTGATCAGTGGACTAAAAAGTACTGAGGGAGCGGCCCTTAAAGACTGTAGAAGCTGTACTCAGTGTAAGATGAATCAACTTTGCTGTTCCTGTCATCCACTTCTCTCTTCAATTTGAACACAAGAGACCCTACATCCCATCTGTGTCAACATTAGATTAACAACTTGACCCATTCTTGAAACACACCAAAGGCCAAAGGCAACCAACTTCAGGGATCCAGGAACCAACTGACCATAAACCACCTCACATCATATATAAACAGCAACACCCAGGATATTTGTGTAAATTTCATAACACACCAAATCTAATGGTTAACTGAAAAGAAACATTGGAGAAATGAACAAGGACAAAAGCCTAGAAGAAAATTCCCCAAAACCTATAAGCAAATAAGAATGAGGATAACATCCAAACACTAATTGATGCAATAAGTGAAGGAGTGAGGAAAGCTTTTGAAGGTAATATCATCAGAACTGGGAAAACCACAAATGAGACTCTGAAAAATAAAAAAAACACTATCTCGAAGTAACTAGACAACTGAAAGATGAAACAGGTGAAATAAGAACACAACTAGCTGAAAAAGCTAATATACTATCTGAACAGGGTATCAAACTAGTTGAGCTACAGAAAATAGCTCAGCAAGAACAGAATAACTGAGGCAGAAAACCCAATTAGCAAGATCAAGGATGAATTAGAGAAAACTAAGAAAGAAGTAAGAGAACTAAAAAAGAAATTAAGAGATACTGAAAAAAACAATATAGGCATATAGGATGACCTCAACAGAAGAGAAAGAAAGTATTCTATAGGAGAGAGTAACTGAGAACTTTGCTACTCTAAACCACATAAATGACATAAAGGTTCATGAATCCCAGAGTCCCAAACAGAATTGACTCAGACCTAAAGACACCAAGACACATCATATTTAGAATGAAAAGGAATAAGGATAAAGAAAGGATTCTGAAGGCTTCAAGAGGAAAAACAAAGCATAACATACAGGGAAAAACCCATAAGATTATCAGCATATTTCTCCATACAAACTCTAAAGGCCAGGAGAGAATGGAAAGATATATATCGACTTCTCAATGAGGAAGGCTTTTGACTAAGACTACTGTACCCTGATAAACAGTCAATCAGATTAGATGGAGGCATAAAAAACCTTCTCAGACAAGCAACAGTTGAAGGAATCAACTATCACCAAACCTGTCCTGCAAGAATTCCTAAAAAGTTTCCTACATACAATCACAACATCACCAAAAAGCATGCCATTTATCAGAGCACACTAAAAGTTTAGAATAATGGAATTAAAATATCTTCAAACTATAATATCAATAAATGTCAATGGACTGAATTTACCCATGAAAAGGCCAGAGTAGGAAGATGGATCAGAAAACACAACCCAACAATATGTTGTTTGCAGGAATCTCACTTAACTCAAGAAGGCAAACACAGACTCAATATGAAAAGATGGGAAACTATCATATAAACTAATGGTCCACAAAAAGGGTAGGAATAGCTATTCTCATTTCTGACACAATACAGTTTAATATAAATAAATAATAAAAGTCAATAAATAATAAAAGATAGGGACATATTACATAGTGCTCAGAGGATCAGTCAACCAAGAGGACTTAACAATTATTAACATCTATGCATCTAATGAAGGCCCATATAAATATGTCAAATATCTACAAAAATACAATAGCAATATAGTAATAGTAGGAGAATTCAACACCCCACTCTCCCAACTTGCCAGATCATCTAGGCAGAGAATTAGCAAAACAAGGGAATGAAGAGATAAATAAACTAGAACTATTTACATTTTCAGAGTCATTCACCTCAAGAACTGGAATACATATTCTATTCAAGTGCATATGAGACATTCTAAAGGATAGAGCACATGTTATCCCACAAAGACAGTGTCAACAAATTCAAAAGCATTGAAATCATACCAACCATCTTCTCAGACCACAGTGGAATTAAATTAACACCTAACAACAACAGTAACAACAAATTTAGTCAAAGCTCCAAAATATGGAAACACAACAGTACACTGATTAACAACTACTTAATCAAAGAAGAAATTAAGGAAGAAATTTAAATTTTTGAGAATCAAATGAAAATGAAAACAGAAGCTATCAAAATATTTGAGACACTGCTAAAGCAGTACTAAGAGGTATATTCACAGTCTTACAAGCACACATTAGGAAACAAGAAAAAGCTCAAGTAAACAACCTGACTGCACACCTTAAAGATTCAGAAGAAGAGGAACAAAGGAACCCTAAAATACCCAGAAAGACTGGCATAACTAAACTACTGACAGAAATAACTTACATCAAAAAATAAGAGAATCACACAAAAGATCAATGAAGCTAAATGGTGGTTCTTGAAAAAGTAAACAAAAGCCAGACTCACACACACACACAAAAGGAGGAGAATGCTGAAATCAATATATTGCAAATGGAAGAGGAGCTATCACAACAGACACCACAGAAATCCAAAGTATCATGAGTGGCTTCTATGGACAACTCTATGCCACTGAGCTAGACAACCTGGAAGAAATGGAAGAGTTTCTAGATACATACAAACTTCCCAAATTAAACAAAGAGGAACTAGAAAATATGAACAGGCCAATCACAGCCAAAGAAATGGAAACAGTTCTCTGAAATATATATTTTTTGAAATATTGACTCTCCTAAAAGCTTAAACCATGGAGAACAGAAACAACTGGTGGTGTTACTTTATAAGATACAGCTATATATAAATAACGTCAAAGGACATAAATTTTGGTGAGGTCGTGTATGATACAGCACATCCTAACAATGGGGCCTTCAAAGTTGACCCAATTGCCAAATAATCTGATTATATCAATAACTATCTATTGCCTTCTTAAACCCTAAGACAACAGGAACCTCCTGCTTCCTCTATAAAGCTGTTATTTCCCCCAGTCCTGGAACTTCTAGGGTGGGGCTCACTTTCCTGCATGCTTTTATCAATTCATACCAACTGATACTGCATCTGCTGATACCAACCTAATTAATGCAATGAGTACCACCTCGGCATGCTTCATTCATTTCAGACTGTGCCCAGAGATGTCAAGTGTGGAATGTCAACCCTTCAGCCTCATTACTCAGATTGAGACCTTTCCTTTCTCATAGGACTGCTTAATTATTTTTTGGGTGTTTACTTCCAAACAAAGCCCCAAACCTAAATATAGAGCAGGTCCCATGAGATAGGGTATATGCACACATGTATCCATAAATTAGGGCAAAATATATATCAGAAAGCAAAAGTGCACACTATCCTGCAGTGAATAAATTCAGCAAGTACAAAGACGTAAAAAGACACCTTAATGTAACTAATGAAATAGTTTCTACTTAGGCCTAGGTACCCTACTCACCTACTTCCTATTACACTTCCCTCAACTTCCTATTACACTTCCCTCAGTCACTCCAAAGCTAACCTTGTCAAAATAATGACTACAAAAGCTGAATAAGGGCTAGAGACAGGCATACTTTAACGATGACTCTTTAATTACTATTAGGCCACCACATCATCTGGGGCCCTAGTCAAGGAGTCCTGAGATTCCCACACAGACATTATGGGCCTAGACTTCTAACAGACTCCTCTCTCCACTGTCACTGGTCATGTCCATAAGGAAACAACATAATGGATCCCTTTGTGGGCCCCTGTAGGCCTTGCTCTCAATGTAGACCAACAATAGAGACTGGTCCATGCTCTGAAGAGAGGCTGGATAACATACTCTATCTACCACCTGAGGAAAATGGTGCAACTTGGAACATTCCTACTCATGAACACAGAATGTGAGCTCAGACCTACAGGGATGCAGAGGTTAAATAGGCTCCAATGCTGAATATGGGCCCCAGATCAGATCAAATCGATGGGGTTTACAGTCAACAATATTTATACACTTTCCCCATATTTGGGAGCTATTCTCTTCCCTGATCCAGCTTTCTAGCCCTTTTTCCAGCCATGACATCATCTCCCCAGACAATAACATGGGTCCAACCGCTTATCAGGTGTCAGGCTCAGGCAAAAACAAGTAAAGTCATGGGCCTTTTAGAATATACCTGAAGGGAGTCAGGCAGTAGCGCAGCGGGTTAAGCGCACGTGGAGTGAAGTGCAAGGATCAGCTTAAGGATCCCGGTTCAAGCCCCTGACTCCCCACCTGTAGGGGAGTCGCTTCACAGGCGGTGAAGCAGGTCTGCAGGTGTCTATCTTTCTCTCCCCCTCCTCTCTCCATTTCTCTCTGTCCTATCCAACAACAACAACAACATCAATATGAAACAACAATAGTAACTACAACAATAATAAAAAACCAAGGGCAACAAAAAGGAAAATAAATAAATGTAAAAAAAAGAAAAAAAGGAAAAAAAAGAATATACCTGAAATAGACCTATGAGCTTTTGCTAAAATGGAGATCCCAAATATTCATCTTCAATATTCTGGGCTTTAGGTTCATAATTAGTCAACAATTTGTTCTGCTTTATATCTTAACTCTTTTTCAGCCACCAGGTTCCAGATGCTACCATGATTTCAACCTGACTTCCTTGGGCAGACAACCCCATCAATGTGTCCTGGAACCCCGCTTCCCCAGAGACCTGCCCCACTAGGGAAAGAGAGAGACAGGCTGGGAGTATTTTGACCTGTCAATGCCTGTGTTCAGAGGGAAAACAATTACAGAAAAGAGACCTTCTACCTTCTGCACCCCATAATGATTCTGGGTCCATACTCCCAGAGTGATAAAGAACAGAAAAGCTTCCAATAGAGGGAGTGGGATATAGAGTTCTGGTGGTGGGGATTGTGTGGAATTGTACCCCTTTTATCCTATAATCTTGTCAAAACTTCCATTTTATAATTAAAATTATTAAAAAAGAAAAGAAATGAAAACAGTCATATATATAGGTTTCACATATATATACATATACATACATATATATATATATATATATATATATATATATATATATATATAGTAGGGAAGGTTTCATATATGTGTAAATATATGAAACCTTCCCTACAATAAAGGTCCTGGACCAGATATTTTTAAATTTTTAAAAAATTTTTCCCTTTTTGTTGCCCTTGTTGTTTTTTATTATTGTTGTTGTAGTTATTACTATTGTCGTTGTTGGATAGGACAGAGAGAAATGGAGAGAGGAGGGGGAAGACAGAGAGGGGGCGAGAAATATAGACACCTGCAGGCCTGCTTCACCACCCATGAAGCAACTCCCCTGCAGGTGGGGAACCGTGGGCTCGAACTGGGATCCTTCCGCCGGTTGGGTCCTTGCTCTTTGCGTCACGTGTGCTTAATCTGCTGTGCTACCACCCAACTCCCTGGATCAGATATTTTTACAAATGAATTCTACAAAATCTTCAAGGAAGAGTTGATACCTCTACTTTTATAGCTCTTCCAGAAGATTGAAGACACAGGAATACTGCTTTCTAGATTCTATGAAGCCAACATCATCATGATACCAAAAGCAGCTGGATACACAACAAAAAAGAAATCTACAGACTTTGATGGACATGGATGCTATAATATTGAACAAAATTCTAGCCAACTGGATACAGCAGTATATTAAAAAATTATGTATCATGACCAAGTGGGGTTTATCTGAGGGATACAAGGTTGGTTTAATGTATGCAAATCAATCAATGTGATCTACCACATCAATAAAAGAAAAACCCCAAACCACATGGTTATGTCAATAGATACAGAGAAAGCCTTTGAAAAATTCCAACACACCTTCATGATGAAAATGCTTCAAAAAATGGGAATATATGGAAAGTTCCTCAAGATAGTGGAGTCCATATATAGTAAACCTACAGCCAACATCATACTCAATGGTGAAAAACTGGAAGCATTCCCCCTCAGATCAGGTACTAGACAGGGCTGCCCACTATCACCATTACTAGTCAACACAGTGTTAGAAATTCTTGCCATATCAATCAGGCAGGGGCAAGGAATTAAAGGGATACAGATTGGAAGAGAAGAAGTCAGACTCTTGCTATTTGTAATATATAGAAAAACCTAAATAATCCAGCAGGAAGCTCTGGGGAATTATCAGGCAGTATAGTAAGATCTCAGGCTAAAAAAATTAACATACAAAAGTTAGTGGTATTCCTCTATGTAAACACTAAATTAGAAGAAAAAATCCAGAAATCAATCCCTTTTTACTATAGCAACAAAACAATAAAAATACCTCCCACCTTCTGCACCCCATAATGATCCTGGGTCCATACTCCCAGAGGGACAAAAAAGAGAAAAACTGTCAAGTGAGGGGATTGAACATGTAGTTCTGGCTGTGGGAACTGTGTGGAATTGTACCCATCTTATCCTATCATCTTATCAATGTTTCCATTTTATAAATAAAGAATAAATGTAAAAGTTTCTGCACAGCAAAAATACCAGCACCCAAGCAAAGAGACCCCTTATAGGATGGGAGAAGTTCTTTATATGCCATCCATCAGACAAGAGGTTAGTAACTAAAATATATAAAGAGCTCACCAAACTCAGGAACAAAAAACTGACCCTATTCAAAAATGGGGAGAAGATGTGAACAAAATATTCACTACAGAAGAGATCCAAAAGGCCAACAAACGTAAGAAAAAATGCTCCAAGTCATTGATAATCAGAGAAATGCAAATAAAGACAACAATGAGATACCAGTTCACTCCTGTAAGAATGTCATTCATAAGAAAAGGTAGCAGCAATAAATGCTGGAGATGTTGTGGGGACAAAGGAACACTTCTTCACTGCTGGTGGGAGTGTATATTGGTACAACCCCTGTGGAGAGCAGTCTGGAGAACTCTCAGAAGGCTAGAAGTAGACCTACATTAAGACCCTGCAATTCCTCTCCTGGGAATATATCTCAAGGAACCAAATACAACCATCCAAAATATTTGTGTATACCTATGCACATATCAACACAATTTGTAGTAATCAAAATCTGGAAGCAAGCCAGGTATCCAACAACAAATGAGTGACTGAGTTAGTTGTGGTATATATTCACAGTGGAATACTACTCAGCTATAAAATGGTGAATTCACTTTCTTTACCTCATCTTGGAGGGAGCTTGAACAAATCATACTAAGTAAGATCATCCAGAAAGAGAAGGAAGAATATGGGGTGATCTCCCTCATAGACACAATTTGAAAAATAAGAACAGAAGGGAAAACACAAAGCAGAACTTAGACTGAAGTTAGTGTATTGCACCAAAGTAAAAGACTCTGGGTGACAGGGGAGGGATCAGGTTCTGGAACATGATGGCCAAGGAGGACCTAGTGGGGATTGAATTGGTACGTGCAAAACTGAGACATGCTACACGTGCACAATCTATTGTATTTTACTGTGGACTATAAACCATTATTCTTCCAATAAAGAAATTTTAAAAAGAAGAAATCCTTAAGTCAATCCTTTTTACTATAGCAACAAAAGCAATACAATATGTAGGAATAAACCTAACAAAAGAGGTGAAAGACTTGCATACTGGGGGGACCTGACAGTGGCGTACCACATTAAGCTTACATAGTAGGAAGGGCAAGGACCTGCACAAGGATCTTGGTTTAAGCAGGTCTTCAGGTGTCTATCTTTCCCTCTCAATTTCTGTCCTATCAGAAAAAAAAAAAAAAAAGAAAAGAAAAAAGGGAAAGGAAAAAATGGCTGCAGGAGCAATGAATTCATAGTGCCAGGACTGAGACCCAGCGATAACCCTGGAGGGAAAAAAAAAAAAACTTGTTTGTATACTAAAAACTATGAGTCATTATTCAAGGAAATAGAAAAGGAAGTGGATAGTAACCAAAATATATAAAGAGCTCACCACCACCAACAACAGCAACAAAAAAACAAAAACAAAGAAGACCCCATTTAAAAATGAGAAGATATGAACAGAATATTCACCAAAGAAGAGATCCATTAAGACCAACAAACATGAAAATAATACTCCAAGTCATTGATTTCTAGAGAAATTAAAATAAAGACAATAATAAGATATCATTTCCGTCCTGTTAGAATGTCATACATCAGAAAAGAAGAGTAACAACAAATGCTGGATAGGTTGTGAGGGCAAAGGAACCTTCTTGCTCTACTCTTGGGAATGTAAATTGGTCCAACCCCCATGGAGAGCAGTCTCTCAGAAGACTAGAAGTGTATCTTCCCTATGACCCTGCAGTATCTCCTGGGCATATATCCTAAGGAACCAAACACACCTATCCAAAAATATCTGTTTATACCTATGTTCATAGAAGCACAATTTGTAATAGTAAAAACCTGGAAGCAACCCAGGTTTACAGATGAGTGGCTGAGTAAGTTGTGATGGAATAATACACAGCTATTAAAAACATTTAAAAATTTCACCTCATTTTGGATGTAGTTCTCAGGATTCACGTTAAGTTAAATAAGCCAGAAAGAGAAGGATGAATAAGGAATGATCCCACTCATTGACAGAATTTGAAACATAAGAACAGTGGATAAACACAAAAAAGATCTTGGACTGGAGTTGTTATATTGATTCTGGGCAGGGTGGTGGTGGTGGTGGAGGGTTCAGGTTCTAGAATATGGTGGCAGAGGAGGGCCTAGAGGGTTTTAGATTATCATGTGGAAAACTGAGAAATGTCAAACATGTACAAACTATTGTATTTTACTGTCGACCGTAAACCATTAATCTCCCAAAATAGGAAAGAAAAAAGATTTGAAAAAAGATTTTGGGGTATGAGTATATAAATTCTGCTACAATAAATAAGTAAATACAGTAAATGTTTATTTATGTATTTATTTAAGTAAATCTTTATTTTTCTATAATATTTCATCTTGCATGTAATAAATTATTAAAATATAGAAAGAGGAGAGTTTTAATGGGTGTCCAAACTATGTTATGTCACCTGAAACAAAGGTGAACACAAGGGCCTCTGTCCATGACTTCTTTAGGCCAATGTGATGGAAGGAATTTTATCCTGTGGTTCTCAAAATATACTGATGGGCACATTTATGGACAACCATTTTTCCAGAATAGAAAGTCTCTCTTCTAAGGAATGAGGAATGCAACTTTATTTTCTCTCTAAAGTATAGACAGTCTAGGCTATTTGTTACTGAACTCTCCTTTTCAATGTTTCTCTAAGTACCAGAAGAAAGTATAGTTACTATATTATTCCAGAACAGAACAAAAAGACAGAAGCTGTCCTGAGAATAAATTTGTTCATATACACAAATTAGCTATGCAGTTTGAAGTTGGTTCATAGAATCTTAGAGATTTACCCATCCATAGGGTTCTTACTCCATTATCTCTTTTGAGAGGAGAGGATCTTCAGAGGTGCTTGAGGGATACATGGTAGACCTTAGCTTCCTAATAGACAAGATCCCCCAAGCTGCCATGCCCTGAAGACAGCAAGAAATGAGATTTTGAGGGACTTTGGAGCATGCTAATTAAGATAATCTAACAGTGAGACACTAATATAGGACTGGAAGAGGTATGATGGTCTGATATTTTATTCACCTGTCAAGAATCCTCACACGAGCCTGCTCCACTCTGTTGAGGATGTTCAGAGGTGACTTGTTTCTGTTCCAGAAGGCACCCCAGCCTAGGACACGGGCTAGATCATTGCCAGTTCCAAGTGGGATGACTGCCAGCTGACACTGCAAGAACAAAAGCAGGCACTGTTTTAGTACAATCCTTCCAAGATCCACCCACCCAAAACAGACTGACTTCTCAAAGTCAATGGCAGTAAGGGTCTTCTGGCCCCAGGAAATATGATAGAAAAATGTTTGGTGTTGAGTAAACTTTGTTTTAAGGAATTGGACCACACTCTGGGCAATACAGCACTGATTTGAGAAAGGAAACATTTGCTGAAACCTGCCAATATTATATCCATGCTTATGGAAGAAAAATACAGTCACACATTTCTCTCTAGTCTGGGCCAAGAAGGTGAGGTGTTTCAGAAAAATTACTAGACTCAGGAGATGAGGTGATACTTATGGAGAGAGGGATGAGGTGTAGAAAAGTTTTCTGCTACTCTTGAGACACAGGGAAGATAGCCAGTGACTTTAGGAAGGGAAGGAAATAGGGGGTGAATGCTGGCGGGGATTCTTTTTATATGTTTTCTCTGTCCCTTCAAATTTTCACCCTGAGGCTTAGGAAATAGTGCACTGGTAATTCTTTTTGCTAACTCTTTTATGATATAGAACATAGTATAACACAGAGTGAAACAGATAATCATCCAAGAGTGGCTTTGAGTGGGAATCTGCCAGCCAGGTCAGTCTTGTAATTTACAGATGACATATATTTTACAGGCAAAGAGACAAAGGACCTGGGACTTCCTGGGATCAACAGCCCTAAACTCCACTATCTTAAACAATGGTGAAATAGAGTCAGATAGGGACTCACCCTTTCATGTAATCCAAAGGCATCGATCAGAGAGAACACCCAGCTCACACTGCCGTCTCCACCACAAACCACGATGCGGAAGCGAGCAAAGTTCTTGAACATGCACAGCCTGGAATAAAGAGGAGCAAACAGGGTCATTTCATGAACTTCTGAGTTTTACAGTGCATTTCTACAATGTTCCAGGACCCACTGATGGATACTTCTGTACCCTGATGATAGGTTGCCTGCCTTCTTTCCCCTAGCTGCCCTCTCTCTCTATTCCCAGATCACAGATAACGTTCCCACAGGCAATCCTGGTGATCAAGACTTTACCTCAAGATAAACTCTACTTGCTCTGGAAGTGGCCCAGACAACCCACATGCTGAGGACAATGAAGAAATTCTTGCATTGTGACTAGTAGGCTCACAGAAACCACAAGGGTGGAACAAATCTAACAATAGGACATGGACTTTGCAGGATTTCCCAGAAGGAAAAAAAAAAAAAAAAAGCCCTTTGGCAAGGCAATCTAGAAGTCTTCAGCTATACATTTACATCCTGACTTGAGAAAATATATCTTTCCCACCCAAAGAATAGGACCAATTCTGGGAAGCCTATCCTAGTCTAGAATGTATGGAGGGTGGAGTCCCTTCTATATACCTAATTCTATCTCTGAGTCTGTACTTACCCTGCTTCAGGTCCGCCCTTTGACAGGTCAAAAACTTGAGATGGGTTAAGGTATTGCTTGAATTTTCTGAGAAAGACGATCCCTTGGTGATCGCCGCTTTTGGAGTTGATGAAGATGAGAAGGGGACATGAACAGGCAGATGACCAGTCGAGACTCCAGAAGTCTGAAGAAACAACTAACTGGCCTATATATGCACACACAAAAAAGAGAGGGCCCTTGAGTTGGAAACTTGACATGAGCTTACACAATATATTGCAAAACGTTTTTAAACAGTTTTAATGAAACATAACAGGTACACAACTAACTGCATATGCCTACTGTGCACCATCTGATGAGATCAAACATATGCAGACACCCATGTTCAGATAATAGACATAGTAACACCTCCCTGAGTTTCCATGTGGCCCCAGGTCCTGATATGAGGAGCAGAGGGGAAGTCAGGACACAACTCAAAAAGGTCTTTTGTTAAAAGCCTGCCCAGCCTTGGCCAGGCAGACATTTATTGTGTGATTACTACTGTTAATCATCACATTACAGCTGGTTTGGGGGTGGAAACTCTGCCCTCAAGCTGGGGGAGACAGAATCATACATAGGAGTATTCTGGGACACAAGGAGTCAGGAAACTGGTGCTTTAAGCAAGAGTTAATAAGACACTGTGGAGGAAACTGAGGGAGTCTGAGTATTGAGGATCTGGGAGGAGGATCAGCACACCAACTAGTCCTCGGTTTCCCCAGGGGGGCTCAGTTTTTACAGTAAGAAGACAACAAGTTAGGAGATCTGAGGGAGGATAAGCTGTCTTTTAGACAGTAGCTCATGACAGAATACATCAACGTAGGGTGAGGTAGGGATCCCTACTCAATCCTCTATCCTCCAATGCTTTGGCCAAATGATCTATATTATCACATCAACGTTCTGGAGAAATAAGACTATAGGGAAAGTGTTTGAGCAAGAGTGAGGCTTTTAATAATCCCCATCTCTGAAGCTCCCCTAAGAGAAGCAGTCATATCAGTGTAAATTGCCCATACTTGCCAACTTATGCTGCATTTTAGATCTTTATTTGGCAGGGAGACAGGCAGTGAAGAATAGCCTTCTAGGATATTTTATGTAAATCATGAGCCACCCTCAAGAATCTGAGCGCTTAGTTTGCAGGGGATGCTCCAGAAAAAATAAACATAAGGGGCAAAAGCTTACTTCTGAATGGTTCAGGGGAAGGATGGGGATAGTAAGTAAAGAGATTCCACTTGTTTCTAACTTGGGTGAAAGGAAGCCTGGTGCAAGGAAGATTTCATAATTGTTTTGCTTAAGCAATCTCATAGTAGTATTTAGCTGTGGGACAATTCACTGGCCAATCAGAATTTGAAGCAAGTTAGTTAGTCAGGCACCAAATTGTGAGGACTTGCCAGACCTCACACATACAGAGGAGTCTGCTATGTCTGTCCAGTAGTACATTTTGGAAGTAGTTTCTCTGAGTACATTATTCAAAATCAGTGCCCTTCTCAACATTTTAAAACAAAAGCTTTGTAATTAAGACACATTCATTAATTCAACCAATATGTACGTGGGCATTCTTTGTGCTTGTCTTTGTGACATTTTAACAATACAATGATAGAAAAGATAGAAACAGTCTCTGTGCTCATAAAACTTATATTCTGATGGAGATGACAGACCACAACAAAGAAATACCAGAGAGAGAGAGAGAGAGAGAGAGGAGGGAGACTGCAGCATATGCTGGCTAGAGAAGAGAATAACATTGCTGTTGTGGATTGAGTGAAGGGGATAGTAGCAAAAGAAGTTGGAGAGGTAACATGGGCCCAGAAAAAAGCTACAAGATATCTGAAGTAGTTTGAAAATCAGAGTGAAGCTGTGGAATCAATGTGGCATTGAAAAATTTGATGTCAGACCATAGGATAGAAAAAAATGTTTACAGGTGGTTCTCTTTTTATATGCTTGCTCCACTATCAGCTAATAACATAGGTCCCAACTCATAGTTTGGTCCCTGTCTTACCTCATCTTTGCTTTAGAACCTTAATTTCTTTCTTACTTGGCAGCCCCTTAAAACAACCTCTAGGTGAACATGTGATTTGGGGTATGTACTCTAATTAAAGAATTCATGGAAACACCTCCTGCACACATCTGATAGACTTATGAAGCATGCTTGCAAGCAAGGACTCCCCGTCAGAGGTCTTAGAATAGAACTGTCCATGTCTTCAGTGCTTTGAACAGAGCCAAAGGTCTCATGGGTCCTTACTAAAAGTGAAATAGCAGTGGTAGTGAGACCAACTACTGTAGCCTCAGTTATTTATGGTTCGGTTTCCTTATCTAAAAAGTGGGCCATCAAAAGACAAAGTTTTGCAGGGTTTAGATTTAAATAAACTAGGCTAGATTAATGCAAAAAAAAAAAAAGGAATATAAGTGGGCTTTTAAAGTGAATTTGAGTAAGACTAAGTTTGCCAAGAGACTCTTGTGAATGAGGTGACGAAATGGATTGGCATTGTGGGCTGGAATGTAGCAAGTTCAGGCAGATTCATAACCAAGTAAATAACTGTTCTCACAAGACATTTTTTTTGGGGGGGCAGATGGGCCAAAGTTAATAAGGTAAAAGGGAGATAAGTGTGAAGCTTGGCCCTTAGGTTTAAGAACATAAAATGTCCCAGGGGCCTAGGAGTGGTATACGTGGTAGATCACACATATTACCAGGTGTGAAGACTAGGGTTTGAATTACTGGTCCCAACTGAATGGGGGAAGCTTCACCAGTGGTGGAGCAGTGCTACAGATATCGCCTCTCTATTTCTCCTTATCTTTTATCCTTTAACAAAAATAAAACATGGGGCCAGTTGGTGGCACACCTGGTTAAGCGCACACATTACAATGCACAAGGACCCAGGTTCAAGCCCCTGGTCCCTGCCTGCAGGAAGAAAGCTTCACAAGTGGTAAAGCAAGAGCTGCAGGTGTCTCTCTATCTCTCTCCATTTAAAAAAATATATATTTATTTATTCCCTTTTGTTGTCCTTGTTGTTTTATTGTTGTAGTTATTATTGATGTTGTTGTTGGATAGGACAAAGAGAAATAGAGAGAAGAGGGGAAGACAGAGAGGGGGAGAGAAAGACAGACACATGCAGACTTGCTTCACCTCTTGTGAAGCAACTCCCCTGCAGATGGGGAGGCAGGGGCTCGAACCAGAATCCTTACGCCAGGCCTTGCGCCACCTGCACTTAACTCGCTGCGCTACCGCCTGACTCCCTCTCTCTCTATTTCTATCTCCTCTCACCTCTCAATTTCTCTGTTTCCATCCAATAATAAAAATAAGTAAATAAAACTTTTAAAAAATCACACACATTACAAAAATGAAACAAAGAAAAAAAAGAAAGCAATAGAGAAAGAGAAAGGAAAACTGTCAGTAGGAACAGTGGTATGGGGGGTTTCTGGGAGGCGTGGTTTATACAATAGCTGCAATCAGACCTTTCTCTCCCCATACAACTATTGTACACAGCAAGAAATTGAATTGGACATATAATATGCAGCTGAAAGAAATTCACAGCCTCAGGTGGATGCCGGCGCCAACAGTTGGGGAAATAGGGGAGTGGGCTGACACAAGAGCTTTGGGCAGACGGTGCTCAGCACCAACTGGTGCCATCTTGAACAGTAACGCAGTTATCAAACTACCCAGGAGAAAAGAAATTGGAGGCTAAACCCTTTCAATCTTTGACTCAGGTTTTTTTAATCTTTATTCTTTTTTGTGAGTGTTCACTTTTGTTTTCTCTCAGTCTGAGTTTAAGACCAAGACATAAAAACTCAGCCCACAAGATAGCCCAAAACACCCTTCCCCCAACCCACCACTGACGATTATACAAATAAGTGGAACGCAAAGATCACAACAGCACCACCTGCTGGCCAACAATAACCAACACCTTACATGCTAAAAGAAAGAGGTAGACAGTTAAATATGCCACAACAGAGAGAAACAAATCATAAGAAATCCAAGGAATTCCAGATGCAGAGTGTCTATCAGAGACAGACTATAGAAAGCTTATTAGAACTTTACAAGAATTTAAGCAAGAGTTGAAAGAGAATTTTACTTCGGAATTTGATAAGAAGCTACAAAGCATGAAAGAAGAAGTCCAAGCAGAGTTCACTAAGCAGCTAAGCAGCATGGAAGAAAAATTTCAAACAGAAATGTAAGGACTGAAAGACACCTTTAATGCAGTTCAAACTCAGGTAAAAGGCTTAGGAAATAGACTCACATATGCAGAAGAAAGAATTTCCAATCTAGAAGACACAACTAGCCCACTCTTTCAATTCATTGATGAGGGAGAGGAAAGGTTTAGAAAGAATGAAGCTACTCTCTGTGAAATTGCAAACTCCATAAAAAGGTCGAATATACGAGTTCTAGGGATACCTGAGGAGGTAGACTGGGCCAAAGGCCCAGAGGTAATATTCAGAAAAAAATTAGATGAAAATTTCCCTTACCTATCCTCAGAACATACTTATTTTGGAGGCAGACTGATCACCTAGGTTCACAAATCCAAAATGACCAACAGCAAGACACATTATTGTAAAATTATTAAAGCCCAATGACAAGGAGGAAATTTTGCAGGCTTTGGAAAGGAAAGACTTTACATACAAAGGGAGAAATATCAGATTTTTCTTCACAAACCCTAGAGGCAAGGAGAGAATGGGATGACATATTTAAGGCACTAAAGGAGAGGGAATTTCAGTCACGAATTTTGTATCCTGCAAAATTATCCTTCAAGTATGAATAAGAAATAAAGATATTCCCAAATATTCAAAAACTAAAAGAATTTACTACAATCAACCCCACCTAACAAATACTGACTGGAGTCTTACAAGAAAGGAGGAAACAAAGGAACATATGTTCTCAGAGAGGTAAACAGCAGTAAACTAGAAACAAGAACACAATAAAATAGAAAAGATCAACAAGCAAATAGGGGAGGGAATTAAAAGACAAAGAAGCCCTATCAAGTGTTTGTTAATCAAGATCAACATAAAGACTTTTCTAGACACACAACGCTAGTTATTACACACCCGGTAAACACAAAACAAAACAGGGAATAGAGATTTACAGAAAACACAAGAATAATCTGTGAGGAATTCATTATAGAAACTCATCTACACAGTAGGTCAGATAGAAACAAATGGGAAAAATTTCAACAATTTAAAATAATCTCAAGGGGCCAGGTGGTGGTGCACCTGGTTGAGCGTACATGTTACAGTGCTCAAGGACCCAGGTTTGAGCCTCAGGTCCCCACCTGCAGGGGAAAAGCTTCCCAAGTGCTGAAGCAGTGCTGCAGGTGTCTTTCTGTCTCTCTCCCTCTCTATCACTCCCTTCCCTCTCAATTTCTGACTGTCTCTATACAGCAAATAAAGATTAAAACATATATTTAAAATAATCTCAAAACAAAAATCAGAATGGACATAAGTAAACAACATATATCAATAATCACCATAAATGTTAAAGACCTAAATTCACCTGTCAAATGACTCAGAGTAGTTAAATGAATTCAAGGATAAGATCTATTATACGTCTTCAGAAAACACACAGCCAAAGAAAAGACAAATGGAAACTGAATATAAGTGGTTGGAGCAAGATGTTCCAAGTTAATAACACAAAAAAATGTCAGGGACTGCTATCCTGTTCTCTGATAAAATAGACTTTCAGGCAAATAAAGTAATCAAAGATAGAGAAGGACATTACATATGGTTAAATAATCAGTCCAACAAGAAGCTATAACCATCATAAATATATATGCCCCTAATTTAGGAGCACCCAAATATATAAAACAAACACTTACTGAATTCAAGGGAGACATTGATAGTAACATAATAATAGTAGGAGATTTCAACACACCACTCACAGTAAGAGACAGAACATCTGGACAAAAAAAATCAATAGAGAAATAGCAAACTTAAATGAAACCATAAATGAAATGGACCTAATAAATATATCCAGAACTTCCCATCCCAAAAGTAATGGATACACATTCTTCTCAAGTACACATGGAACACTTACAAGGATTGACCATGTACTGGGCCACAAAGACAGTCTAAACAAATATGTAAATATTAAAATTATAAAATGCATCCTCTCAGACCATGAAGGTATGAAACTAGAAATCAACCAAAAAAGCAAAATAAATTTCCCCAAAGCCTGGAGACTAAACAATATGCTACTAAACAATAAATGGGTCATTGTAGAGACAGAACCCCACCCCACTAGAGAAAGAGAGAGGCAGGCTGGGAGTATGGATTGACCTGTCAATGCCCATGTCCAGCGGGGAAGCAATTACAGAAGCCAGATCTTCCACCTTCTGCATCCTACAATGACCTTGGACCCATACTCCCAGAGGGTTAAGAACAGGAAAGCTATCAAGGGAGGGGATGGGATACGGAGTTCTGATGATGGGAATTGTGTGGAGTTGTTCCCCTTTTATCCTATGGTTTTTATCAGTGTTTCCTTTTTATAAAAAAAGAAAGAAAGAAAGAAAGAAAGAAAGAAAGAAATTTGGCATTATTTCAATACCAACGTAAATGAAAAAACCAGTTACCAGACCCTACAGGATACAGCAAAGCCAGTGCTGAGAGGGAAGTTATAGCAAAACAGACCCACATTAATAAACAGGAGAGATCACTAGTAAACCATCTAGCAACCCACCTCAATCAACTAGAAGTGGAGCAACAAAAAGAACCAACAGTCAGCAGGAGACAGGAAATAGTCAAAAACAGAGCAGAAATCCATGAAATAGAAAACAAGAAGACCATTAGGAAGATTAATGAAACCAAGAGCTGGTTCTTTGAAAGGATAAATAAAATAGATAAGCCACCAGCTACACTCACCAAGAGAAAAAGATGGTAAAACCTTTTGTGGAATCACTCAGAAATGAAAGAGGAAATATTATAACAGATAAGATAGAGATTCAAAAGATTATGCAAGAATATTACAGATATCTGTATGGAACCAAATTTGACAACTTAAAAGAAATGGACACATTCTTAGAGTCATACCCACTACCAACCTTGACACAAGAGGAAGTAGATAAACTTAACAGGCCGATCACTAGCAAAGAAATTGAAACAGTAATCAAAAGCCTACCCAAGAACAAAAGCCCAGATGGCTATACTAATAAATTTTACAAAACATTTAAAGAACTAACACCCATCCTCCTTAAACTCTTCCAGAAAATAGAAGAGGGAACACTCCCAAATACATTCTATGAGGCTAACATCACCCTGATCCCCAAAGCAAGGAAACTGAACAGATTATTCAAAAATTTGTGTGGAACTCTAAAAAATCACAAATAACAAAAACACCCCCAAGGATAAAGAAGAAAAATGGAGGTATCACAATACCCGACTTCAGGTTATACTACAGAGCAGTAGTAATCAAAGCAGTGTGGTACTGGAACAAAAATGGTCATATGGACTAATGGCATATGACAAGAGCTCAGAACTCAATCCATACATGACACCTCATATATGACAAAGGGGCCAAATCTGCCCATCGGGGAAAAGAAAATCTCTTTAACAAATGGTGTTGGCAGAATTGGACAGCCACATGTAGAAAAACGAAACTAGACTGACTACCAATTAACACCATACACCAAAATTAACTCAAAATGGATCAAAGATCTGGATATCAGATCTGAAAGTATAAAATACATAGAAACATTTCATGACATTAACACTAAAGACATATTTGAAGACTTCACCCCATGGGCAAGGGAAACAAAAGCAAGATTGAGCAATTGGGACTATATCAAATTAAAAAGCTTCCATACATACATCAAAAGAAAACTCCATAAAGATAAACAGGAAACCCACCAAATGGGAGAACACATCATACTTCAGGCAAGCACTTGATATCAAACATCTATAAAGAACTCATTCAGCTCAACAAAAAGAAAAATAACAACCCAATAAAAAAGTGGGCAGAGGACATGCATAGACAGTTACTCAAAGAAGAGATATGCATGGCCCACAGACATATGCAGAAATGTTCTAATTCACTCATCACCAGAGAAATGCAAATTAAAAGCACATTGAGATACCATCTCACACCTGTTGTAATGGCCTTCATCAACAAAACAGGAGAAGATAAATGTTGGAAAGGATGTGGAGAGAAAAAACTCTAATATACTGCTGGTGGGAATGTAAAATGGTGCAAACATTATAGTATGGAGAATCCTTAAGCAAATACAGATGTAAGTACCTTATGACCCAGCAATGCCACTCCTAGGCATTTATCCAAAAGATAATATCACTAATATCACTAATTCAAAGGGGGTATATGCATCCTCATGTTCATAGCTGCATTATCTACAATAGCAAAAATTTGGAAGCAATCACAATGTCCCTCCACAGATGACTGGTTAAAAAAGTTATGGGACATATACTCAATGGAGTACTACTGAGCAATAAAAAAAGATGATTTTACATCCTTTGGGATAAAATGGATGGAACCACTCATATGTGGAGTTTAGAGAACTGAACACACACACTTAAAATAAACAACCAGATACAACCCATATTTAAATTTGGAAAACTATAGTGGTTACCTAGGGACTGAACACACATACTTAAAATAAACAATCAGAAAAAAAAAAAACAACCAGACACAATGCAACCCATATTTAAATTGGGAAAACTATAGTGGTTACCTAGGGGGGGAGGGGGGGAGGGGGGGAGGACACAGAATTTCGGTAGTGGGGAAGATGTGGAACTCTAGTCCTATCATTATTTAGTTCTATCAATAGTAATACAACATGGAGGGTTGTGGATAGATTTAATATATCAAGTCCCCTAACTGCCTAGACTGTAGCCCTAAGCACAAATATTAGTTTTTGCTAATATTTATCCTAGATTTGTACACTGATCAAACTCTGATAAAGGGATTAATTGTTCATGGATCTCTAAAAATGTATCTGAAAATATAGCTCTGCAAACATGTGAATCAACTATAGCTTTAGGCCAGAGAGGGCAAGACCTTTTGACCTTGTAAGTATTTAAAATACAAAGAGGTTCAGATACCACTAAAAGGGTTCAAAGCATAATGAAATCAAGTATATTAATATAGATACTAACCCTCCCAACAAACCTGGCTATAATAATTATTGATATTTTAACTTTCTCTAAGACTATAAGAAAATCCTTGCTTTCTGTTTAAAACCCGAATTTCTCCTAGTCCTGACACCTTTAGGATATGCCCATACTTCTTGAAATTCCTTCTCTATGATTCCTTACTGCCATACCAACTTTGTCAACTTCAACCAAATTGCTACTGGTGCTGCCGTGCAATTTATGCTGCTGTTGAAATCCTACTGTGGACTGTAACCTGGATACCAGCCTGAGAAGTCAATCTCACAACTCTTCAAATCTGGTGAGACCTTTCCTAGCAGATGGAAGTACCTACACGTTAGATGGTATGTCATTTAACTAAATAAATAACCAGATTAGGCTAGGGTTTAGGGTACTGGATACAGGTGTACATGTATCCATAAACAAGGGGCAACCATATAGCTCAAAGTCAAAGTGCTCAATAATGGTTTAAGTGCATAAAGAAGGCATCATAAATTCTGTAATTGGTTGGATTTAGAACAAATTAGCAGGATAACCTAACAGAAAGTCCCAAAGAAGACAGATCCCCCAAACCTAACTCTGGCTGGGGCCAACAAATGATACTCAATGCCTAAACAACTGAGAGAAAATCTAAGATAATCAGATAAAGAAAGGACTACAAAAGTTAGATAAGGGCAGGATACTAGCCCACTTAGTAATGGCCTCTTTGGTCAATATCACACCATCTGGGGCCCTAGTTAGGGAATCCTTGGATTCCCATACACATATGATGGACCTTGACCTCTAAAGGGTCCCTCTCTCCACTACCACTGGTCGCTTCCATAAGGAATAGCATCTTGTGGGCCCTCTTAGGACCTTGGCTCTACCATAAAGCAATGACGGTAGGGATAGCCCCAGTCTCATAAGGGAGGCTGGGGGTATCCTGCTTTGCCACTTGAAAAAGACTGGTCCTGAAATGAGTGCAGCCTGCAATGTTCCTCAGATGTGACCATGAGCTATAAGCTCAGACCAATAGGGACTTAGAGGTTACACAGGCTCTGGCACTAAATATAAATATGTCTTTACATATGGGCCCTGGAGCAGGTGGATGGAGGTACATAGTTAATTTTAGCTACAGATTTTTTTTTTTATATAAGAATGGGAGCTACTCCCTGCCCGAATCCAACTTTCTAGCCCCTTTCTCTACTCTAACACCACTCTTTCTGACAGTATTCTCATCCAACCTCAGGCTAGCTACCAAACTCAAGCACAACTACTATAGTTCTATGCCCACAGGAACATGTCTAAAATGGTTCTACTAGCTTTCTTCTACCCTAAAATTCCCAATCTCATCTTCTCTGATCCTACTTTTTGGTTCCTGTTCATTAACCATCTTGTCTCAACTTAGGTCATGCCACCTTCTAGACATCAAGTTACAGATGCTACCATGATTCTGCCCCAATTTCTCTGGGCAGACGACCTCACCAGTGTGTCCTGGACCCTTGCTTCCACAGAGCTCTGGTCCACTAGGGAAATATAGAAACAGGTTGAGGGTATGGATCAACCTGTCAATACCCATGCTCAGCAGAGAAGCAGCTACAGAAGCCAGAACTCCTACCTTCTGTTCCCCATAAACAACCTTGATCCATACTTCCAGAGGGGGAGAAATGATAGTATGAAGATAAGAGGACTCTGCTCTCCAGCTCCATCAGGAGAGAGAGAGAGAGAGAGAGAGAGAGAGAGAGAGAGAGAGAGAGAGAGAGAGAAGGAGGAAAAGAAGAAGAACATATGGAGGTAGCTGCGATGCTATGAGTGGCTTAGAGGGGAAGAGAGGATTGCATCAGAAGATAGTGCAACTATGTATAAACGTGGACAGATACTTATAGGAAGATAGAGAAGATGGTTGGCCCATGTCTACAACTTTAGGGGAACTGTGGTGAATTGCAGTGGGGAGAGTGAAGATTCAGAACTCTGGTGGTGGGAATGGTGTGAGTTCAAACCCCTGTCGACATGTAATTCTGTAATATAAAAATATTAAAAATAAACAGTGGTATGGTGGACAAGGCTTTGAGCCCAAGTGACAATTCTTGTGACAAAAATAAATAAATAAACAAACAAATAAATAATCTGTAGAACAGGAGTGTAGGAACTTCATTTGGCAGCATAAGTTATGAAAATGATTTAAGGTACTTAAGTGACTTTAAGCTTCAGATTAGCCAATGGTCTGAATGAGCAAAGGACAACAACAACAACAACAACAACACCTTCAAGATTCTTTGAACCACTTCAATACTATCATGCCAACAGGCAACAAACAGACCATGCCAAATATGTTCAGCTCAAACCAGAGAAGGATGCTAAATTAGCACAAAGTAGTGTGGAATGCTCATTCTCGACACCATACTTATTTGCTTCTTTTCTTTTCTTCTCTTCTCTTCTCTTTTCTTTTCTTTTCTTTTCTTTTTTAATTTCTACCTATCTGTTTCTGTGTTAAGGTTGGAAACTGAACTGGAAGAGACTAGACTGACATTGACTCTGAGTGTTTCTAACCGTATGCGTGCATATTTGCATTATGTGCTATACATAGCTCGGAAATTGTGTTGTAACAGCTACTAGGATCCTTGCACCCTCTGTTCTCTGAGGAAACTATACAGTATCTTCTCTGTTTGCTCTCAGCTAACATTGGCTGATCTATGTCAGTGAAGTGGGGAGCAAATGTCAGCACAGGGATAATGTTTAAATCAATGAAATGCCCCTTTACTCATCACTTCTGAACCAGTGGACATATCACATGTTAGACAGGGGAAATGGTACATTATCAGAATATAGATGAAAATATTCTGGGGAGGGTTTTGTATGTAGTGGAGGTGACCATATCCAAAGTAGTATGAAAGAGCAGTGTATCTCTTCAATGGCTTAGTGGAATGATAACATGTCAGTTAGTGAATTTGTCAGATTTCTTAGTGTTTATAAAATAGTTCATGTCTTTTTTTAAGTTGTGATATATAATTTTGGTAATGACAGCTCCCAGTCTTTATTTATGAGTACTGAAACAAAACAAAACAAAACAAACTCAATGGCAGGATGGAGAGACCTTCAGAAGAAGCAAAAGGGAAAAAAATGAAAAGATGAACTCAGAAGACATCCTAGTAAGATCTACAATTTTCTTTAGGATAGAAGACTAGACATTTAGTTTTGTGGCCTTTTGGGGGTTACACATCTGGATATTTTGACCCTCTCCATATGATCATGTATTCTTACAATGAAAGTATCATTCCATTTGCAGACCAGGAAAGCAAAACTCAGACAACTTAATGACTAACCCAAGGTCACCTATCTAGTAAATGAACTAGTTAGTAAGTAAACATTTGCCTGGCTCTTATTTTTCCTCTTATGCCATACTGTTTCAATGTTTCATCTACTCTTAAAAAACAAGCAGAAGGCTAAACAAAACATCCATTTCCTTTGATCCCATTTTCTAACATCTCTAGACATCCTAAGAGAAAACTACACAAAGCTTACTCATGTTGTACTTATATTATTACTACCCTCTTTCTGTGAAACCTATAGTTGGTTTCTTCTAACATTTTCTGATACTCAATCATTAAAGTGTTTGACAACTGTCCTATCAATATCTTGAGTTCACAGTAACTATAAGCTCTGGTGGTGCCCATACATTAAATCACTTTGCAGTCTTCAAACACAATTTGAATAGAATTCTCAATGAATCATGAATGCCCAGGATTTGACAAAGCTTCAGTAGAGGATATGGGGGCAATAGCCATGTGAGGTTCAGATATGGATACAATATTTGTAATATATATTTTATTTTATTTTAATGAGAGAGGCATAGAGAGGAAGACACATACAGAGAAAGAGAAGAACTCTGTTCAACTGGTTTATAGTGTTGCTGAGGATTGAACCTGGGACCTCAGAGTCTCAGACATAGAATTCTTTTGCAGAATCATGATGCCATTTCCCCATCCTAGTACAATCTTGGTGTTAGTTTAAATTTTGAAAGTAACATAACCTGGGCCTTCATGCATTTCCTCTCTTGACCACTTGGACACAAGCAAACTAATTTCATGGAGTACGCAGTGACTGGAAATTATGAAAACAATTCTGACCATTCAGAAACAACTGTGACAATAGCTACAGAGATTATGCCCACGTACATAAATACCATAAACAATATAAACATACCATAAACAACAAATTGCACTATCTGAAAGATCACAAGCATAACATTAGCTGTCTCTGCATGCATACACACATCTAACCTTCCCAGATGACTGACTAGTTAAGGAAGATAATTTAACCACAACAACCCCCTCCCAGTTTTTGTACCCTCCCCACTGTATTTCTATGATTAAATTTTGCTACTCACCATTGCCTTTGGGATCGCTCAGGGCAGTAGGAGGGATGACTGATGAGCGATGACTCCCGAACCAGCATTCCTTGGAAAACCGTCTGCGACAGTCATTATGCACCTGCAGCAACACATAAACAGAAAAAGAAATGGTGAGAAAACAAAACATTGACTATGGTAGAGTTCAAATTTCAAAACCTGAATCATAAGCCCTCAATTCTCCCTTTCTGAGATGTTGTGCCATACACATCCCCTTGACTCAACATGGATACCCTCTCTCCACTTCATACCTACACCATGCTTGAGTGTGGCCTCTGAACTCAATTTTTTTTTTTCCAAAAGTAAATTTCAGAAGATACCCATAACAGATCCTGAGAATATACACCATTTCAGGGCACAGTATTAGTGGCCTGCAGAATGGGGAGCTTACTTACATTAGTAATAATAAAAAATGTCATTACACTTTAATCCTTACAACAGCTGTTTGTGGTAGTGAAGATGATGTTAGGCTCATTTTAGAAATGAAAATATTGAAGCTCAGAGAGGGAAAGGATTTTGCTCAAGGTCAAACAGCTAGGAAGTGACAGCTTTGAGACTGCTGTCTTCCCTACTAGTGGCATTCTTTCCAGGTTTTTTATATCTTTAGTTACCACTTGTTGGACTATTACATAGTTCCTAGAAGACATGATCTTGACCAGATTATGCAAAGGTAATAAAAACAAACAGGGTAACTATACTTTTTTCTTCTTTTTATTGAGTTGAAATTGATATATAATATTATGTTAATTAAAATGTATAATAGAATGATTCAGTTCCATACATTTTGTCCCCAAAGATACAATATTATTTTTTTAAATTTCTTTATTGGGGAATTAATGTTTTACATTTGACAGTAAATACAATAGTTTGTATATGCATAACATTTCCCAGTTTTCCATATAACAATACAACTCCACTAGGTCCTCTGTCATCCTTCTTGGACCTGTATTCTCCCCCCTCCACCCATCCCAGAGTCTTATACTTTGATGCAACATACCAATTCCAGTTCATGTTCTACTTGTGTTTTCTCTTATGATCTTGTTTTTCAACTTCGGCCTGAGAATGAGATCATCCCATATTCATCCTTCTGTTTCTGACTTATTTCACTTAACATGAATTTTTCAAGGTCCATTCAAGATCGGCTGAAAACTGTAAAGCCACCATTTTTTATAGCTGAGTAGTATTCCATTGTGTATATATGCCACAACTTGCTCAACCAGTTGGACACCTGGATTGTTTCCAGGTTTTGGCAATCACAAATTGTGCTGCTAAGAACATATGTGTACACAGATCTTTTTGGATGGATGTCTTGAGTTCCTTAGGATATATCCCCAGGAGAGGAATTGCAGGATCATAGGGTAAGTCCATTTCTAGCCTTCTGAGAGTTCTCCAGACTGTTCTCCACAGAGGTTGGACCAATTTACATTCCCACCAGCAATGTAGGAGGGTTCCTTTGACCCCCACAACCTCCTCAGCACTTTTTGCTGTTACCTTTTCTGATGTATGACATTTTCACAGGAGTGAACTGGTATCTCATTGTTGTCTTTTTTTTTTAAGACAACAATGTTGTTGGCATATAGTTGTTCATAGAAGCCTCACATGATATGTTGAATTTCTGCGGCGTCTGTTGTGATATCTCCTCTTTCATTTATGATCTGATTTATTTGGGTCTTCTCCCTTTTTTGTTTTGTGAATCTGGTTTGTCAATTTTGTTTACTCTTTTGAAGAACCAACATTTACTTTTGTTGAGCTTTATATGGTTTTCTTATTTTCAATGTTATTTATTTCTGCCTTAACTAGTTATTTCTGTCTTTCTGGTTGCTTTAGGGTTCCTTTGTTCTTCTTCTTCTAGGTCTTTAAGATGTGCAATCAGGCAGTTTATTTGTGCTTTTTCTTGTTTCTTAATGTGTGCTTGTATGGCTATGAACTTCCCCCTCAGTACTGTCTTAAATGTGTCCCAAACATTTTGATAGCTTGTGTCTTCATTTTCATTGAACTATTGAAACATTTTGATTTCTTCCTTTATTTCCGCTTCAACCCAGTAGTTGTTAAGAAGTGTACTGTTAAGCTTCCACATTTTGGGACTATTACTAATCTTTTGTTGATGGTTAAGTGCTAGTTTAATTCCACTGTGGTCTGAAAAGATGTCTGGGATGATTTCAATGCTGTTGAATTTGCTGATGCTGTCTTTGTGGCCTAACATATGATCTATCCTTGAGAATGATCCATGTGGACTTCAGTAGAAAGTTTATTCCAGTTTCTTGGGATGAGTGACTCTGAAAATGTCCAATAGTTCTATTTTATCTATCTCCTCATTTAGCTCCCTCATGTCTTTATTGATTTTCTGCCTGGATGATCTGTCAAGTTGAGAGAGTGGGGTGTTGAAGTCCCCCAATATGATTGTGTTGCTGTATATATTGCTGTAGCTCTTTCAGCAGATGTTTGATGTATTTAGATGGCTTCTCATTGGGTTCATAGATGTTAATAATTGTTAAGTTCTCTTGATTTACTGATCCACTGAGCATTAAGTAGTGTCCATCCCTATCTTTTAAAATTTTATTTATTTTAAGGTCTATCATATCAGATATGAGAATAGCTGTTCCTGCCCTTTTTGTGGGCCATTGGCTTGTATGATAATTCTCCATCCTTTCACTTTGAGTCTTTGTTTGTCTTGTTGAGTTAGTTGGGTTTTCTGTAGACAGCCTATTGTCGGATTGTGTTTTCTGATCCATCTTCCAAGTTTATGCCTTTTAATAGGTGAATTCAGGCCATTGACATTTAGTGATATCAAAGATTAAAGATATTTTAATGCCATTCTCGTAGAGTTTTAGAGTGTTCTGATAGATGGTCTATTTATGGTGGTCTGGCTGTTTATAGGAGACCTTTCAGAACTTCTTTCAGGGAAGGCTTGGTAATAGTTGATTCTTTCAACTGTTGCTTGTCTGAGAAGGTTTTTATGCCTCCATCTAGTCTGAATGACACTCTAGCAGGATACAGTAGTCTTGGTTGAAAGCCTTTCTCATTGAGCACTTGATAGATATCTTGCCATTCTCTTCTGGCCTGTAGTGTTTGGGTGGAGACATCTGCTGCTAACCTTATAGGTTTTCCTCTGTAGGTGACTCTTTCTTTTTGTCTTGCAGCCTTGAGGATCCTTTCTTTATCCTTATTCCTTTTCATTCTCAATATTATTTGTCTTGGTGTCTTTATATCTGGACCCTCTAGGCTCTTTAAATCTTTATGTCTTTTATGTTGTCTAGACTAGAGAAGTTCTCGGCTATTATGTCCTGAATAATGCTTTCTTCCCCTCCCTCTCTTTCTTCCTCTGCTAAGCCAATAATGCATATATTATTTCTTTTGAAGTCATCCCATAGGTCTATATTGTTGTTTTCAGTATCTCTTAATCTCCTTTTGAGATCTACTTGTTTTTTAGTTGTCTCTAATTTGTCCTCAATCTTGCTAATTCTGTCTTCTGCCTCATTTATTCTATTCTCTCTCCCCTCTACTGTTTTCTGGAGTTCAGCTATTTTGTTACCCTGTTCTGATACTGTTTTAGCTTGTTCAGCGAGTTGTACTCTTAGCTCAGCTATTTCAGCTTTCAGCTCTCTAATAACTGTGAGATAATTAGTGTTTTCTTCCAGAGTCTCATTTGTTGTTTCTGCATTTCTGATGACAATTCTTTCAAACTCTTTACTCACTCCTGTGATTATTTCCTTAACTAGTGTTTGGATGTTGACCTCATTATTTTGTGCTTCAACCTTTGGGGGACTTTTAGCTGGACTCTTGTCCTGGTTCATTTCTCCAATATTTCTTCTTGTTGGTTTAACCATTTTATATAGTATGTTATGAGGTCCCTCTCTCAGTACTTTTCAAATTACTGATCACTCTTGCCTGGATTGACATGTATCTAAATAAGGTAATTAAAGGGTTCACAGTTGTGGAAATTGATATTTGTTTCAATAGTATTTTAATCTCTGAGTTGGAGCTTAGTGGCTTAAAAGCCCCTTTTGTTCTTTTTCTTTCCTGTAGTCTATGGGAGCCTGAGGGTTTTTAAACTATAAGTAAGCTTCTTAGCTTAATCACTGACTCCTGACTAAGAGATAAAACAGGGTGGGGCAGAGATAATCCAGTGGTTTTGCAAAGAGACTTTCACTCAGGAGAAGATCATTTTTGTTCTTCTTATTCAAGATTCTTTTGGCAATATGGAATCTTTTGTGGTTCCAAAAAAATCTCAGAAATTTTTATTGTATGTTATTAAAGAAAGTAGTTTGAATTTTGACAGGATTTCAGTGCATATGTATATAATTTGTGCTAAGATGGTCATTTTAATAATAATTCTTCCAATCCATGAGTGTGGAGTTTTCTACTTCTTTGTGTTTTCTTTTGTTTCTTTTAACAATGACTTATATTTTGGTGGAACTAGTCACATGTCTGTGACTTCACCACTCTGGAAAATTTTTTTTCCAATTTACTGAATTGCTATACCTGCTAAGTGGAGCCATTTGGATTTAGGATACTTTTACAGGGTAATCTTTAGAAATTTTCATGTATATTACTTTGTCATCAACAAACAGTGATATTTTACTTCTTCTTTACCACTTGTATCTCTTTAATATTTTTCTTGCCTGAGTTTCCAATACTACCTTGATTAATAGCAGTGACACTGGACATCCTCTATATGATGCTGGTTATGGGTTGGCCATAGATAGACTTCATCACTCTGAGATATTTGTTGAGGTTTTTTTTTTGCCATAGATGGCTACTAAATATTATTAAAATTTTTCTTTACATTTATTGACATTATCATTTGATTTTTCTATCACTTTCTTTATTGATGTGGTAAATTACATTACCTTATTTGCATATGTTGAACAATCCCTTAATTTCTGAAATAAATTTCACATGATTATAATCCTTTTGATGTATTATTGAGTTCAGTAAATTTTTTGTCAAGGATCCAAATTTCCATCTATGTTCATGAAGAATATTGGTCTGCAGTTTTCCATTATTGTGGTTTCTTTATTTGCTTTAGGTACAGGGTAATCTTATCTTCATAAACTGTGTTTGGAAGAATTTCTATTTCTTTTCTGGGAAGATCTTGAGAATAGGTAATAAGCTGTCTTTGAAAGGATGGCATAATTCACTAGTAAAATCACCTGGTGCTGGGATCTTGTTTTGGGGAAAAGTTTCCAGTACTATTTCAATTTCCTGGTATGCAATTGATTATTTCAGATTTTCAATCTTCTATTGATTCAGTCTTGGATAACTGTATGCTTCTGAAAATGTGACAACTTTCTCTAGGATCTCCAAGTAATGTTATGAAGCTGCTCTTGTCAATCTTTTATGATCTTTGGATTTCTGTGACATATTTCGTCACTTCCATATTTCTTTCCAGATCCTGCTTATTAGGGTTGTCTTTTTTCTTTTTTAAAATTTTATTTATTTATTTATTTATTTATTTATTTATTTATTATTGTATAAAGACAGACAGGAACTGAGAAGGGAGGAGGAGACAGAGAGGGAGAGATGGAGAGACACCTGCAGCTGTACTTCACCACTCATGAAGCTTTCCCCACTGCAGTTGGGGACCAGGGGCTTGAACCTAGGTCCTTGAGCAGTATAATGTGTGCTCTTAACCAGGTGTGCCACCACCTGGTCCCGGGTTGTCATTTTTCTTAAGAAATCTAGTTAAGGGAGTCGAGCATTAGCACAGCAGGTTAAGCTCATGTGGCACAAAGCGCAAGGACCAGCACAAGGATCCAGATTCAAGCCCCCTGCAGGGGAGCCGCTTCACAAGCAGTGAAGCAGGTTTGCAGGTATCTATATTTATCCCCCAATCTTCCCCTCCTATCTCCATTTCTCTCTATCCTATCTAACAATGATGACATCAATAACAACAACAATAACTACAACAATAAAAAACGAAAACAAGGGCAACAAAAGGGAAAATAAATAAATAAATATAAAACATTAAAAAGAAATCTACTTAAAGGCTTACCAATTATGTTTATTCCTTTCAAGAATTCTATTTTGTTTTATTGATAATTTGCATTTCTTTTTATCTGTCTCATTTATATCTGCTTTAATGTTTTTTTTATTTATCTCTTACAGACCTTGGGATTCATTTGCTCTTCTTTTTCTGCTTTCCATAGGTGTGGGGTTATATTGTTTATGTGAGATTATTTTCTTATTTCCTGATGTAAGCCTGTATTTCTCTGAACTCCCTTCTTAGTACTGCTTTGGTTGTATCTTATTGATTCTAATAACATGTGTTTCATTAGTTTTCATTTGTTTCTAGGGTTTTTTCTTTTCTTTTTTTTTTCTGTTTGCTTCTTCTTTGATTTCCTAATTCGCCTAGTATCATATTGTTTAGTGTACACGTTTGAGTTTTTCCAACTCACTTTATGTAGTTGATTTCTAGTTATATTCTGTTGTGTTCTGAAATGCTGCTTGACAGGATTTTAATATTCCTGAACATTAAACTTATTTTGCATCTCAATGTCATATTCAAATTCATTATTAATTAATTTTTGTGTATGGCCTAAAATAGTGGTCTAATTTCATTATTTCTTAATGTGGCTATTCAGTTTCCCAGCACTATTTACTACAGTAACTAAATTTTATTGTCTTCATCATACAATATTTGCCTATGTCTATGCAGATTTATTTCTGGTCTGTGCTATTACACTGATGTGTGCTTGTTTCCAGTCTTGACTATTTTACATCTTCTGTGGTTCTAAAGGGATTTTTTTTCTATTTCTGTGGTTAACACCATTGAAGTTTTGATTGAGATTACACTGACTAAGTAGATCCCTATAGGTAAAATGACTTTTTAGCAATGTTAATTATTTCAGTTCATGATTTTAAAATTTATTTCCATTTCTGTGTGCCTTCTTCAATTTGTTCCATATAGTGTCTTATAGTTTTTTGTTTTTTGTTTTTTTGATTTACAGACCTTTCATTTCCTTAGTTAATTTTGTTTCTAGATATTTTATTCTTCAGGATGCAATTGAAAATATGACTGATTTCTGAATTTTTTTCTTCTGATAGTTTGTCATTTTTAGTATTTTGATGTATCTCCAGTCTGTTTCCCACAGGGGCTGGACCAATTTACATTCTCATCAATTGTTTTAAGGATTTCATTTTCCTTTAAAAAAACATGTATTATGAATATAGTCAAATACTTTCAAAAGTAGACAGAGAAAACAAGAAGAAACACCATGTGTTCATTCAATCCCTGTAGCTATCAATCTATGGATATTTTGCTCACCAGTCCATTTCTATCTTACCTATGTTATTTTAAATCAGATCTTGATTAGCTCACCCTTTCATCCATAAACATTTCAGTATGCATCCTTAAAGGATACATATTTCTTTGTATGTTATCATGACAGTAATATTGCCACACATAAAATAATAATTCTTAATAACTGTTACCTAGTCAATGTTAAATGCCTATATATTGCTTTTTTATTGAATCAGGATCCTTAGATGATTCCTGACTCTTCCCTGTCTCCTATTCATAACCAATTTGTTAATACTGTTGATTCTTTCTTCAGATTAGTCACAGAATCTGATCACTTCTTGGCACTATCACTGCACACCTCTGGGCCAGTTCACCTTTATCTCTCTGAAGGGTTCTTTCCTCATCACATCCCACCAGCACTTATTGCTTCTGACCTTTTAAATGAATGATTTCCTTATTGGTGTAAGGTGATATCCCACTATTGTCTTGATTTGTACTTCTCTGATGACTTTGCTCATATTTTCATATGCCTCTTGGCCATCCAAATATCTTCTTTGATGAAGAATATGCTCATATCTTCTACTCATATCTTGATTTTTTTTGTTCGTATTGCTGCATTTTGTGAGTTCTTTATCTATTTTGCTTATTAGTACTTCTTGATTTGTACTTCTCTGATGACTATTGTCTTGATTTGTACTTCTCTGATGACTTTGCTCATATTTTCATATGCCTCTTGGCCATCCAAATATCTTCTTTGATGAAGAATATGCTCATATCTTCTACTCATATCTTGATTTTTTTTTTGTTCGTATTGCTGCATTTTGTGAGTTCTTTATCTATTTTGCTTATTAGCCATTGTCTGAGCTATGGCATGTAAGCATTTTCTCCCACTCAGTAAGGTGTCTTTTTGTTTTGGTAGTGATTCCTTTTTTGCCATGCTGAAGCACTTCAGTTTTATGTGATCCTATCAGTTTATTCATCTATGTATTTTATTTTTATTGCCATCAGTGTTATCACTGGAAGTCCATGCCTGCATGACTCCTCAATCTCAGGGTGAATGGGGAGGGCTCTACAGCACTGTTCTACTGCTTGTGATACTTCTTCTATCTAGGTTCTCCTGTGTGGTGGTAGAGGGCTCAAACATGATCTTCTGCATGGTAAAGTGTGCATTCTACCTAGTGATCTATGTCCTAGTCCCTTATTGATTTATTTTGCTTTTGTTTTTTCATACTGTTATATATGAATCTCTGAAGATATTTATGAAGCATGCATTGTGAATTATCTGTCAGTGTTTTTTTCCCTTTGCATTTTATGGTTTCCAATCTAACATCTAAGGTTTTGACGCATTTTGAGTTTACTTTTGTGCATGATGACATGTGGCGGTCCTGTTTCAGTTTCTGCATGCTTCAATCCAATGTTTCCGGCACCATTTATTGAAAAGATTTTCCTTTCTCCACTTAACGTACAGGGCCCTATTGTCATAAATTAACTGCCCATATGTATGAGAACTTATTTCTGGACTTCTAACTTTATTTAATTTCTGTGTCTATTTTTTGTCCTAGTATTACACTGTTTTGATAATTTTAAATCTCAGGTATAATTCAAAGTAAGGAAGTGCTATAACTCCATTCTTTTTAATTTTTTCCCTTAGGGTTGTTTTGGTGATTGAGTCTCTCTGGTTTCATATAAACTATGGTAACATTTTTCTATTTTATTTTATTTATGTATTTATTATCTTTGTTTATTTATTGGATAAAGGCAGCCAGTAATCAAGAGGGAATAGGGTGATAGAGAGGCAGAGTGATACCTGCAATACTGCTTCATGACTCACAAAGATTTCCCGTGCAGGCAGGGACTGGAGGCTTGAACCTAGGTCCTTGTGCATTGTAATACATGTGCTCAACCAGTTATACCACCACCCCTTCCCCATTTGTTCTAATTTATTAAACAAATTCTTTGGTACTTAGATACAAATTTCATTGAATCTGTATGTTGCTTTGAGTAGGAGGTCATGTTTTTTTTTTAATTTCAGTACCACTTAAATTGAAGTAAAGTTCATTTATAGGATCATTGTTGTCATAAGAATATAGTTCCACATTTCCCCAATAGATGTCAGTACACCTCAACTTCCCCCAAACTCATCCTCCACTATAGGACACTAATAATGTCCGACTCTTCCTTTAGCACTACCCCCACTCCCTCTTCTGAGTCCCTGGATTAAAGGTATTAAGTTTTGCAATTCATGAGCATGGATTATATTTCCATTTCCCTGTGTTTTATTTCTTTTTATTGTGACTCATAGTTTTTGATGCACAAACCTTTAACTTTCTTTATTAAATTTACTCTGAGAACCTAATTCCTTTTATAATGAATTATAAATGGTATTGATTTCTTGGTTTTTTTCTTCTTTTACTACCCTGCTACTTGCATAGAGTCATGCCACCAATTTTGTACATTAATTTTGTAGGTTTTCACCTTATTATTTGTAAGAGTTATCAACTAGATTTTTAAAAAATTTTTTATTATCTTTATTTATTGAATAGAGACAGCCAGAAATTGAGAGGGAAGGGAATGATAGAGAAGGAGAGAGACAGAGAGACACCTGCAGCACTGCTTTACCACTCGCAAAGCATTCTCCTGCGATGTTTGCCTCTTTGGTATACACCTCAGTGTGTGTCCATTTTGGGATTAATTTGTTTAGTAATTTCTGAGTCTCCTGGATCTGGGTACTTCTCCTATTTTAAGAAAATCTTCTACTATTATTTATTTGAATAAAGTTTCTGCTTCTTTCTTCTGGAACCTCTATAATGTGAATGCTTGTTTGATTTGATGCTGTCCCATGAGACTCTTATTCCATCTTCATTAAAATATTTTATTGGCATTTTTGTATGTCTTTCTATTATGCTAGGTTCCATCTTACTTGTTTGTTTTTCTACTTACTGTATTCTACTGTTGAAGTCTTCTATAGGATTTTTAAGCTTAACTACTATTTTCTTAGCTCTGTGATTATTTTTTTAATTTTTTAAAAACATTTATTTATTTATTCCCTTCTGTTGCTCTTGTTGTTTAATTATTCCAACCAGGATCCTTGAGCCAGTCCTTGAGCCGGTCCTTGTGCTTTGTGCCACCTGCGCTTAACCCGCTGCACTACCGCCTGACTCCCCTAGCTCTGTGATTATTATCTGGACCATTCTCATACTTTTCTTTTAAAAAATTTCTGATTTTTGTTTCTCCATTGTTCAACTAATCCTGGTATCATTATGACTACCACTTTGAAGTAACTTTCTGCTAGTTGGCTTGTTTCTGTTGCATGAAGAGTTTTATACAGGGTTTTGTCTGACCCATCAGTTTGGGTGAATTCTCTATCTCATCATTATTGTTGGTGTTCTGACTTATTTCTATGGGAAAGAATAAAGAGCCTTTGTTCTTAGTCCTGATGTAACATGCTGAAATAAACGTTTGCAAGGTATGCCTATAGTGTTGGCCTTGGCAGCTGAGTGTTCTATTGTTATATAACCTGAATCCTTGTCCTCATATAGAATGACTGGAGCCCAGGAAGTGGTATAATATAGTGGCCCAAGAATCTTGACTACAGTGTGGGGATAAGGAGATGGGAAACAAAGAGGCTGCTGCTATAGACTGCTGCAGCACAGACCCTCCAGGGAACCAAATTTCCTTGAACTGGAATGGGGATCTGTTCTTACTATCTGCTTATGATAGAATCAACCAACCATGCCTTGTTTGTTTTTATTGTTCCACTAGGGTTATCACTGGGGCTTGGTGCCTGCATAAAAAAAAATCTACTGTTCCTGATGGTCATTTTATTTTTCCCTGCTTTCTTTTTATTTGAGAGGACAGAAAGAAATTGAGAGGGAAGGAGGAGATAGAGAAGGAGAGAAAAAGAGACACCTGCAGCAGTGTCCCATCACTGGAGAGGCTTCTCCACTGTTAGTAGGGACCGGAGGCCTGAACCGAGTCATTTTGCATGGCAACATGCCTGCTCATTCAGGTGCACCACTGCTCCTCCTCCAACTCTGCCTTTGTATCTGTCTCAAGATATATATAACTTCTTATTTTTATTTTTTATTTTTTGCTTTTCTATTTCTTATTTATTTATTTTCCCTTTTGTTGCCCTTGTTGTTTTTCTTTTTTTTTATAGTTGTTGTAGTTATTATTGTTGTTGTTGTTGATGATGATGTCATCATTGTTAGATAGGACAGAGACAAATGGAGAGAGGACAGGAAGACAGAGAGAGGGAGAGAAAGACACCTGCAGAACTGATTCACTGCCTATGAAGTGATTCCCCTTCAGGTGGGGAACTGGGGCTCTGAAACAGGATCCTTGCACCAGTCCTTGCGCATTGCGCCACGTGCACTTAACCCACTGCACTACCGCCCGACTACCATAACTTCTTGTTTTTATTATTCGATCTTGGCCAGGGCTTCACCACTCTGGGCTGACTTTCAGAGAGAAACAGAAAGAGGGAGACAGAGAAAGACACCACAGCACCAAGGCCTCCCCTTGTTTGGTGGGGGCCAGACTAGCGTTTGGGTTACTCACATGGCAAAGCAGGCACCCTCCTAGGTAAACTGTCTTGCTAGCTCCTGACTCCTCATTTTTAACCTACCTCTGAACTCTTCTGGCTTTGTAGGCTTTGTAGCCTATTCTATTAGGCTCATACTAAAAAGAGGTGTTAGAAAGCCTGTGACCACAAGTCCTACACAGGTACTACTGGTAGCTACTGACTGCTTGAATGGCCTTGAAGCCCCCTGGTCTCTGCCAAATGTGGGACCGCCATTTAGTGGGAGGGGGCTGGCTAAAAATAGACCCCACTTCAGTTCTTTTGTTTCTTCCCACTCCAAGTAGACTTGCTGTTCTTAAGTTACAGTCTACTCTTGCAGTGGGTGCTAGCAACCCAGAAAGTGAGCCATTCCCATCTGGGAAGAACTTGGTTTTTAAAGGGACCTGAGATAATCCCTGGCTGAGATGTTTCTGTCCTTGCACTGGGTGATAAGTATGTGTCAAGCTGAGAATACACTGGAGTGTTTGCTGTGATTTTTTTCTGTTAACTGCCCCAGCTTCCACAAACTGAAGACTTGCTCTAGTGATATTCTCCTATAGTCTCTGTCAGAGTGAGTCCCTCAGGGGGCTAGGCGGTAGCACATCCAGTAGAGTGCATGCATTGCATACACAGGAAGCAAGGTTCAATCCCTTGGTCACCACCTAGTGGTGAAGCTTCACAAGGGGTGCAACAGTGCTGCGTATGACTGTCTTTCTATCCACCCCACCCCTCTTCCACTCAATTTTTCTTTGTCTCCATAAATAAAAAATAAAGGGAAAAAAGGTGAACCAAGGGCTGCCAGAAATAATGGGTATATCTTACAGGTACCAAACCCCAGTGATAACCTTGTTGGCATTGATAAAAAATGAAATAAAATAAGTATACAAGAGTAAGTCCCCAGATAGACCATGGACACAGAGCTTGATTGAGCATGAGGTTTATCTTAAATAGTCACAACTCAGGCACTGAAGAAGCTCTGTGGTAGATATCCTACAAGGCCATGTGGTAGAGTGACCTGCATTTTGACTGAGGCTATCTGTTCAGACAGAGACAAGTGGGGATGCTGAAATATTATACTTTTAGGGGTCATTTCTATAGTTCATTACAAGTAGGCGTGAGGATACCACTCAGCCAAAGAGCTCTTGGAGAAGTGTCTTAGCACTTCTCTTTTCACTGAAGGTTGCACCTCCTTTTTGTTTTCAAATCTACCTTTCAAATTTAGTGACTGTTCAACTTTTTTATTTAATCTGTCTCCTTTCCTTCAAATTTTGCTTTCCACAGTCCTATTGTTCTCTACCATACACTTCCACCATTTTCCCATGCCTGGCTGTGTTTCTTCACTTTTCCATTGCCCCTCTCAGGTGCTAGGGCAGTCAACACAGGAGTGGTGTGTGTGTGTGTGTGTGTGTGTGTGTGTGTGTGTGTGTGTGTGTCCCCAACTATACATGCTGTTTGTTCCTGGTAGGTCTGCTTTATTTATTTATTTATTTATTTATTTATTTATTTATTTATTTATTTTTCTACCAGGTTTATTACAGGGGCTCAGTGCCCTGCACTACAAATCCACGGTTCTCAGCGGCCTTTTATTTCTTCTTCTCCTTCTCCTCCTCCTTGTCTTCCCCCTGCCCTCCTCCTCCTCCTCTTCCTCCTCTGTCTTTCTTTTCTTCTTTTCTTTTCCTTTCTATTTTATTAGCTAGGACAGAAAGAAATTGAGAGGGGAGGAAGGGATATGAAAAAAGAAAATAAGACACCTGCAGAACTGCTTCATTACTTGTGAAGCGACCCCCTGCATCTGGGGCTCAGGGGCTCAAACCCAGATCCTTCCACTGGTCCTTGTGCATGGCACTGTGTGTGCTTAACCAGGTGTTCAACCAACTGGCCCTGGCTCTTCACTTTTTTCTACTTCCTGTCCATTATTATGTCTTCTAACAGTATCTTGCACATTAGGTGTGCTCTCAAGTTTTCTGTCTTTACTCAAAGGAATTAGCTCTAATAAAATCATAATCTGTTGCCCCTTTGTGGAAAGAGGTAGTACCAGGTTTTCATCAGGTCACCATGGAGTGAAAGTTGATCCTAACTCTTTCAGTGAAGTCTTTGTTTTAAAGTCTTTTTCATCTGATATGCATATAGTTATACCAGCTTTCTTATTGTTTCATTTTGCATTCAGTATACTTCCCACGCCTTCACTTTTAGTCTATGTATGCCTTTACATCTGAAATTGAGTCTCTTACACACAGCATATTCTAGATGGGCCTTTTTGTTTTTGTTTATTTATTTTAAAAACGTTTAATTATTTTTATTTATTGGATAGAGACAGTCAACAATCAAGAGAGGAAGGGTGATACAGAGGAAGAGAGACAGACACGCGCAGCACTGCTTCACCACTCGCAAAGCTTTTCCCCTACAGGTAGGGATCAAGATCCCGAAGTCAGGTCCTTGTGTATTGCAACATGTGCGCGCAACTAGATGTGCCACCACTTGGCCCTGACGGGCATTTTTAAATGTAATTCATCCATCGACTTCACTTTTTTGATTACTCAGTCCTATTACATGTATGGTATTTACTCCAGGTTTGTATTCATTCCATTTTGTTCATTGTGCATGGGCTGTTTTTGTATTTCTTCTCTAGTCTTTTATTCTTTTTACCCTTGTAGTTACTTGACTTTCTTTAGTGTCATGCTGTATTACATTTATATTTTAATTTGTGAATCTAATGTAGACTGTTGCTTTGAAATTATTATGAGGTTTATGAGGTAAATGTCTGATATATGCAACATTCTATTTGAAACTAATAATAGTAAGCTAGTGTTGAAAACTTTCTAACAGTCTATATTTTTACTTTCATCATTCTTAAGTTTTGTGTTTTTGATGCTGATTTTTCTTCACTTCCAACTGTTTTTTTTTTCTTTTTCAAAATCACTTTATTGGGGAAATAATGTTTTATAAGACAGTTGTCACATTGAGGGTTTTTTTTTTTTTTAAAAAAATCTCTGGGGCTTGCTGCCTGCTCTACAATTCCACCACTCCTGGCAGTCATTTTTTTATTTTTGTTTTGATTTGACAGGACAGAGAGAAATTGAGAGAAGCGGGGGTGGGTGGTAGAAAGGGGTAGAGAAAGGGGTAAAGAAAGATAGACACCTGCAGACATTCTTCATTGCACATGAAGCATTCCCTCTGCAGGTGGGGAGCTGGGGGCTTGAACTTGGGTCCTTATACATGGTGATATGTGCACTTAACTGGGTGTGCCACTGCCGGGCCCCCAGTAGAAATTCTCACCTACATATGACAGGTACTTGTGCAACACACCCACCATTAATTTAAGTGCTCCTTCACCATCTCCACTGGATCTTCAATACCCTCTCAACCCTTTTTATTCTCCCTTCATTAGAGTCCTTGGCTCTACTGCAGTAAACCACAAATAGTCTAAGTTTCAACCTTTGTTTTTTCTTCAGTTCCACCAGTGTTTTTCTAACTCGCTATTTATCCTTTAACTGATTATTGTAGTTCTTCTTCTTCTAGCGTTTGCCCTTCTTCCGTAGCCAGTCATCAGCGTCAGGTTGAGCCTGATGTAAAGTTTCGAGACCTCCTTTAAATCTGGAGAGGTGGCAGTCGTTGACTATGTGGGTCATAGTCTGTCTGGAGCTGCAGGGGCAGTTCGGGTCGTCTCTGGCTCCCCAGCGATGGAACATAGCGGCGCACCGGCCATGGCCTGTTCGATAGCGATTGAGGAGGGCCCGATCATAACGTGCTAGGTCAAAGCCGGGTTGACGCTTGCAGGGGTCTGTGATGAGGTGTTTGTTCTTTACCTCAGCTGACTGCCAGCTCTGTTTCCAAGAGTCTGGAACAGAGAAGTTCAGTGTAGGCGTAGGGGACCAGATTGGGTGACGGGACGTCAAGCGTTGAACAGGGTGGGCGAAAATATCCTCATATATTGGCAGGTCCGGTCGAGCGTAGACGTGGGAAATGAACTTAGATGATGCCGCATCCCGATGAATATCTGGCGGGGCGATGTTGCTAAGAACTGGCAGCCATGGAACCGGGGTGGAACGGATGGTTCCAGAAATTATCCTCATGGAGGAATATAATTTGGAATCGACCAAGTGGATATGGGGGCTACGGAACCATACTGGGGCACAGTATTCTGCAGTGGAATAGCATAATGCCAGAGATGATGATCGTAATGTAGAAGCGCTCGCACCTCATGAGGAGCTGGCCAGTCTTGCAATAACGTTATTCCCCGCGCCCACCTTTGCTGCAGTTTTTATGAGATGTTCGTGAAATGACAGAGTGCGATCGAGAGTAACGCCAAGATAGACTGGCTGGGTTTCATGCCGGATTCTCGTATCGTCAAGCTGCACATTAAACACATTGCATTGGATCGACCTTCCCGTGGTGCATCCCGTGAGTACCCAGTCATTGGGGAAACTGACGATCCTTCCTAGCCGACTGAATCCACATGGATCCCAGTCACTTTCAAAGCCAGCAACAAGCAGCTCCTGACAGCTTTCAAGCTGTTGGTCCTACTCTTCGAGTCCTCCAACTTAATGTTGAGGGGCTGTCCTTTGCCAAATGCGTTCTTTCTTATTATTGTAGTTTTGATTAGTATTTCTCTCTTGTCTATTATCTGTTATGTTATTTTTAGTGTAAATAACCCTTTAAATATTTTTATCTCATTTATTAATTTTTGGATAGAGACAAGGATAAATTGAGAAGGAAGAGGGAAATAAAGAGGGAGAGACAAAGAGAGACACCTGCAGCACTGCTTCACCAATGGTGAAGCATCCCCACTTGCAGGTCCTTGCATATTGTAATGTGTGCGCTCTACCAGATGCGCCATCACCCAGCCCCTAAATCTATTACATTTACTTAATATTTATATTGTCTATGATACTTGTTTTTGCTGTTTTTTTCTTGTTACTTTGTAATATTTCCTTCCTTCCTTCCTTCCTTCCTTCCTTCCTTCCTTCCTTCCTTCCTTCCTTCCTTCCTTCCTTTCTTTTGTGTTTACAGAAGTCTCTTTAGGGCTGGGGAAACGGCATAATGGTTAGGCAAAAAACTTTCATGCCTTAGGCTCCAAGTTCTCAGGTTCAATCACCAGCACCACCATAAATCAGAGCTGAGCAGTACACTGGGCTATCTCTCTGTGATGTTCTCTTTCCCTTTCTCATTAAAATAAAATATATAAAATAGTTTTTTAAAAAGTCTCTTTAATGTGTTTTTATTTATAAATACACACTGACAAGTGGAAACACTGACAAGACCATAGCATAAGAGGGGTATAATTCCACACAGTTCCCACCACTGGAACTCCATATTCCATTCCCTCCCCTGATAGCTTTCCTATTCTTTAACACTCTGGGAGTATGGACCCCGGGACACTGTGGGGTGCAGAAAGTGGAAGGTATGGCTTCTGTAATTGCTTCCCTGCTGAACATGGGCGTTGACAGGTCCATCCATACTCCCAGCCTGTTTCTCTCTTTCCCTAGTGGGGTAGGGATCTGGGGAGGGGCTCCATTTAATGTGTCTTACAACGCTAGTTTATTGGTGATGAATTATTTTAGTTTTTGTTTGTTTGACAAACTCCTTATCTTTCCTTTCAATACTGAATGATAACATTACTGGGCAATATTTCTGGATAAGTTTTATGTATCTTAAGAATCAAATTTACCACTACTCTCAGCAGCCATTTCCATTTCCCCATTTTTTTCTTTCATTCATTTTGATAGAGACAGAGAAAAAGTGAGAAGGAAGGGGGGGTAGAGAAAAATTGACATACCTGTAGCACTGCTCTATCACTCCCCCATAGGTGGGGGCTGGGGGGCTTGAACCTGGACCTTTGCATACTGTTATATGTGCACTCAACCAGGTGCTCTACTACCCAGACCCCAGTGTGCAACATTTCTGCTGAGAAATTTGCTGATAGCCTTATGGGAATTCCTTTATAGGTAACAAATTGTTTTCCTATTTATATTTCTGAGATTTTTGTCTTCATTTGTGACATTTACCATTTTAATTACAAACCATCTAGTGTTAATCCATTTTTATATTATTTTATTTGAACTCTGTGTTTTTTTTTAAGTCTGGATGACTATTTCACCAGATAAAATAAGCTTTCAGCCATTATTTCTTCAAATAATTTAGCTCACTTGGATAGTGTTCTGCTTTGAAGAGCGTGTGATCCAGGTTTGAGCCCAACCCCTACTGCATTGAAGGAAGCTTTAATGCTGTGGTCTCCTTCACACTTTTTCTGTCTCTGTTTCTATCTAAAATGATGATGATGATAACAATATTAATAATAATAACTTGTCTGACCCTCTCTATTTTCAAAATTCCTATACTATGGATACTATGATTTTGTTCAATAATTTTATTAAGGCAGTTTGTGTTTTGTACATTTAATATTCCTTCTGATGCTCAGTCTGAGTTCTACTATTTCTCCTATTCCATTTGTTCTTTCTTTGGTTTTGTCTAATATGAATTTGAAGTTCTCTGGTGTACTTTTCAGTTTCACTCTTGTATTTTTGAGCTCTGTGATTACTATCTGAATTTTCTTCTATCTTTTATCCCCGGTAGATATTTCATTTTGCTCATCCATTCTCCTTCTGACTAAAGTGAGCATCATTATAGCTATTGCTTTGGCCAAGTATAATACTTATCTCCACTTCACTAAGGTCTTTTGTCATTGTCATTTATTTTTTAATTGTTTGCAATTATACATTTATTTGTTTATTCCCTTTTGTTGCCCTTTTTATTGTTGTAGTTATTATTGTTATTATTGATGTCATCGTTGTTGGATAGGACAGAAAGAAATGGAGAGAGGAGGGGAAGACAGAGAGGGTGAGAGAAAGATAGACACCTGCAGACCTGCTTCATCGCCTGTGAAGTGACTCCCCTGCAGGTGGGGTGTCTTTGTTATTTTTAATTGAAACGCTTCCTCTCTGTTTCCTCATTTCGTTTGACTTTCTCTGAATTAGAATAAAGAACTGATTCTTTGGTTGTTAAAGTCTATTGGTACTCAGAATATATGTTCCCTAGTTATTAAGACCTGACAATTCAGAGGCATTCCTTATATGGATTGCCTTGCCCAAGGCTTTAGTGAACAACTATGTTTTATGAACAACTATGAAGGGAGGGTATGTTCCAGAGTTTTAATAAACACAGGAACATGGCCGTCCATGGATTTAATGAGTCTGTGTTCCTGTGACTGTACTAGAGGGCATGACATGCCAGTGGATTACTTTTTAGTTTTATGACCATCATAGCAATTTAGCAATGTAGTGTTATCTTCATGTGCCTATCTAACCTTACAAACAAGGGGGTGTATAAAAAATAAGTGGTACCCATCATTGCTCTTGCCTAGAGACTTCTAGCTGGTTATCACTACCTTAGCAGTTGTTCCAGGTTTAATAAATGAATCTCATCCACACACAGTTCCTATATTTTTCACGTGTATACCTCCCCTATGAGGCCTGGTGTAAGCAAATCACTTGAGAGGAATTCACTCATTCTGCAGAGTCCCCTAATTTCCCTGGTGGTCTGCCCTTTTGGTTTTCAAAATCAGATATTTTGGGGGGATTTTTCTCTCTGGTGCATTTCCCTAGTGTCTGAGGTGCCCAATTTAGATTGTCAAACCCTTGCTTGGTTATTTATTTATTATTTTTATTGCTACCAGGGCTATCACTAGCACTCAGCACCTGCTTGTAGAATCCACCACTCCTGGCAGTCATCCCCCCCTTTTTCTCTTCTTTTTCTCTCTTACTAGATATGACAGAGAGAAAATGAGAAGGGAGGGGGAGATTAAGAGAAAGGGAGAGAGAGAGAGGGATCGGCAGCACTTACTCACAACTCCTTCATGAAATTTCCTCCCTTCAGGTGGGGTGCAGGGGCTCAAACCCTGCTCCTTGCCCACTCAGGATTTTAAAGATCCCTTCCCACAACAGCTCTCCATTCCAAGTGGTGTTCTTGGGAAGATCAGATCTCTGAATCCCCTACCTTTACTTTTATTATTCTTTTGTTGACTGAAGATGAGGCTTTCAATGACCATTCAGAGCTGTGATGGAGGAAATTATTCCACAGGTAGGTGTATATTTGGGATGTCAGCAAGAAAAGGTAAACTCAGGATCATACTATACAGCCATTTTTCTCTGGACTTATTCAAAAGTTAATTGACCTTATGTACATGAGTTCATTTCTAGGTCCCTTAATTAGTTACATTGACTTATGAGTTCTTTTCTTCGTCTCTTTCCTTTTCTCTTTCTTTTTTTCTTTCTTTCTTACTAAAAAAACACTTCATTTTATTTGGAGATAGCAAAATTCTTCTCTTATTATTGTAGAAATAAATGTATACAGAAATTGACAGGGAGCCAGATGGTGGCATACCAGATAGTTACAGTATGCAGGGGCCTGGGTTCAAGCTCTTGGTCCCCACCTGCAAAGGGGAAGTTCCATAAGGGATGAAGCAGTACTGCAGGTCTTGGTCTCATTCATTCTCTCTCTCTCTCTCTCTCTCTCTCTCTCCCCCTCATTTCAGTTTCTGTCTCTATCCAAAATTAAATAAATAAAATTTTACCAAGAATTAAAATTAAAAAAAGATAAATTGAGAATAGAAAAATACTTCAATAAGAGGAAATCACTGGGTCTAATAAACATATTATAGTACATAAGACACAAAAACAGAGGAAAAAATAATTTCAAAACTAACATTAAATATATATTGTTTTATATAATAAAACTAAAAAAGGATTAAAATTATAGGGATATACTTTGTGGCTGTTACACTATCAGTAGCCAACAAAAGATTTGTATATATATGTTTGAGTAAATTATGCCAACACCACACTATTTTATTATTATGGCTTTGTATTATGGTTTAAAATCATGATCATATTGCTTCCAGCTTTGTTTTGCTATATAAGGATTTTTTTTTGGTCTTTTTACACCTTCTGTAAGTCTGTAGAATTGTATTGCACCAAAGAAAGGACTCTGGGGAAGGAAGACAGGGAGGGATTTAGGGGCTTATGGGGTGGGGTGGGGTACTGGTCCATGATGATGGAAAAGGACCTAAATTGGGGGTGAGAGTATTCTGCAGAGAGCTATCAAAGTGAGATGAGAAATTTTACCTATGAGTCAATATCTGTACTATAAACCATTAACCCCTCAATTAAAAAATATATAGGGAGTAGGCATGTTTTAGTTATATTTCAAAGTATGCCTACTAGCTATCTACAAAATGGAGGACCCCCCCCCAACTCTTCATCTTCACTATTCCAGCCTTTAGGTCCATGATTGTTCAACAATTTGTTTGGCTTTGTATGTTAACTCTCTTTTCAGCCACCAGATTCCAGATGCTAGCATGATGCCGACCAGACTTTCCTGGACAGAAGACCCCACCAGTGTGTCCTGGAGCTCTGCTTCCCCAGAGCCCCATCCTACTAGGGAAAGAGAGAGGCAGGCTGGGAGTTTAAATTGACCAGTCAACACCCACATTCAGTGGGGAAGCAATTACAGAAGCCAGACCTTCCACCTTCTGCATCCCACAATGACCTTGGGTCCATATTCCCAAAGCAATAAAGAATAGGAAAGCTATCAAGGGGAGGGGATGGATTGCAGAGATCTAGTGGTGGGAACTGTGTGGAGTTGTACCCCTCTTATCCTATAGTTTTGTTAATGTCTCATTTTTAAATAATTAAACAATTATAATTATATGGGGGGAGAGTTGGGCAGTAGTGCAGTGGGTTAAGTGCAGGTGGCACAAAGCACAAGGACTAGCATAGGGATCCCGGTTCAAGCCCCCAGCTCCCCACCTGCGGGGGAGTCGCTTCACAAGCGGTGAAGCAGGTCTGCAGGTGTTTGTCTTTCTCTCCCCATCTCTGTCTTCCTGCAGTACTGCTTCAACCCTTACGGAACTTCTCCTTTTCAGGTGGGGACCAAGAGCTTGAATCCAGGCCCCTGCATACCGTAACATGTGTTTTCTATCTGGTATGCCACCACCTGGCCCCCATCAATTTCTGTATACATTTATTTCTACAATAAGGGCAACAACAAGGGCAACAAAAGGGAATAAATAAATAAATTAAATAAATAAATATTTTTTAAAATATAGTCTAATTCTGAGAAAAATTGCATTGAGATTTTGAGAGAAATTATGTTGAATTTGTAGATCCTTTACAGTATTATGTGCATTTTAGCAATATCGGTTCTTTTGGGATGGGAGTAGATAGTATAATGGTTATGCAAAGAAAATCTCATGCTTGAGGCTCCAAAGCCCCAGTTTCAATCCCACCATGACCATAAGCCAGAACTGAGCAGTGCTCTGGTGAAAAAAAAAACATCCCACTCATCAACAGAAGCTGACTTAGAAGATCTGAAAGGGAAACTAAAAGCAGGACCTGATCAAATTGTAAGTAGGGCACCAAAGTAAAAACCCAGTGGTGAGGGGTAGACATGTAGCTTCCTGGGCCAGTGGGGGGTGGGAATGGGCGGGAGGGATGGGTCACGGTCCTTTGGTGATGGGAATGGTGTTTATGTACACTCCTAGCAAAATGTAGACATATAAATCAGTAGTTAATTAATATGAGAGGGGGAAATCAATTGTATGTCTCAAAGGTTCTCAAAAGACAAACTGAATCTTTTTAATAGATAGGCTACGTATTTGATATGCGGACTCTCTCAAAAGCCTAGACCAAGTAGATTAGAAGCTTCCAATAGCACAGCTATATACAAGATACTGGGTACTGTACAGCAAACCATAACAAAGGGACTTTTCAAAGTTAACCCAATTAACAAATAATGTGATGATAATATTAACTATTGATTGTCTTTTTGAACCCTAAGACAGCAGGAACCTCACATCTTCACTATAGAGCCCCCCCTACTTCCCCCAGTCCTGGCACCCTTGGATAGGGCTCACTTTCCCGTATGCATCTCCCAATCCATACCAAATAATATTGCATCCGCCTATCACAACCTAACCAAAGCAACGATTGCCATCTCAACATGCTTCACCTCAGAGTGTATCCAGAGACTTCACGTGTGGAATGACAACCCTTCAGCTCCATTACTCGGGTGAGACCTTTCCTTTTATAGTACACTCTAATTTCATCTCAGGTAGTTCACTTTCTAACAAAGTCCCATAACCTAGACATACACCAGTTTCTGTGAGAGAGAGCGTATGTGCACACGTATCCATAAACTACTGCAAAATATATACATGAAAGCAGGATTACACTAGAGTTTGCAGTGAGTACCTCCCTAACACTTCCTCTCCACTATTCCAAACTTGGGATCTATGATTGCTCAACAAATTGTTTGGCTTTGTATGTTAACTCTCTTTTCAATCACCAGGTTCCAGATGCCACCAGGATGCTGGCTAGGATTCCCTGGATTGAAGACCCCACCAATGTGTCCTGGAGCTCAGCTTCCCCAGAGACACACCTTACTAGGGAAAGAGAGAGGCAGACTGGGAGTATGGACCGACCAGTCAACGCCCATGTTCAGCGGGGAAGCAATTACAGAAGCCAGACCCTCTACCTTCTGCAACCCTCAACGACCCTGGGTCCATGCTCCCAGAGGGCTAGAGAATGGGAAGGCTATCATGGGAGAGGGTGGGTTATGGGGATTGGGTGGTGGGAATTGTGTGGAGTTGTACCCCTCCTACCTTATGCTTTTGTTCACTAATCCTTTCTTAAATAAAAAATTAAAAAAAAAAAAGAAAAAAAACCACAAAAAACAAGCAAACAAAACAAAACAAAAAACAACCCAATATTGGTTCTTCCAATTTATGAGCATGAATTCATGAACATCTTTCTATTTCTTTATGTTTTCTTTAGCTTCATATATTAATAGCTTAATAGTTTTCTATGTACTTTTTGTCTGCTTGATTAATTTTTTTCCTTGATAGCTTGTTCTTTTGCATGTAACCAAAAATGTTTTTTAACTTATTTTATTCTTCTAATAATTCATCACTTATGCACAAAATATTTTTGTATATTGATTATATATCCTATAACACTACTATATGTATTACTTCCAATAGTTTTTCAGTAACGCCTACAAGATTTTTCTGTTTATTAATCATGTCATAATCAAATAATGGCAGTTTTTTTCATTTTTCTATTTTTTCTAGAGGTGAGAGACAATGAGATACAGATAGAGACAGAGAATAGACACATGAAGTACTCATGAAGTTTCCCCCCTGCAGGTGGGGACCACGGACTTGAATTCAGGCCCTTCCACATGATGATATGTTTGTTCTAAGGGGTTAAATACCACCTGGCCTCTCTTAATTCTTTTCATTTTGGGTAAGATTTATTACATCTTGACTAATTATCAACATAATGTTGAATGAAAGCACCAAGAGCAGATATCCTTGTTAGCTTCCTGGTCTTGGAGGAAAATCAATTTTACACCACTGATTATGTCAATTATGGCTTGTCATATAAGGAATTTATTATGTTGATATACATTACTTGTGGGGGCTGGATGGTGGCACACCTAATTGAGTGCACATGTTACAGTGCAAAAGGACCCAGGTTCAAGCCCCCCAGTCTCCACCTGTAGGGGGAAAGCTTCACTAGTGATGAAGCAGGTCTGCAGGTTTATCTCTTGTCTCTCTCCCTATCTCCCTCTTCCCCCTCAATTTCTGGCTGTGTCTTTCTAATACATAAATAAAAATAATAGAAAAAATTTAAAAGAGATGTACATTACTTTTTTGTTTCTGTGTATTTCATTGCATTTTTCCATTTAGCATTATTTTCTTTTTTAAAAAAATATTTACTTTATTTATTTATTCCCTTTTGTTGCCCTTGTTGTTTTATTGTTGTAGTTATTATTGTTGTCGTTGTTGGATAGGACAGAGAGAAATGGAGAGAGGAGGGGAAGACAGAGAGGAGGAGAGAAAGATAGACACCTGCAGACCTGCTTCACCGCCTGTGAAGCTACTCCCCTGCAGGTGGGGAGCCGGGGTTCGAACCAGGATCCTTATGCCGGTCCTTGTGCTTTGCACCACCTGCGCTTAACCCGCTGCGCTACAGCCCGACTCCCATTATTTTCTATTTTATTTTATTGGAGGAGTGCTTAATGATTTACAATGTAATCTTTAACACACAGGAACAGCCTCTAATCTCCCCCTTGACTGGTGTCTAGGAAGCAAAATAGGACTCCAATGCCCCTTCATTCTATTCCTTTCTCTCTGTCCCCAGAGTCCTTTGCTTTGGTGCAATAAGTTATAACCAGCTTCAACATATGTCCTCCCTTACTTCATCTAAAAGTGATATCATTTGGTATTGGTCTTTCTTTGTCTGGCTTGTCTCAACAAGCCTTCTAGTTCTGACTATAATATTGCAAAGGAGATGACTTCATCATTTATTTATTATTTAAAAAAAATCTTTAGGAAGTCCGGGCTGTAGTGCAGCAGGTTAAGTGCAGGTGGTACAAAGTGCAAGGACTGGCATAAGGATCCTGGTTCGAGCCCTGGCTCCCCACCTGCAGGGGAGTCGCTTCACAGGTGGTGAAGTAGGTTTGCAGGTGTCTATCTTTCTCTCCCCCTCTCTGTCTTCCCCTCCTCTCTCCATTTCCCTCTGTCCTATCCAACAACAACAACAACAATAACAACTACAACAATAAAACAACAAGGGCAACAAAAGGGAATAAATAAATAAATATAAAAAAAGAAAAATAGTATGTTTATAAAAAATATTTATTTGAAGATTAATGGTTTATGACCTCATCAGTTTTAACAACTGCATAGTACACATTTCTTAGCCATTCATCTGTCATTGGGCATTTTGATTTCTTCCAGATTTAGGCTATTACAAATTATTTAGGCTATTAGGCTATTACCTGCTATGAACATTGATGTGTATTGGTCTTTTTGGATAGGTGTTTTTCCCCCTTCTTTATCTTTATTTATTGGGTAGATACAGCCAGAAATCAAGAGGAACGGGGGTGATAGAGAGGAAGAGAGACAGAGAGACACCTGCAGCACTGCTTTACCACTCACAAAGCTTTCCCCCTGCAGGTTGGGACTGAATGCTCAAACCTCGGTCCTTGCGTATTGTAATATGTGCGCTCAACCAGGTGTGCCACCACCAGTCCTGGTGTTTTTGTTTTCTCTGGGTAGATCCGTAGGAGAGGGATTGCCAGGTTATAAGGCAGGTTCATTTCTAGAGTGCTGATGAATCTCCAGACTGTTTTCCATAGGGGCTGGACCAATCCACCTTATTTCATATTTTACTATAAGTAAATGTACATTCTACTAACTGAATTTTCTGTATATATTAAGATTATCACATGATTTTAGCATTCATTTTGTCAATGTAGTATATCACACTGATGGTTATGTGGATTTTGAGTCATCCTTGCAAACCTAGAATAAACACTGTCTGGTCATTGTATATGGTCCTTTTAATGTAATGTTTGATTCACATCATTGATATTTTGTTGAGAATATATACACCTATATTCATCAGGGATATTAGCCTGTAATTTTATTTTGTTTTTATATCCTTAATCTGGTTTTGGAATCAGAATCATGCTGGTCTGGCAATACTAGAGAGAAAGAAATTCCTCTTTTTTATTTTTAAACAACAGTGTGATAAAGATAGGTATTAAATCCTAAGGGAATGTTTGGTAGAATTTACCATTGAAACCATCTGGTCCTGGGCTTTTAAAAGTAATTTGTTGATTTTATTCGTGATTTAATAATGATTTAGAAAATTACAAGAGTACATGGGTATATAGTTCCCTACCACATCCACCACCAAAGTTCTCTGCCTCCATCCTACAAAAAACACCACAGTTCTCACAAAGTCTTAGAGACAACCTGACCACTTTTCTTTTTTCTTTTTGTTCATATGTTGCATTTCTATATATTTCACATATGAGCAAAACCATTTGGTAGCTATCTTTTGCCTCCTTACCTATTCCTCCAAGTGTACTCATCTTTAAGATTATTTTTGATTAATGATTTAGTCTCTTAACTAATAATCAGTTTGTTTAGAAATTCCTAAACATTATTTAATTTATTAATTTAATAGAGAGATAAACTGAGAAGAGAAAGGATATAGAGATGGACAGAGACAGAGAGACACCTGCAGCATTGCTTTACTGATCGTGAAGCCTCCTCTCCAGGTAGGGACTGGGGACTTGAACCAAGGTCCTTGGGCATTGAAATATGTACGCTCAACCAGATGCGCCACTGTTGTCTTACGTTTAGAAATTCTATATGCTTCTTATTCAGTACTGGCAAGAAGATGTATGTTTCTAGGAACTTATTCATTTCTTCTAGGTGTTCAGTTTTGGAGGTCATATATATGTTCATAATAGTTTTTTATGATTATTTGTGTATCTGTTGTATCAGTAATAATCTTTCCTCTTCATTTTATTGTAATTAATTCCTCATTTTTTCTTAGTAAGTATAGCTAGAGGTTTGTTTATATTTTCAAAAATATCCCTTAGTATAGCACTTTTTCATTTGTTGTTTTGGGCTTTAGTTCATTTATTTTCATGATTTTAAAGTTTTTGTTTGTTTATTGTTTTTATCAGAACAAGACTAAACTCTGGCTTCTGGGGATTGAATCCGGAAACTCTGGTGACTCAGGCATGAAAATTTCTCTCTGTAACTACTATGCTACCTCTCCAGTTTTTCACAGTGAATTAAAATTTTTCCTCCTATCAAATGTGAACTTTGGTCTTCTTCTCTAAATATGCAAAGTTTTTGTTGTTTTGTGAGATAATGTTTTTTAATTTTTTTAAATATTTATTTATTTATTTTCCCTTTTGTTGCCCTTGTTGTTTTTATTGTTGTTGTAGTTACTATTGTTGTTATTGATGCCATCGCTGTTGGATAGGAGAGAAATGGAGAGAGGAAGGGAAGACAGAGAGGGGGAGAGAAAGACACTTGCAGACTTGCTTCACCACTTGTGAAGAGACTCCTCCTGCAGGGGGGAAGCCGGGGGCTCGAACCAGGATCCCTAAGCTGATCCTTGCGCTTTGCGCCATGTGCACTTAACCGGCTGTGCTACCGCTGGACTCCCGAGATAATTTTTTTAATTACTATGACTTCCCTTTTGAACTGCTTTTGCTGTATCTCCTCAGTTTGGATATATTTTATCTCCACTTACATGCATTCTGAAGTAATTTTACATTTCTCTTTGCTCATTTACTATTCAATAGAACACCATATAACTTCTGCATATATTTATATATGCATTTTCCAATTTTATTTTTGTAATTGACATTTAGATTATACCATCATGTCTTATTGAGTTTTGTTTTATGACCTATCCTATAACATGTTCTGGAAAGTGATCTATATGCACTTGGGAATAAATATGTATACTTTTAGTTTTGGTTCAAATATTTTTCGTATATCTTTTTATTTCTTCAGGAATAACATATCATTTAAAGTCAATGTTTCCTTATTGGTTTTCTGTCTGAAGATATATTCAAAGATGAACGTGAAATGTTGAAGCATCCTTTTATTATTGAATTGCTATCTATTTGTCTCTTAATATATGCTAATATTTTCTTTATATATGTAGGTGCTTCTATATTGGGTGAATTAATATTTTTCTAGAGATATTATGTGGTCTAATTTGATTGTCCATTTCATTATAAATGTAATGGCATTCTTTGGATTTTATTGCAGTTTTTGTTTTAAAATCTATTTTATCTGATAAAAAATATTGTTTTCTGGGCTGGGCTAGCACAACTGGTTAAGTGCATCTTTTACCATGCACAAGGACCTAGGTTCAAGCCCCTGGTCCCTGCTTATAGAGGAGAAAGCTTCAATAGCAGTGAAGAAATGCTGCCGGTGTCTCTCTGTATCTCCCTTTTTATTCCTCTTCCTTCTCAAGGTTTCTCTATCCTGCCAAATAAAACTAATACATTTAAAAACTAAATAAAATTTAAATAAAACTTTAATAAAAATTCTATAAAATATTGTTTTCCCTGATTATTTTTTAAATTTAATTTGCATAGGAGTCTTTTGCATAACGCTTGGGGGATGAGCCCACTGTCTGGGAAGTACAGGCCATTGTTTCCATGAGAATTTGAGCAGATAGACCCAAGACCTTCCCCCCTCCAGGTTGAGATATGGCAGGTCCCTCCTGACCTCTGGGTTTACGATGGTTGAACCCTCGGACATGGGTACCTTTCCACACATGCCACTCCTCCCCTTTTTTAAAACAAAAGCCATGAATTACTGTGTATGGCTAACTTGAAAACTTCCAGCAAACATCCTGATTGCTCAGCTGCCTCTCTTCCCACCTGTCCTAAAGTGCCTGCAATCTACCTCCGGAAAAATCTACATTGTGAAGCTTGTTATCAAACCCTATATGGTAACCTTTTACTTGTGATCAAATAGTCTGTAGGTCAAAATGTGTCTATGTATTGTGCTGCTCTGTATTTGGCTTTTTGTATATCTACTTGCTTTTATTCCCACAATAAATGAGATACCCTCTGAGGCCTCTCCTGGAGCTGGTTGAGTCTGATGTGTCTTCTTCCTCTCTGTGCACATCACCCCCAGCATGCAGAGTCACCCCCAGACTTCCAGGGGGCCGCTATGACCCTTCACCGCCAGTGGCCAGGGAGGTGGAGGACCCAGAGCAACAGCCTTCACATAACTTATTTTTAGTCTCAGTGTGTGCTTATATCTGAAGTGGGTCTCTTGTAAGCAGTTTGTGAATGGGTCTTGTTTTTACTCATTCAGCTAATGTATATATATTTTTAGTAGAGCACTTAGTCTATTTAGATTTAAATAATTATTAAAAACGACTAAGGTCCAAGTAAAACAGAAAATCATGAAAGCAGAAAGATTAAAAACAGAGAAAACAGAAAGATAAAAACAGAGAAAAAAAGAAACCCCCATAGGAGTACTAGCTAATTTATCAAACACAACTCTGCAGGTGTAGAAAGATTGGTACAACAGATACAAGGGTGATCATTCAGTTCTGAGTGAGAGATAAAGGGATTTTCAGACAAAGAACAGTTAAAGGAATAAATCACCATCAAACTTGTCCTGCAAGAAATACTAAAGGTACATTTGTAAATTAATATGAAATCTCATTCAGTAATTTAAAGACTTGGATTTTTAAAGTACTTTAAAAATTATCTTTGTCTATTTATTGGATAGAGACAACCAGAAATGAAGAGGGAAGGAGGATATAGTGAGAATGAGGGAGAGAGATAGAGGGACACCGGTAACACTCCTCCCCTCCCTGCAGGTGGGGCCTGGGGGTTCGAACACAGGTCCTTGCACATTATAACATGTTGGCCCAACCAGGAGTACCACCACCCCAGAACTTATTTAAAAATTACAATGAATTATTTTATATAAATTTTACTAAATGTCAGTGGCTCAACGTATCCAACAAAAAGACACAGTGTCAAGATGACTTAAAAATTGAACTCAACCGTATGCTGTCTATAGGAGACCAACTTGAGCTCCAATGATAAACATAGGCTCAAAGGAAAACAAACTTACAAAAAGTGGGATAAAAAGATATTAAAAAAAAGCAAAAAAAACCTCCTATACTATATTTGTATTAGATAAAACAGACTTTAAGCTTAAACAGATAACACGAGACAAATATTGAGAATATGTCATGATAAAGGGATAAATCAATCAAGAGGACTTAAAACACATAGAATATGTGCACCAGATGAAGGAATATATATATATATATCCTATTAATATATACATTCTAGTAATAGCTATATCAGCTATTAATAGAGCTGAAACAAGATATCAAAACAGTACAGTAATATTGGAAGGGACTTTCATATCCCACTCTCACTAAAAAAGTCAACACTCAAAACAAGATCCATGGAGTAAGAAGAGGACTGCTCAAGAATAAACATTTACAGGGTTCTTCACCCACATAAAACAATATACACATTATTCTCTAGTGTTTATGGAGTATTCTTAGGGATAGACCACATGTTGGGACAAAAAAATTGATGAATGCAAGATGATTAAAACCATAATATATATATTCTTCAATTCACAGTGTAAGTAAACTAGAAAATAATCACAAAAAGAATGTTGTGGAAAAAACTAAAAAATATGGAGACTAAACAGCATGCTACTGAATAACAATTGGGTCAGCAAGGAAATCAGAAAGCAAACTTAAAAATTGCTGTAAAAGGAGGGAGGAATAAGATAGATGATTAACAAGTTCTGACTAACAAAAACCACAACTCACATACACACACACACACACACACACACACACACACACACACCTCTCCATATAAAAATGGTCTTGAATCTTGACATGCTTCCATAGCAAGGGTCAAAAATTCAACTTCCAGGTGCAGGAACATAGAACCCCACTCAATAAAGGTAAAGAACTGCTCCATGTAACAATAAGCCACATTCAGAAAGAGACTCATAAAATACAGAACAAAGCTGGGAAAGTTTGACCCCCAAAATCACAGTATCCCAATCTATTACAATTCTGTCCCCAACTTTTCAACAATTTAGATAGAGAAGGAGAAGAAGGAGGAGGAGGAGGAGGAGGAGAAGGAAGAAGGAGGAGGAGGAGGAGGAGGAGGAGATGATGATGAAGGAGAAGGAGGAGGAGAAGAAGGAAGGAAGGAAGAAGGAAGGAAGGAAAAGAAAATGAAGAAAAACAAAAAAAAAGGGACAAGGGGAAAAAGCAAAACAATTTTTTTGAAAGAACAACAAAGAAAATAATTTTTAAAAAGAGAAAAGAGAATTTATAGAAAAAATAAAGCTTGGGGGTTGGGCAGTAGCACAGTGGGTTAAGTGCATGTGGCGCAAAGTGCAAGGACCAGCAGAAGGATCCCAGTTAGAGCCCCTGGCTCCCCACCTGTAGGGGAGTCGCTTCACAGGTGGTGAAGCAGGTCTGCAGGTGTCTGTCTTTCCTCCTCTCTGTCTTCCCCTCCTCTCTCCATTTCTCTCTGTCCTATCCAGCAACGAACGACATCAACAATAACAATAACCACAACAAGGCTACAACAACAAGGGCAACAAAAGGGAAAAAATGGCCTCCAGGAGGAGTGGATTCATGGTGCAGGCACTGAGCCCCAGCAATAACACTAGAGGCAAAGAGAGAGAGAGAGAGAGAGAGAGAGAGAGCGAAAATAAAACTTTAAAATGATAGAGAGAGAGGGAGAGAGAGAGAGAGAAAATAAAACTTTAAAATGATAGAGAGAGAGAGAGAGGGAGAGAGAGAGAGAGAGAGAGAGAGAGAGAGAGAGAGAGAGAAGAATAAGAATGGAAATAAAGACTATCACTCATGTGGGAGTCGCAGAGGCAGCTTTCTAAAAGCAGAATAATGGACCAAGTCATTTTGAAATTCAATCTCCATAGTAACAGATACTGACTGGAGGTGGAGCCAGGGAGAAGTATTTCATTCATTGTGCACAGTCTGACAGGTTGCCCCCTAACCATTCTGCTGTGCATTCATGACATCAAACTTCTGGGCTCTGCCCAGTTTGGGACAACCTCAATGCTATAGCTTCAACTAGGCACTTGTGATTATGAATCTCTGGCCACTGCCTAGGCCCACTAAAATACAAGCCCGTCCCCTCTCACCCGACCCCCCACCTCTTGTCTTTATAGAGCATCAAATTTAATGAGAAGAAAGAAGAAATTGTATGCAATGGTGGACTAAAGCAGTAAATTCTTGAGGTAGAAAGAAGCTAGAAAGTCTATTTTAGGTATGCTCCAAAGGGCCCATGACTTTAATAATTTTAACCTAACCTCAATAGCTAACATGCAGGTGGACAAAAATGTTGTCAGGGAAGTTGGTGTCAGAGTTGAGACTAGAACTAGAAAGTTTGATTAGGGCAGAGAGTAGCTCTAAAACATAAAAGTATATAAATGCCGTTAACTGTTTACCCCATCAATCTGACCTAGGTTACATATATATTCATATTTAGCACAGGAAACTATGTAACCTCTGAGTCACTGTCAGTTTAAGCTCACAATCCATGGTCACACTTGGTAATTTTCTAAGCTGCACTCATTTCTGGATGTGTCTTCCTTGAGTGGTAGAGTAAAATGGTACAGCCTCCCTTCAGAGAGTGAGGAAGTCCCTAGCATTGCTCTTTTATAGTGAAAGTAAGATCCTGGAGAGGCCCACAAGAGGACTTATAATGATGTTCCTGATGGAAATCACCAGTGATAGTGGAGAGAAGGATCTATTATAGGTATTGCCTCATCATATCTATGGGGAAACCAAGGATTCCCTGACTAGGGGGCTAGATGATGTGGTCGCCAGGTATTGACCTAAAAGGCCATCATTAAAGGAGCCAGTCTCTTTCCCTTATCCAGCTTTTGTAGTCTTTCTTTATCTGATGAGCTTAGACTTTCTTCCAGTTGATGAAACGTTTTATGTCATTCATTGTATCCAATCTGGTATTAGGTCTATGGGCTCTGGTCTAAAGTTAGGGATGAACCTAGAGTTTTCGTGGAGTTTAAGTTAATCTTAAATTTTACTGAATTTTCTTAGTTGATGATTCTTATAAAAATATCATAGGGACAATTATTGCCCTTTATTTTTTGTTTATTTTGCTCTACTCCTACTTTTTGGTTCCTGTTTATTAAAGAAATTGTCCTATTTATATCTTACTACCTCTCAGCCACCAAGTTGCAGATGCTACTATGATCCCATTCTCACCTCTCTGGGCAGATGACTTCTCCAATGTATCCTGGAACCTCATCTCTCCAGAGCCCTGCCCCACTAAGGGAAAGATAGAAACAGGATGGGGGTATGGATCTACCTGCCAATGCCCATATCCAGCAGAAAATCAGTTACAGAAGCCAGAACTCCCACCTTCTGCACCTAATAAAGAATTTTGCTCCATATTCCCAAGGGGGAGAAGTGTTAGGGAAAGATAACCAGAGGGCTCTGAACTCCAACTCTGTCAGGACTTAGAAAGTAATAGAAGGCAGAAAAATAGAAAAGTGTGTGTATATATATATATTCAACCCATAACTCACTGCAGTTTCCAGTGAAGGAAGTGGGAACACAGAACTCTGGTGGTGGGAATAGTGTAATATTACCCCCATTGTCTCGTAATTTTGTAAATCAATTGTATATCACTAATAAAAAGAAAGAAAGAAAGAAAGAAAGAAAGAAAGAAAGAAAGAAAGAAAGAAAGAAAAGAAAACCCCAAATTCATAAAGAAAACTTTTACGCTATGATCCTAGTTCAATGGAAGAAAACTTCAACAAGGTCAGAGAAAGTAAGAAATGAATACCCCCACACTTATGGACATCTAATCTTTGATAAGGGGGCCCAAAGTATTAAACTTCTTATGAGGCCAATAATACCCTAATTCAAAAAACATAGAAAAATGAAAACTAGGGGTCAGGTGGTGGTACACGTGTCTGAGTGCCCATGCTACACTGTGCAAGGAACTGAGTTCAAGCCCCTAGTCCTCACTTGCAGGAGGAAAGCTTTGAGAGTGTTGAAGCAGTGTAGCAAGTGTCTCTCCATCTCTTTCCCACTCTATCACTTCCCTCTCTCTCAATTTCTGGCTGTTTCTATCCAATAAATAAATAAAAAGAATAAATTAAAAAGAATAAACCTACAGCCAACACCATACCCAAAGGTACAAAAATGGAAGTCTTTATTATTATTTCCTTTCCTTTTTTAGGAACAATTTAATCTATTAATCAATTTGCTTTTTCCACATTAAAAGACTGAAATAAAATATTTATTATTGTTATTATTATTATTTACCAGAGAAGTACTTAGCTCTTTTCTAAAAATTGGGAGATTAATGGTTTGCAGTAAATATATTGTTAGTACATGTGTAAAATTTTTCAGTTTCCTGCCACACACTCTTACCCCTAGCCTAGGTATTCCTCTATCATCTCGCACTAGGACCTGAAAGCTTCCTCCTCCCAGAGTCTTTTACTTCAGTGAAACACACCTAATCCAGTCCAAGTTTTGCTTTTTGTTTTCCTTTCTGTTCTTATTTCTCAACTTTTGTCCAGGTGTGAGATCAACCCTTATTTATCCTTTTCTTTCTGGCTTGTTTCATTTAACATGATTCCTTTAAGCTCCATCCAAGATGTGGTGAAGAAGGTTAATTCAGCATTCTTTATAGCTGATTAATATACCACAACTTTCTCAGCCAGTCACTGGAAGCTTTTAATGCCAGGAACACATCCAAATTTCTACTCTATTATTCACAAAGTTGGAAGTCCTAGACAAAAAAATTGGACAAGAAAAAAAAAAAGGAATACCATCTGAAAATGAAGATCCTAGGAGTGGTGTCATGGTCAAATGATCTTCAGCAAACTGTACTCCCTTCAAATAATTATATAGAACAATAACACACACACACAGAGACACACAGCTGTGTTGATCTGGAGGACGTATTATCCTCTGAAGTATTCATAGTGAATATATACATGGACTGAAGCTAGTGGAGTGATGAGTGTCTGAACATATCTTGAATATTGTACTAACCATGTGATGCTCATTGGTTACCACTATTACTAGCATTGCATCACTGCAGTGTGGTTCAGAAAAAAGGAAAACTGAAAGTTTTTTTTTTAATTTATTTTAATTTATTTATTCCCTTTTGTTGCCCTTGTTGTTTTTTTTATTGTTGTAGTTATTATTGTTGTTGTCGTCGTTGTTGGATAGGACAGAGAGAAATGGAGAGAGGAGGGGAAGACAGAGAGGAGGAGAGAAAGATAGACACCTGCAGACCTGCTTCACCGCCTGTGAAGCGACTCCCCTGCAGGTGGGGAGCCGGGGTTCGAACCGGGATCCTTATGCCGGTCCTTGTGCTTTGCGCCACCTGCGCTTAACCCGCTGCACTACAGCCCGACTCCCAAACTGAAAGTTTTTAAGTCTTGGTCTCAGGAACCTTCCTAAGAAGGCCAATATACTGACCTATCCAAAAGTACTCACTTCTGTAGTAGAAAATGAAACCATCCACTAATGGCAACTGAACTCAAGATATCAAGTTAGGCCATGCCACCTCCCACAATGGAGAAACATCTGGAGGAGAGGAACTGAAGTCTGACCCATGGTTGGCTGCATATGTGAGTGGAGAAACTGAGATTGTCCTTTTGAAAGTGGTAAGAGGAGAACTGTGTTGAATTAACCACACCAGGGATCTTTAGAAACCAAAGCGAAGAGTGGAACACTCCCAAAGGGCTGTGCACCTCCCAAATAACTTTGGGAAATGCCACACTCCACTATGGCTTATCATTTCTTTACTTCCCTATGTCATCCCATTACACCTTATAAATAAGAGAGAATTCATCATTATAACCATAGTGCCATAAGCAGGCAAACAACAGGAACCAAGTTAAATATGCAAACAAAATAACACACCAGATCCATTCAAAAATATGAAAGCCACTACAGAAAATGGGGCTATAGTAGCTATAAATATGGAAAAGTGGGGGATGGGTCAGATAAGTAATTTAGAAGATCTACCATCAGGACAATTGAATAAATCAGAAAATGCCAAGTTAACACAGAAAATAGGATGCAGGAACAAAAGGAATCATTCATCAAAGAACTGAAAGATTTGAAGGAACAATACCAAACATACAGGTTGTGAACAAAGCTTTGAATGATATTTAGACCAAATTAAAGCTGTAGAATCAATCATGATGAGTAGAAAATATTAGGATTAGAAGATAAAATAAACACAGCCATTCAAATGAAAGAAGAGGGAGAAGTAAAGTATAATAATAATGAAACAATTTTATGAGCAATATCAGACTACAATAGAAAAGTAAATACAGATGACCTCACCAATGTGTCCCAGAACCTTACCTCTCTAGAGCCCTATCACACCAGGGAAAGTCAGAAACAAGCTGGGGGTATGGATCAATTTACCAATGCTCATGTCCTGTGGAGAAGCAGTTACAGAAGCCAGAATTCCCAATTCTGCACCCAATAAAGAATTTTGATCTATACTCCCAGAAGGGGAGAAATGTTAGGGGAAGATGACCAGAGAGCTCTGAACTCCAATTTTATCAGGATCCAGAGAGATAATAGGAAAAAAGGAAGGACATTCAGAAGTAGCAATAGGTGTGGGGGTGACTAAGAAAGGAAGAGAAGGCAGGACTATAGAAAAAATGGGAAACACACTCACACAGTTGTTATAGTTATAGTTATAGTTTATAGTTACAGTTACAGTTATAGTTATAGTTATAGTTAGTTATAGAAATAATAGTCAAGCCACATCTGTGACCTTAGGAGAACTAGTGCAGTTTCCAATGGAGGGGATGGGGACACAGAATTTTTGTGGTGGGAACGGTGTGGAATTATACCCCTCTTATACCATAATTTTGTAAACCAGTATTGAGTTGTTGATGTTTTAAAAAATTTAAAAAAAGAAAGAAAAGTAAAAAAATAATAATAAGGCAATGACAATTCCAGGAGGAGAATAAAGCTAGAAGGGAATAGAGAGTTAACATACAAAGCCAAACAACCCATGTTCAGTGGGGAAGCAATTACAAAAGCCAGACCTTCCACTATCTGCCTCCCACAATGACCTTGGGTCCACACTCCCTGAGGGATAAAGAATAAGAAAGCTATCAGGGGAGGGGATGGGATATGGAGATCTGGTGGTGGGAATTGTGTGGAGTTGTACCCCTCTTATGCTATGGTTTTGTTAATGTTTCCTTTTTTAGATAAATTTAAAAAATGAGGAAATAGAGACCATATTCAGGAAAAATAATAATAATATGAGATGACAGTAATGCATAAAAGGAGAGGAAGAGGTGGATAGATAAGTATGGTAAACAACAATGAATAAGATTTAAAAAACCTATTTTTATTTTATTTTATTTATAATTTTATTTTATTTATAATTTTATTTTATTTATAGCTTTATGAATAAGCAACATACAATATTCCTTTTCACCTCTGTACAGATCTGTAAGTTAATTCATTTCAGTAGGCTGCCCATATCCATCATAGTAAACACAAAACCAACTATGAGCCAGATATTCATAGAAAATGAGTCAACCAGCAACACAAAAGGGCAGATAGAAACAAATGGATATGGGGCTGGGTGGTGGTGCATCAGGTTAAGTGTACATAGTATGGGAGCACAAGAATCCTGGTTTGAGCCCCCAGCTCCCACCTGCAGGCGGGGTCACTTCATAAGTGGTGAAGCAGGTCTGCAGGTGTCTTTCTTTCTCTCCTTTTCTCTATTTTCCCCTTCCCTCTCAATTTATCTCTGTCTTATCCAATAAAAAAGAAACAAATAGATAAATAAGCAACAAAGATATAAAGCAAGTAGAAAAAAATCAAAAAGTGTTAGTAAGTAAGCACCATATTATCAGTCAGTAGTCACCCTAAATATGAATGTCCTAGACTGATCAATCAAAAGATACAAAGTGACTGAATGAAATAAAAAATACAAGGAAAATAAAAGATACAGAAAAATGATGCTATAAATATAAGAAACTTACCCACTGCCTACTCCCTCCCTAGGTAACCACTGTAGTTTTCCAGTCTAAATATAGTTTGTATTTAGTTTATTACACACACACACACACACACACACACACACACACACACACACACACACACACACTTTAAGTGGCAAAAAGGTATGAAATTATAATCCTATTGATTTATATTCTCATAAATCACTACTAATGTGACATGTCAGAGGGGAGAAACGTAATACTTCAAGTTCTCTGTCTAACGCATAGCTCTAAGTACAAACATTTGCTTTAGCCTAAGTATTTAATACCTGAAATTTTTAAGATGAGCAAACTCTGACACTGGGCTTAAACTGTTCAAGGAGCTCTAAAAATATATGTTCATGTATAGCTTTTTAAACATCTAAGTCAACTACAATTTTAAGCTAGACAGATCAAGACCATTTGGCACTGTCAGTATCTAAAATACAAAAATGTTCAGACACCACTAAAGGGCACAAAGCACAGTGAGGTCTAGTATATTACTATAGATGCTATCCATTGGATTAGCATAAAAAACAAATTCCCAACTAACCTGGTTTTAATAATAATAATTAACTATTCCTATACTAAACTCTTCCTAAGCAGAAACCCCTTGCATTCTCTTCAAGATCCTCATTTCTCCCAGTCCTGGAACCTCTAGGACTATGCCCATACTTCTCGTTATTTCTTCTCATTCATTACTGCTATACCATCTACGGTGACCTCAGCCAAATCTCTACTAATGCTGCCATCCACATTATACCACTACTGAAGTTTTAAAATTTTATTTATTTATTCCCTTTTGTTGCCCTTGTTGTCTTTTTATTGTTGTTATAGTTATTATTGTTGTTGGTATTGATGTCGTCATTGTTAGATAGGACAGAAAGAAATGGAGAGAGGAGGCGAAGACAGAGAAGGGAAGAGAAAGATAGACCTGCAGACCTGCTTCACTGCCTGTGAAGGGACTCCCCTGCAGGTGGGGAGCTGGGGGCTCAAAACGCGATCCTTACGCCCCTACTTGTGCTTTGCGCCACATGTGCTTAACACATTGCACTGCCACCCGACTCCCACCACTAGTGAATTTTTACGGCGGACTGCAACCGAAGATATGGAGCCTGAGATATCAATCTCACAACTCTTCAAACCTGGGGAGATCTTTTCTTTCTTTTTTAATGTTAATTTTATTTATCTATTTACTTAATTATTTATTCCCTTGCTTATAATTATTTGTTGCCCTTGTTTATAATTTTTTTGTTCTTATTGCTGTCGCTGTTGGATATGACAGAGAGAAATGGAGAAAGGAGGGGAAGACAAACAGAGGGAGAGAAAGATAGACACCTGCAGACCTGCTTCACCACCTGTGAAACGACCCTCCTGCAGGTGGGGACCCTCCTGCAGGTGGGGGGCTTGAACCAAGATCCTGATGCTGGTCCTTGAGCTTTGCGCCATGTGCACTTAACAGCAGATCTTTCTTTCTTTTTTTTTTGAACATTTTTAAAATATTTATTTTATTTATTTATTCCCTTTTGTTGCCCTTGTTGTTTTATTGTTGTAGTTATTATTGATGTCGTTGTTGTTGTTGGATAGGACAGAGAGAAATGGAGAGAGGAGGGGAAGACAGAGAGGAGGAGAGAAAGCTAGACACCTGCAGACCTGCTTCACCGCTTGTGAAGCGATTCCCCTGCAGGTGGGGAGCCGGGGTTCGAACCGGGATCCTTATGCCGGTCCTTGTGCTTTGCGCCACCTGCGCTTAACCCACTGCGCTACAGCCCGACTCCCAGCAGACCTTTCTTAACACTTGGGACTACCTACATCCACTTTAGATGACTCAGCATCTAAAAAAGTTAAAGATACTAAGTATGGGGTAGTGTTTAGGGTACTGGGTACAAGTGTACATGTAGCCATAAGCTAGGGACAACCATATAACTCAGAGTAATAGTATTCAATAGTCTTTGATTAGACTTAGATCTAATAAACCTAGAATCCTAGTTGTAATGCCTAAAGAAGGCATCATAAATTCTCTAATCAATTAGTCTTAAACCAAATTAGCTTAGAAATCCAATAGAAAGGCCCAAAGAAGACAGACCCCCCAAAACTAAATCTTGTTGGGCTGAACAAATGGCACTCAATGCTTACGTAACTTGGAGAAAGTCTAAGGGCATCAGATAAAGAGAGGACTACAAAAGTAGGATAAGGGCAAGAGACAGGCTCACCTAACAATGACCCTTTTGGTCAATATCACACCAACTCACCATCTGGGGCCCTAGTTAAGGAATCCTTAGACTCCCACACAAATATGAAGGGTCTAGACCTCTAATGGACCCCTCTTTGTACCACCACTGGTCACTTCTTTAATTAGTTAATTAATTAGTTAATTAATTAAAAGGAAACATTGACAAAACCATAGGATAAGAGGGGTGCAACTCCACACAATTCCCACCACCAGAACTCCGTATCCCATCCCCTCCCCTGATAGCTTTCCTATTCTTTAACCCTCAGGGAGTTTGGACCCAAGGTCATCGTGGGATGCAGAAGGTGGAAGATTCTGGCTTCTGTAATTGCTACCCCTCTGAACATGGGCATTGGCAGGTCAATCCATACTCCCAGCCTGAGGGAATGTCATCACAAGCCCTCTTGCACACCTTCTCAGGACCGTGCCTTCACTGTAGAGCAGCTATGGTAGGGACTGCCTCAGTCTCCAAAGGAAGGCTGGGGTATCCTGCCCTGCCACTAGAGGAACCTGCACTGCTCCCAGCTGTGACTATGAGCTGCGAGCTCAGACCAATAGGGACTTAGAGGTTACAAGGCTCTGGTGCCAAACGTATATATATATATATATATATGCCCTGTATTGGGTGAATGGAGGTAAACAGTTACTTCTACATTTAAGAATGGGAGGTATTCTCTGCCCTAATCCAACTCTCTAGCCCTTTACTCTGACACCATTTTCTCAGACAATCTTTTTATCCAACTTCATGCTAGCTATCAAACCCAAGCAAAAACTACCATAGTTGTGGGCCCCTAGAAACATGCCTAAAATGGACTGCCAATCTTTTATCCACCATAAAACTCTAATCTCATCTTCTCTGATCCTACTTTTTGGTTCCTGTTCACTCATTAAACAATTTGTCTCACTTTATGTCTTGACACCTTCCAGACACCAAGTTGCAGATACTACCATGATTCCACCCTGACTTCTCTGGAGAGATGACCTCACCAGTGTTTCCTGGATCTTCACCTCTCTAGAGCCCTACCCCACTAGGGAAAGAGAGAAACAGACCGGGGGTATGGATCAACCTGCCAACAGACAAATCCAATGAAGAAGCAATTACAGAAGCCACAACTACACCCCAAAACACAACTTTGATCCATACTCCCAGTGGGGGAGAAGTGATAAGAGGAATAGGGTAGGAGGGCTCTGAATTCCAGCTCTATCAGATCACAGAGAGAGAGGATGAACAGGGATGGTATATGTGGATGTAGTAATAAAGTTATGTGTGGCTTGGAGGAGGAAAGAGTATTGGACCTTGAAGTAAAAGGGGAAATAATGTACAAATGTAGAGAGATATTTATAGAGATGACAGTTAACCTATGTCTCCAACCTTGGGAGAACTGTGGTGGTTTGCAGTGGAGGAACTTGGGATTCAGAACTCTGGTGGTGGGAACGGTGTGGAATTATAACCCTGTAGCCATGTAATTTTGTAAATCAATATTTAATCACTAATAACATATATATAAGAAACTTATATACAATTTAAAAACACTCATTGGCACAGACTGTAAGATTGGAGTCAGGTGTCCAAGCTTAAAATACAGAATAAAGGGGAGGACTGCTGCAGTTATATCATGTACAGTAGATTTGAAACCAAAAAGGGATTAAAAGGGAACAGTGGGTGTCACACCTGGTAAAATAAACATGTTACAATGCACAAGGACCTAGTTTAAGCTCCTAGTTTCCACCTTCAGGAGGAAGCTTCATGCTTGAGAGTCCATCCAATGTCTGTTTTTTTTTTTTTTTCCTAAACCTTCATATCCCTAAAGGGACATGTTTCTTTCTTTCTTTTTTTCGATATTTATTCTCTAAGTCTTTTATTCTTGATTGCTTCCTAATTTCTTTTTTATTATTTTATTTATAAAAAGGAAACACTGACAAAACCATAGGATAAGAGGGGTACAACTCCATACAACTCCCACCACCAGAATTCCATATCCCATCCCCTCTCTTGATAGCTTTCCTATTCTTTAACCCTCTGGGAGTATGGACCCAAGGTCATTGGGGGATGCAGAGGTGGAAGGTCTGGCTTCTGTAATTGCTTCCCCACTAAACATGGGCTTTGATAGGTCAATCCATACTCCCAGCCTGCCTCTCTCTTTCCCTAGTGGGGTGGGGTTCTGGGGAATCAGAGCTCCAGGACACATTGGTAGGGTTCTCTGTCCAGGGAAGTCTGGTTGGCATCATGCTAGCATCTGGAACCTGGTGGCTGAAAAGAATATAAAGCCAAACAAATTTTTGACTAATCATGAACCTAAGGGCTGGAATAGTACATATGAAGAGTTGGGGAGGGGGTGCTTCCGTTTTGTAAATAGCTAGTAGGCATATTTTAGTTATATTCCAATGGGCCTGTGGCTCTACTAGTTTTTTTTTTTTCCCCTGAGCCTGAAATCGGATATGCAGGTGGATCCATGTTATTTTCTGGGGAGATGAAGTCATGGCTGGAAAAAGGACCAGAGAGTTGCATCAGGGAACAGAGTAGCTCCCAAATATGGGAAAGGTGTATAAATATTGTTGATTGTAAATCCCATCTATTTGATCTGGTCTGGGGCCCATATTCAGCTTAGGAGCCTATGTGACCTCTGCATCCCTATAGATCTGAGCTCACATTCTGTGGTCATGAGTGGAAATGTTCCAAGCTGCCCCAATATCAGGACCCATCTTCCTCAGGTGTAGCATAGGGTATATTGTCCAGCCTCCTTTCAGAGGATGGAACATCCTCTACCATTGTTGATCCATGTTGAAGGCAAGGTCTTATGGAAGCCCACAAAGGGTCTATTTTGTTGTTCCTGATAGAGGTGACTGGTAACAACGGAGACAGGGATCTATTCAAGGTCTAGGCCCACCATGTCTGTTTGGGAATCTCAGGACTACCCAAATAGGGCCCCCGCCCTGATAGTGGCCTGAGAGTGACTAAAGGGTCATCCTTAAAGAATGAGAGTCTCTTGCCCTTATTCAGCTTTTGAAGTCCTTGTTTTGATAAGGTTAGCTTTGGACTGAGTGAGAGAACTGTAATAGGAAGTAGGTGAGGAGGGTATCTAAGTCTAATTAGACACTATTTCATTATGAATTTTATACTGATTCACTGCAGACTATTGTGTACTTTTGCTTTCAGGTATATATTTTGCCCTAATTTATGGATACATGTGAACCTATGGTCTATCTCACAGGACCTGGTCTATATCTAGGTTTTGGGGCTTTGTTAGGAAGTGAACCACCTGGAATGGAATTAGAGAATCCTATGAAAGGAAAGGTCTCACCTGAGTAATGAGGCTGAAGGGTTGACATTTTTCACCTGAAGTCTCTGGACACAGTTTGAAATGAAGCATGCTGAGGTGGTACTAGTTGTGTTGATTAGGCTGGGATTGGCAGATGCAATGTCATTTGGTATGGACTGAGAGAAGTATGCAGGAAAGTGAGCCTCACCTTAGAGGTTTCAGGACTGGGGGAAATATAGGCTTTATAGAAGAAGCGGGAGGTTCCTGCTGTCTTAGGGTTTAAGAAGGCAATGCTTTATCCACTGCGCCATCTCCCAGACCACATGGAGGAAGCTTCATGAGTAGTGAATGTCTCTCCTTCTCTCTTCCTATCTTTCTTTTCTCCTCTCAATTTCTCTGGCTCTATATTTAGGGGGTCAGGCGGTAGTGCAGCGGGTTAAGTGCAAGTGGTGTGAGGCGCAAGGACCGCCACAAGGATCCTGGTTGGAGCCCCCGGCTCCCCACCTGTGGGGGGGGTCGCTTCACAGGCGGTGAAGCAGGTCTGCATGTGTCTTTCTCTCCCCCTCTCTGTCTTCCCCTCCTCTCTTGATTTCTCTCTGTCCTATCCAACAAAAACAGCAGCAATAACAACAGTAACTATAGCAACAAAAAGGGCAACAAAAATGGGAAAAATGGCCTCCAGGAGCAATGGATTTGTAGTGTAGGCACTGAGCCCCAGCAATAACCCTGGAGGCAATAAATAAATAATAATAAAAACTTTTAAAAACGAAATAAAGGAGGACTTCATGGTGGTGCACTTGGCTAAACGCACATAATACTAAGCACAAGGACCCACACAAGGATACTTGCTGAAGCCCCCTGCTCTCCATCTGTAGGAGGGGATATGGGATACCTCACAAGTGGTGAAACAGGTCTGCAGGTGTCTGTCTTTCTGCTCCACTGTCTCCTCTCCCCTCTCAGTTTCTCTCTGTCCTATCCAATCAAATGGAAACATTTATTTCCAGGAGCAGTGGATTCATAGAGCAGGCACTGAGCACTAGCGAGAACCCTAGAGGCAATATATATATCCCAAAAGAAGAGGAAATAAAGGACAGAGATGGAGACTGTATAATGGTGAAATGGTAAAACTTTCAACCCAATAAGAATGTATAACTATGATCAGTAGGTATGTACCTATGTGCTTTATCATGCACATGACCCAGGTTCAAGTCCATATCCCATCATACTAGAGGTAGCTTTGGTGCTATGACATCTTTTCCTCTCTCTGTTTCTCTGTCACTGTCTCTCTATCCAAAATATATTGATTTAGAACAATTAAATCCCAGTGTTGACAATACATATATTCACTCAATACAAATGCACCCAAATGTATAAAACAAGTATTGTTTGATCTTGATGGATCCACTGACAGCAATACAGCAATAACAGGGTACCATAAAACACCACTGATAACAAGGAAAAGATCTTTCATTCTGACAAAAATATCAATAGAAGGAACAGAATTAGCAGATTGTGAAGAAACTTCCATCTCATAAGAAACAAATGCATATTATTTTCAATGCACATGGATCATTCTTAAGATTGACTATATGTTCTTAGATTGTGCTGTTGGATAAGTCATGATATATTTTTCTATGGAAAAACATGTCCTGACTGTTGTGACAACCCAATACAAAAAAAAAACTACTTCTTTTAAAACTAGTTCACTTATTTATGCATTTATTGGATAAAAACAAAGAGAAACTGACATGAAAGGGGAGATATGGAGAGAAAAGAGAGAGGCCTGCAGCCTTCTTTTCCTCCTTGTGAAGCTTTCCCCTGAAGGTGGAGATTAGAGGATTGAACCTGGGCCTTTGCACATGGTAACCTGTGCACTCAACTGAGTGTGTGATCACCTGGTCCCACAAAAAAGTCTTAATAAATATATGAAAATTGAAATAATAAAGTGTCTTTTCTGGTCACAATGGTATGAGGCTAGAAATTGATAACAATAAGAAAATGGGCAAAATCCCAACATATGAAGACTAAATAACACTTTTCTGAATAAGACATGAGTCAAAGAATAAATCCAAAGATAAATTAATCATTTGAAGAAAAACGAAAGTGAAGAGACAAGTTATCAGGTCCTCTGGGATACATTATAAGTGATATTCAAAGGGAAGCACATAGCAGTAGACACATTAACAGTGAATAATAATCTCAAATGAACAGTCGAACATTACATCATATGAAGGAAACAGAGGAATAACAAACACATCCAAAAGTCACCCAGAGGAGGGAAATAATGAAAAGCTGAGCAGAAAAAAAAGGAAATAGTAATTGATAAATCAATACAAAAGATCATTGAAACCAAGATCTGGTTCTTTGATAAGATAAATAAAGTAGAGAAGGAGAGTATTTAAAAAGGGGGGGGGGGAGACGGGCAGTGGTGCAGTGGGTTAAGCACACATGGTAGAAAGCTCACGGACTGGTGTCAGGATCCCGGTTCGAGCCCCTGGCTCCCCATCTGCAGGGGGTTCACTTCATAGGAGGTGAAGCAGGTCTGCAGGTATCTATCTTTCTCTCCCCCCTCTGTCTTCCCCTCCTCTCTTGATTTATCCTTGTCCTATCCAACAACAATGACAGCAATAACAATATCAACAACAACAATGACGATAAACAACAAGGGAAACAAAAGGGAAAAAATGAAAGAAAAAAAAAACCTACAGATCAATATTGCTGATGAACAATGATGCAAAAAGCCTTAACAAAATCTTGGCATATCAAATCACAAAGTAGTACATTGTGAAATTAAATCCATTGAGAACAAGTGAGATTTTTCTCCCAGATACAGTGATGGTTCAACATATGCAAAGCAACCAATGTAATACATTATACTGATAAAGATAATGATAAAACTTATTTGATCACATCAATAGGTACTGGAAAAACTTCCAACAAAATTCAACACTCGTTTATAAAAATCCTTAATAAACTAGGAATAGAATGAGCATTCTACAACCAAATAAGGGCCATATGTGGCAAACCCAAGAATATCTTCTGCAATGGCTAAAAACTGAAACTGTGCTCCTTAAAATTGAGACAAGATACATATATTCATTATCACCGCTGCTATTCAACATAGTCCTGTATGTCCTAGTCATAGCAATCAGGTAAGGAAAAGATATAAATGAAATCCCAATAGGAAGAAAAGAAAAGAATGAATACCCTCACTATTTTTAGATCACATGATAACATATATAGAAGGTCTAAACACTCCATAAAACAATAAACAAATTTAATAGGATGACAGGATATAAAAATCATCATATATGCAATATATATATATGTAAAGTCAACCCACAGCTGTGACTTTGGGAGAACTACTGCAGTTTCCAAGAACTCTGGTGGTGGGAACAGTGTGGAATTTTACCCCTGTTATCTTGTAATTTATGTAAACCAATATTAAATCACTGATAAAATTCTTAAAATCAGTATACATAAATGGTTTGTATTGTCACACATAAAGAGTTGGAGGGGAGGGAAATCAAGAAATCTCATTATCCCATTTACACTGGCAAGGTAGTAGAATGGTTATGAAAAAAATCATGCCTGAGACTGAGGGACCAAGTTTAATCCCCAGCACCAACGTAATCCAGAGCTGTGCAGTTCTCTGGTGTTAAAAATAAAAGAAAGTTTTTTTTAAAATAAAAGAAAGTAAGAAATCCTTCCTATAATGGCTACAACAAGAAATAATATCTTGGAGTCAATCTAAGAAGTTGAAAAAAATTTACAAAGAAAATCAAAGGCATTGTTGAATAAAATAAAACAAGGCACAAAGAACTGAAAATATATACCATAACCACATACTGTAAGAATAAAAACTGTTATAAGCACTTTATAGACCCAATACAATCCCTATGGAAATTCCAATGGCATTTTTCAAGGTAATATAACAAGCAATTCTAGGGTTTGTGTGGAAACACAAGAGACTATAAGTAGCCAATGATATTCTGAGAAAAAAGGGGAAAAAATGAAGGTATTATGCTTTCTGATTTCAAACAACACCATAAAGTAATAACAGTATTGCATGGCAAGAGAAAGAGGTACAAAAACAAAGATCCTAGAAATGAATCCACACATATAGAGATATCGAGTATATGACTAAAGAACAAAAATTAGACAATGGGAAAAAGAAATACTCTTTAAAAATGACTGAATAGCCACATAAAAAAGAAACTAGATGATTATTTAAGCATTGCACACACACACATACACACATGATCAACATTGAAGAAAGACTTGGATATTATATCTAAAAGTATAACATAACTGAAGAAAACATAGTTGATACATTCCAGGACCTTGGCATCAGAGATGTATTTGGAGATACAACCCCATTAGTGAGGGGATCTAAAGAAAGAATAAACAAGTGAGACTACACCAAAGTAAAAAGCTTTACAGAACAGAAGAAACTACCATGAAGGTAAAAAGTTAATCAAGCAACTGGGAGAAGCTATTTTCATATCACCCATCTGACAAGGGATCAGTATCTAAAATATATAAGAAATTACACAACTCAATAATAAATAAAGTAACCCAATAGAAAGTAGGCAACGGATCTGAATAGACATTTTCCCTAAGAAGACAGAGAGTTGACCTAAAGACATGATAAAATACTCTATGTCACTTAGTATTTGGAGAAATACAAAAAGCACATTGAAACATATTCTCACACAAGTGAAGATGGCCTACATGGAAAATTGGCAATAATGAGTGCTGGTGAAAATGGGGAAATAAAGGTACTTTAGTATAGTGCACCCTATGGAAAATAGTATGGACATTACTTTAAAAATGATGAATATGGGATTCTTGGGAAGATGGCAGACTGAGAAGCTGCTAGTGGCTTGAGCTCTGACAACATCTACTGGAAAGGATTTTTTGCCTTTAGCAGGACAGTCAATAAGGGGTCCTAGCGGTGACACCAAGGAGGTGACTATAACTCAATTTGGGTTAGAAAATAGAGTAAAATGAAAGGGAAAAAAAATTTTTTAGTTATTATTCCCGAAGCACACCCCCCATAACCAGTCCCTGGGGGCCAGAGATCTGCTCCTAGCAGGCTCCCCTGCTGAGCTTCTTTCTTTACCAAGATTCCTGTCTCACCAGGGGGTCTCATTCCAATTCCAATTCTATTCCTTTCTGAAACCCTTGGCCTTTTTTCTTTCTAAGTGGCCAATTCCAGCTACAAATATGCCACCAAGCAGAGCCTTACTCAGACAGGGAAAGACTGCCAGAGGGTTTTTTTTTTCTCAACAATCAGCTGCCTCTGATCAGAGGGGCCTGAGGCAATCTGGAGCCATCCATTCAAGCTGAAGACAGGACAGGTTTTTTACTCTGTTCTATTTTATTATCAATAATAAATAAACTTGTATCCCTTTCCCCCTCTCCTTCAGGTTGACCAGAATTAACGCTTAGTGTATTTTCCATTGCTGGGGGACTGGGTGTCTTATCCACTGCTAAAGTAATTTGTTTCACTTTTCCTCCCTCCCCTACCCACTCTCCCCCCCACCTAGCTAATTAAATAATAAATAAATAAATAACTCTTTCCTTTAACTACCTTTTATTACTGTTCTTTTTCTTATCTTTTTTCTTTTCTCTCTCTCTCTCTCTTTTTCTTCTTTTTCTCATTCTTGTCATCCTTCTTCCTTCCTCCTTTGGCTTTCTGAATTCACTAATACACATTTGGGAATTATTTTGTGGAAGAAATCTGACTCAGGGTGGACTCTCTACGTATATCTCTGCTCCCTTTCTCCTCTAGCTACCCCTAGAATATACAGTGGATAGTAGATTTGCATAATTGTCTATTCTTGCTATCCCTTTTTTCCTTTCTCTTTCTTCTTCACTTGGATTTGGTTGCTATTTTTTCACAGACTGGAGACATTGTTTGGCTAACTGGTAGTGATTAAACTGCTTCAATCCTTGCTTCATTTGTTATTGTAATTTCTGAGGTTGGCGATTGCATTTGTCATAAAGGTATTTAGTACAGTGTTGCTTGTACTCAAAACACAACAACTGAGGAACAACAGAACATAAAAATAAGAAATGCATAAATGAAAAAAATGGGTAGATCAAGAGCAAATAAAACTGCTACTCCAATGAATGAAGACAAGAGCCCAGAAGAAACTACAAATCAGCCAGAAGTAACCATAGATAAGAAAAGTATGCAAGCAATAATAAACTTATTAATCACATAAATGAAAACAACATTGGAGGAAAGGAATGGCAGTATTAGGGAAACAACAGTTGAGACCCCCAAGGAAAATACTGATTATCCTGAGGCAATTATAGAAATGAAAGCTGAAATAGCTGAACTGAGGAAAGAAGCTGAAGGAAGGGAAAGCAGACTAACAGAAGCAGAAAACAGAATTAGTCAGACAGAGGATGAGTTAGAGAAAACAAAGAAAGAGATGAAAGAGCTCAAAAAGAGATTGAGAGACACTGAAAACAACAACAGAGACATATGGGATGATCTCAAAAGAAGTAACATTCATATAATTGGCCTGATAGAGGAAGAAAGAGAGGAAGGGGAAGGAAACATTCTAGAGAAAATTATAGAAGAAAACTTCCCAGACCTGAATAACAGAAAGGATATTAAGATTCAAGATGCCCAGAGAGTTCCAAACAGAATCAACCCATACTTGAAGACACCAAGACACATCATAGTCACAATGAGAAGTAAGGATAAAGAAAGGATCCTAAAGGCTGCAAGAGAAAAACAAAAAGTCACATACAGGGGAAAACCCATAAGACTATCAGCAGACTTCTCCACTCAAACTTGAAAATCCAGAAGAGAATGGCAAGATATTTATCGAGCCCTGAATGAAAAAGGGTTTTAGCCAAAGATAATATATAGACTTTCATTCAAACTATATGGAGGGATGAAAACCTTCTTAGACAAACAACAGTTAAAGGAGGCAACCACAACCAAACTGGCCCTGAAAGAGGTTCTAAAAGACCTCTTATAAACAAGAACATCACTATAATATTTGCAATATATCAGAGCAATTAAAAATTTGTTGAACAATGACACTACAATACATTAAATCCATAATATCAATAAATGTCAATGGCTTAAAATCACCCATCAAAAGGCACAGAGTAGGGGGATGGATTAGAAAACATAACCCAACCATATGCTGCTGCTTATAAGAATCCCCTCTGACACAACAAAAATAAACACAGACTTAAAAAGAAAGGAAGGAAAACTATCATACAGGCTAATGGACCACAAAAAAGGCAGGAATAGCTATTCTCATATCAGACACAATAGATTTTAAATTAAATAAAGTAATAAAAGATAGGCAAGGACATTACATAATTATTAGAGAATCAATCAGCCAAGAAGACTTAACAATTATTAACAGCTACGCACCTAATGAGGGACCATCTGAATACATTAAGCACCTACTGAAAGAACATCAAAAATACATCAATAGTAATACAATAATAGTGGGAGACTTTAACACCCCACTCTCACACTTAGATCAACAAAGCAGTGAATCAACAAAGATGCAAGAGAATTAAATGAAGAGATTGACAGACTAGACCTCTTGGACATTTTCAGAGTCCTTCACCCCAAAAAACTGGAATACACATTCTTTTCAAATCCACATAATACATACTCAAGGATAGACCACATGTTAGGTAGGCCACAAAGACAGCATAAATAAATTCAAGAACATTGAAATCATCCCAAGTATCTTCTCAGACCACAGTGGAGTAAAACTAACATTTAACAACAAACAGAAAATTATTAAAAGTCACAGAATTTGGAAACTAAGCAACATACTACTTAAGAGCCACTGGGTCAGAGAGTCACTCAAGCAATAAATTCAAATGTTCCTGGAAAAAAATGAAAATGAAGACACAAGCTATCAAAATATTTGGGACACAGCTAAAGCAGTATTGAGAGGGAAACTTATAGCCATACAATCACATATTAAACAACAAGAAAAAGCTCAAATAAATGACCTTGCAGCACAGTTTAAGGACTCAGAGGAAGAGGAAGAAAGGAACCCTAAAGCAACCAGAAGGACAGAAATCACTAAAATTAGAGCAGAAATAAACAACATTGAAAATAAGAGAACCATACAAAAGATCAATGAAGCCAAATGTTGGTTCTTTGAAAGATTAAACAAAATTGAGAAACCCCTAGCCAGACTCACCAAACAAAAAAAGAGAGAAGACTCAAATTAATAAAATTGTAAACGATGGAGGAGATATCAAAACTGACACCACAGAAATCCAGAAAGTCATGTGAAACTTCTATGAAGAACTATACGCCACCAAGCTAGAGAATCTGGAAGAAATGGAACAATTCCTAGAAACACATGCCCTTCCAAAACTGAACCAAGAAGAACTACAAAACCTAAATGCACCAATCACAGACAAAGAAATTGAAACTGTTATTAAGAATCTCCCCATCAACAAAAGTCCTGGACCAGATGGCTTCACAAACGAATTCTACAAAACTTTCAGGAAACAGTTAGTACCCATACTTCCTAAGCTTTTCCATAAGATTGAAGAAACAGGAGTACTCCCTTCCACCTTCTATGAAGCCAACATCACCCTAATACCAAAAACAGATAGGGACACAACAAAAAAGGAAAACTACAGACCAATATCTCTGATGAACATAGATGCCAAAATATTAAACAAGATCTTGGCCAACCGGATACAGCAGCACATCAAAAAAATTGTTCATCACAACCAAGTGGGATTCATCCCAGAAATGCAAGGCTGGTTCAACCTCCATAAGTCAATCAATGTGATTCACCACATCAATCAAAGCAAAGCCAAAAACCACATGATTATCTCAATAGATGCAGAGAAAGCCTTTGACAAAATCCAACACCCATTCATGCTCAAAACTCTACAAAAAAATGGGAATAGATGGGAAATTCCTCAAGATAGTGGAATCCATATATGGCAAACCTACAGCCAACATCATACTCAATGGACAGAAGCTGAAAGCATTCCCCCTCAGATCGGGGACTTAGACAGGGCTGTCCATTGTCAACATTACTCTTCAACGTAGTATTGGAAGTTCTTGCTATAGCAATCAGGCAAGAGAAAGAAATTAAAGGATTACAGTTTGGAAGAGAAGAAGTCAAGCTCTCACTATTCGCTGATGATATGATAGTATACATAGAAAAACTTAAAGAATCCAGCAGAAAACTACTGGAAGTTATTAGGTAATATAGCAAGGTGTCAGGCTACAAAAATCAATGTACAAAAATCAGTGGCATTTCTTTATGCAAACACTAAATCTGAAGAAGAAGACATCCAGAAATCACTCCCATTTACTGTTTCAGCAAAATCAATAAAATACCTAGGAGTAAAGCTGACCAAAGAAGTGAAAGACTTGTATACTAAAAACTATGAGTCGCTACTCAAGGAAATAGAAACTGATACCAAGAAATGGAAAGACATTACATGCTCATGGATTGGAAGAATAAATATCATCAAAATGAATATTCTTCCCAGAGCCATATACAAATTAATGCAATACCCATCAAAGTTCCACCAAGCTTCTTTAAGAGAATAGAACAAACATTACAACCCTTTATCTGGAACCTGAAAACACCTAGAATTGCCAAAACCATCTTGAGGAAAAGAAACAGAAATGGAGGCATCACACTCCCAGATCTCAAACTATATTATAAAGCCATCATCATCAAAACAGCATGGTACTGGAACAAAAATAGGCACACAGACCAGTGGAACAGAATTGAAAGCCCAGAAATAAATCCCCACACCTATGGACATCTAATCTTTGATAAGGGGGCCCGGAATGTTAAATGGAAGAAGGAGGCTATCTTCAATAAATGGTGTGGGGAAAACTGGGTTGAAACATGCAGAAGAATGAAATTCAACCACTTTATCTTGCCAGAAACAAAAATCAACTCCAAATGATCAAAGACCTGGATGTTAGACCAGAAACAGTCAAATACTTAGAGGAAAACATTGGTAAAACACTTTCCCACCTACATCTCAAGGATATCTTTGATGAAATAAACCCAATTGCAAGGAAGACCAAAGCAAAAACAAACCAATGGTACTACATCAAATTGAAAAGCTTCTGCATATCCAAAGAAAGTATTAAACAAACAAAGAGACCCCTCACAGAATGGGAGAAGATCTTTACATGCTATACATCAGATAAGAATCTAATCACCAAAATATAGAAAGAGCTCAGCAAACTTAGCACCAAAAAAGCAAATGACCCCATCCAAAAATGAGCAGAGGATATGAACAAAACATTCACCTCAGAGGAGATCCAAAAGGCTAACAAACATATGAAAAACTGCTCTAGGTCAACTGATTGTCAGAGAAATGCAAATTAAGACAACATTGAGATACCACCTCACTTCTGTGAGAATGGCATACATCAAAAAACACAGCAGCAACAAATGCTGGAGAGGCTGTGGGGACAGAGGAACCCTTTTGCGTTGCTGGTGGGAATGTAAATTGGTCCAGCCTCTGTGGAGAGCACTCTGGAGAACTCTCACAAGGCTAGACGTGTACCTTCCATATGATCCAGCAATTCCTCTCCTGGGGTTATACCCCAAGGACTCCATAACACCCAACCAAAAAGAGGTATGTACTCCTATGTTCATAGCAGCACAACGCATAATAGCTAAAACCTGGAAGCAACCCAGGTGCCCAAAACAGATGAGTGGCTGAGAAAGCTGTGGTATATATACACAATGGAATACTATACAGCTATCAAGAAGAATGAACCCACCTTCTCTGACCCATCTTGGACAGAGTTAGAAGGAATTATGTTAAGTGAGCTAAGTCAGAAAGATAAAGATGAGTATGGGATGATCCCACTCATCAACAGAAGTTGAGAAAGAAGATCTGAAAGGGAAACTAAATGCAGGATCTGACTAAATTGAAAGTAGGGCACCAAAGTAAAAACCCTGTGATGAGGGGGAGGGTGGACATGCGGCTTCCTGGGCCGTGGGGGGTGCGGATGGGTGGGTGAGATAGTACATAGTCTTTTGGTGGTGGGAATGGTGTTAATGTACTCTCCTAGTAAAGTGTAGTCATATAAATCACTAGTTAATTAATATGAGAGGGGGAAATTAATTGTATGTCTCGAAGTTTTTAAAACACAGACTGAGTCTTTTTAATATATTGGCTGTGTATTTGATATGTGGACTCTCTCAAAAGTCTAGACCAAGTAGATCAGAAGCAACCGGTGGCACAGCTATATACAAGATACTGGGTACTATACAGCAAACCCTAACAAAAGGACTTTTCAAAGTTAACCCAATTACCAAATAATGTGATGATAACATTAACTATCGATTGTCTTTTTGAACCCTAAGACAGCAGGAACCTCACATCTCCACTATAGAGCCTATATTTCCCCCAGTCCTGGAACCTTAGGATAGGGCCCACTTTCCCTCATGCCTCTCCCAATCCATATCAAATAATATTGCATCTGCTGGTTGCAACCTAATCAACGCAACGATTGCCACCTCAACATGCTTCACCTTAGACTGTGTCCAGAGACTTCAGGTGTGGAATGACAACCCTTCAGCTTCATTACTCGGGTGAGACCTTTCCTTTCATAGTATTCTCTAATTCCATCCCAGGTCGTTCACTTTCTAACAAAGTCCCAAAACCTAGATATAGACCAGGTTCTGTGAGAGAGAGCATATGTTCACACATATCCATAAACTACTGCAAAATATATACCTGAAAGCATAAGTACACCTGCGTTTGCAGTGAGTAGCCCCCCAACACTTCCTCTCCACTATTCCAACCTTCGCGTCCATGATTGCTCAACAATTTGTTTGGCTTTGTATGGTAACTCTCTTTTCAGCCACCAGGTTCCAGATGCCATTAGGATGCCGGCCAGGCTTCCCTGGACTGAAAACCCCACCAATGTGTCCTGGAGCTCTGCTTCCCCAGAGACCCACCTACTAGGGAAAGAGAGAGGCAGACTGGGAGTATGGACCGACCAGTCAACGCCCATGTTCAGCGGGGAAGCAATTACAGAAGCCAGACCTTCCACCTTCTGCAACCCACAATGATCCTGGGTCCATGCTCCCAGAGGGGTAGAGAATGGGAAAGCTATCAGGGGAGGGGATGGGATATGGAGACTGGGTGGTGGGAATTGTGTGGAGTTGTACCCCTCCTACCTTATGGATTTGTTAATTTATCCTTTCTTAAATAAAAAATAAATTAAAAAATAATGAATATATGGGGCCAGATGGTGGTGCACCTGGTTAAGCATACACATTACAGTATGCAAGGACCCAGGTTCAAACCTCTGGTTCCCACCTGCAGGGGGAAAGCTTCACAAATGGTGAAGCAGGGTCACCTGAAGTGATAGGAGTCTCTGTCTCTCTCCCTCTTGATCCCCCCCACCTCTCTATCTCTATCCAATAATACATAAATAACTATTTTTAAAAAAAATAATGGATTTCTGTTATGATATTATAATAACTACATGGTATGTATCAAAGGACAGGGCAATAATTCAAAAGGATATATGCACCCCCACATTCATAATCGCATTTTCACAATAGCCAAAATAAGGACTCAAACTAAATACTCATTGACAGATGACTGGATAAAGAAGATATATGATATATACTCAATGAAATAGTATTTGGCCATTTAAAAGATGGCATTGCTTATTTCATGACAGAATAGATAGAAGTGGAATAGTTAAGGTAAAAGTAAATAAGTTTTTCCAAAATGGAGACCCCAAGTCTTCATCTGCAATATTCTTGCCTTTAGGTTCATGATTAATCAACAATTTTTTGGCTTTATATCTTAACACTTTTTCAGTCACCAGGTTCCAGATGTTATCCTAATGCCAACCTAACTTCCCTGTGGAGATGGCCCTATCAATGTGTCCTAGAGCCCCACCTCTCCAGATCCCTACCCCACTAGGGAAAGAGAGAGACAGGCTGGGAGTATGTACATACCTGCCAATGCCCATGTTCAGCGGGGAAGCAATTACAGAAGCCAGATCTCCTACCTTCTGTACCCAATAATGATCCCAATATGCCCAGAGGGATAAAGAATATTAAAACTGACCTCTGATATGCAGGTGCACCCAATATATTGTCTGGGGAGATGATGTCATGGCTGGAGAAAGGGCTGGAAAGCTGTATCAGGGAAGAGAGTAGCTCCCAAAAAAGTAGTATAGCCATGAGTCCTTTGGAATATAACTAAAATAGGACTACTAACTATCTTCAAAACGGAGACCCCCAAATCTTCATCTGCAATATTCCAGCCTTTAGGTTCATGATTAGTCAACAATTTGTTTGGCTTTATATGTTAACTCTTTTTTTCAGCCACTAGGTTCAGGATGCTACCATGATGCTAACCTGACCTCCTTGGGCAGACGACCCCACCAATGTGTCCTGGAGCCCCGCTTTACCAATGTGTCCTGGACCCTCGCATTTCCAGAGCTCTGGTCCACTAGGGAAAGATAGAAACAGGCTAGGAGTATGGATCACTCTGTCAGTGCCCATGCTCAGTGGAGAAGCAGCTACAGAAGCCAGAACTCCTACCTTCTGCTCCCCATAAACAACCTTGATCCGTACTCTCAGCTGGGGGAAGTGCTAGGATGAAGATAAGAGGACTCTGCACTCCAGCTCCATCAGCACCCAGAGAGAGAGAGAAGGAAAAGGAGAGGGGTATATGGAGGTAGCTTGATATTATGAGTGGCTTAGAGAGGAAGAGAGTATTGAGTCAGATAAAGAAGGGGCAACTATGTATAAATATGGGCAGATAGTTGTAAAGAAGATGGCTGGCCTATGTCTACAACCTTAGGGGAACTGTGGTGGATTGCAGTGGGGAGAGTGAAGATTCAGAACTCTGGTGGTGGGAATGGTGTGGATTCAAACCCTTGTCAACATGTAATTCTGTAATACAAAAATAAATTTACAAAAAAGAAAGAAAAAAAAAGAAGTCACAGACAACTACCAGATGGTTTCACTCATATGTGTCCAGTCACTTTTAAGGAATATTTCTTTTTTTTTCTCATTGTCTAATTTTAGCTCTTTCGTCGATATCTCTATATGTGTAGATTCATTGAGAATTCCAGATTCCACTAAAAACCTCTTACAAACAATAAATGGTTATAGTGAAATGACAGGCTATAGCCTGTCAATATACAAAAATCAATCAATATACAGATTCAATATACAAAAATCTATTTCATTTCTTGTTTTAAAGTATTTTATTTTTTTAATGAGAGAGATAGAGATTATTAAATAGTGAAAAAGAGACTAGAACACTGCTCATGTCTGGCTTATGGTGGTGCTGGGGCTCATAGCCTCCAGCACGGAGGTCTTTTGCATAGTTATTATGGTATCTCCCCAGCCTAAATCTGTTGCATTTCCATAGGTATTTTTTAAAAACTTTATTTATTTATTTTATTTGATAGAACAGAGGGAAATTTGGAGGAAGGGAGAGTTAGAGAGAGAGAGAGAATGAGAGGGAGAGGGAGACAGAGGAACACTTGCAGCACATCTTGTCACACTACTTTATCACTTATGAAGCTTTCTCCCCTGTGAGTGGGGACGGGGGCTTGAACCCTGTTCTTTGTGTATGATAATACATGCACTTAACCAGGTGTGCCACCATTCACCCACCCCGTTTTATAATCTCATTTCTGTATGCAAGTAATGAAGAGAAGGAAGTCAAGAAAACAATCCCATATGAAATGGTATGAAAAGGAAGTAATTTAGAACAAACTGAATAAAGACAGTGAATGACTTGTATAGTGAAAACTATGTCACTGTTAAAATAAATGAAGAAGACATAAATACATAAGGAAATATTCTATGCTCTTGGATTAGAAGAATGAACATTTTTAAATTGATCATTATGTCCCAAGCAGTATAGGTTATGCAATTCCTGTCAAAATCCCAATGATATTCTTTGAGAAAACAGAAGGTACAATACAGAAATTTCTTTGGCACCACAAAAGACCAACAACATCAACCAAAGATGGGGAATATATTCATGTAACATATATCTAGCACAGGGTCAATATTCAGAATACATAAGGAAACAAAGAAAACCAAACAATAATACTATAATTTTTCTCTGTTTCTCTTTCCATCAATTACTGGGGAGAAGAGCTGAACTGAGTCTTTACCAAAGAAGATATACAGATGGAACATGAAAGGTAATTATTATTATTTTATTTTATTTTTTAAAATTATCTTTATTTATTTATTGGCTAGAGACAGAAATTTAGAGGGAAGGGAGGGATAGAGAGAGTGAGAGAGAGAGAGACATCTGCAGCACTGCTTCACCACTTGTGAAGCTATCCCCCAGCGGTGGGGACTGGGGGCTCAAACCTGGGTCCTTGTGTATTGTAACATGTGTGTTTAACCAGGTGCACCAACACCCGGCCCCTAAAGGTAATTATTATTAAGGAAATATGAATGAAAATCTGTGAGGATGGCTTATATCAAAGTATCCAGAACAATAGGTGCTGGTGAAGGTATGGAGCGAAAGGAGCCTTTGTACACTATTAGTGGGAAGGTAAATTGATTCAGCCCTTATGGAAAATAGTATAGACATTTCTCAGAAAATTAAATATGATCCAACCAGCAATTCTTCTCCTAGAAGAACAGAAAACCACTTATTTGAAAAGATATATGCACACCTACATTCATTGCAGCACTATTCACAACAATCAAGATATGGAATTAACAAGTTGCTCAGTGTCAGATGTGAGGATTAAGGAATTGTAACACACACACACACACACACACACACACACACACACACACACACACACACACTGAAGTACTACTCAACTATGACAAAAGATAAAATCTTGTTCTTTGCTATAGTATGGATGGAACTGGAGGGAATTATACTAAGCAAAATAACTTAGGTGGATAAATACTGGATGATCTCACATACCCGTGGAACATAAAGAAATGAAGGATAGTATCAGACAAAATTATAAGAAAACAAGTCCTTAAACTGCAGAAGATGGGAATGGAGAGTTATCAGAGAAGAGTGTGTCTAGTAGACTTTGGTGCTTTGGTGGTGAATATGATATGGTAACATATATCAGGAAGAGGTGTGAAACTGTATTCCCAAAACCTACAAATATCCTTGTAAACATCAGTAAAATATTAAGTAAATTATTATCAAAATAATTAATGATTTGTGTGAAGTTATTATCATTTGATTATTTGTTTTCTGGTTGATTTGGGTTTTCTTTTCTTTTTTTTCCCTACCACAGCACTACTTAGCTCTGGTTTATGGTAGACGGGGAATTGAACCTAGAATTTCAGAGCCTCAGGTATGAGTGCCTCTTTGCATAACCATTACACTATGTACCCTCTTTTCTTTTGTGCTCTTAATCTCATTGTTATTTGATAATTTTATGAAATGGCACACTTAGGTTTTTTTTTTCTCCTTTTGTATCTACTGTGTTTACTTTGTAGTTGTCATATGGCTTATTTATAACATTTTATTGCAACAGTATTTTAAGTTAATAACTTATTTTGAAACACATTCTAAAACTATATTTTATTGTTTCTTTTTTATGGTGCCACTATTTGCATATTTTATCTGATTTTTCACTGATAAGTTGATGTAGTTATTTTCACTACATTTTCTTTGAGCTTTCATATTAGTTTTGAGTAATTCACCACCTTTACATTAAAATATTCTTAATTTTTTAAAAGATTTTATTTATTTATTGACAGGAAAGAGAGAGAGAGAAAAGAGCGAGAGAGCGAGAGATGGATATAGATATAGATTACTTTTACTGGTTATCACCTTTTAAATTTGACTTTAAAAAGTTCGCTTAGTATTTCTTTTTTTTTAATTTTATTTATTTATTCCCTTTTGTTGCCCTTGTTGTTTTATTGTTGTAGTTGTTGTTGGATAGGACAGAGAGAAATGGAGAGAGGAGGGGAAGACAGAGAGGAGGAGAGAAAGATAGACACCTGCAGACCTGCTTCACCGCCTGTGAAGCGACTCCGCTGCAGGTGGGGAGCCGGGGTTCGAACCGGGATCCTTGTTCCCGTCCTTGTGCTTTGCGCCACCTGCGCTTAACCCGCTGCACTACAGCCTGACTCCCTTAGTATTTCTTGTAAGGGTGGTCTAGTAGTTATAAACTCCTTGAGTTTTTGCTTGATAGGAAAACTATACTTCTGAATAACAACTTTGCTGGATGGAATGTTAATTGTTTGAAAGTTTTTTTTCTTAGTACTTTGAATATAATTTCTACTCTCTGCTAGCCTGAAAAATTTTTGTTGAAAAAAATTCAGGTAAAATTCAATTAGGGCCTCCTATGTATGTAGCAAATTGTTTTTCTCTTATAATTTTAAAGATTCTTTCCTTGTATTTAATATTGACATTTAATTATAATATGATTGTATAGCTCTTTTGGTTATTATTAATTAGAATACTTTGACCTTCCTGGATCTGAACATCCACTTTCTTTCCCAGGTTAAGGAAATTCCCAACCATTTATTCAAAAAAGTCTTCTGTCCACTTCTCTCTCTTTGCTTTTTAGATCTCCTATTGTGCAAATGTTGGTCTGGTGATTTTATACTATAATCCCATCAGGCTACTTATATTTTCTTATTCTTTCTCATTTCCACCACTTAAATGGGCAAATGTCACCAGCCCAGTCTGATTTAGTAACTTTATTGTACTCTATTTGACCTGTTTTAAGCTCTCTAAATTATTTTTCATTTAAATAATTGTATCTTCAATTCTGTGACTTCTATGTGGTGCTTTCTTGCAGTTTTCATTGTTGAAGTTCTCACTCTGTTCATTCATTCCTTGAGCTTGGTATCCACCTTTATTACCATTATTCTGATTTTTCAAAAATCTGGTGAATTAATTCTTCCCTATTCATTAAAGACTTTTGTGAGATTTTAAATTGTTGTTTTGTTCAGAACACATTTCCACGTTTCTTCATTTTCTGGCTTTCTGTGTGAGTTTCTATACATTGAAAAAAGTAGCCACCTCTGACATTGAATCTTGCCCCCAATTTTTGCTTGTATTTCAATCCTTTGTGACTCTTCAAATAGCCCATGTTACTTTTAGCAAAACTCTGTAACTAAGGTTGTTCTAAGACTTATCAACATTCCAAAGGGTGAGATTTCATTCAGCACCTAAATTCAAACTAATGGGAAGCCAGATTTTCAGATAATAACATTTCACCACATATATATATATATATATATATACACATATATATGTATATATATATATACTATATATCTATATATACACACACACAGTCTTGTGGGATCATTGGTGTAAATTTTGATGGCGGTCATGGTAGGCAATCTAGAGGTATGCCCTAGGTGATACTCACAAAAGTCTGAGTACTAGACAAACACAGAATATCTTTCCCAGGCAAGACTGATAACTTGGAATGAGTCAGAGGGGGAGTGCAAAGATATCATCCACCAGCCTCCTTCCCCAGAAAGTACTTCAGTAGGCTCCTTGATGTATGATAAACCAGAAACTTCCCTTCACAACTAATCTCTAGGATGATATAATAGGCTTCCATCATAAGAATACTTATTGTGTTTTAGCCTGCTGTTTATGCACTGTCCAGGTGGAAGTAACCCACCAAATGATATCTATCTGATTGTTACAGTTTTGGATATGATCCCATTGGTTACCAGAGTCAGGTGATCACGAGTTATTTCCTAGGAAGTAGCATCTTAAACACATCACCAGATATAAAAGCTGGGGCACCAGAGACATTTAAAAATCTTTCTGAGAGACACTCTGGAGTGCTCTGGAGCATAACAAAATGAGCACATGAAGCTATATACCCACATACTGAGGCCTCTAGAAATAATTATAGTTGACACTTCAGTGAGTGCTCAGTTAGAATGTTGTCTAAAATTATGAAGATAAACTAATAGTTCTCTTTCTAAGAAAGAGTAGGGACTGCTGCCTCTTGTTGTGCCCTGGGTTGATTATGGGCTAAGAACTCTTTCTTTATTGGTTATAGTTTTGTGGGATTTATACACATAATCCCTGTTAATAATTGCTAGGTCTAAGTAATACAGAGATGTCCTCAGGTACAGCTACAAAAATTGGGATGCCCAATGAAGGTACAAGTGCATTTTTAGGAGATATCAGTGAGCTGCTGTGAGGCAGAGACAAAGATGGATCCCACCAGTGGAAGTGAGATAGAAAGAACCAGAGTCTTATAAGAAGCAGCTCATATTTTAGTTTCATCTTATCTACAATAATCAATTTGAGAAAAGATCTAAAAGGCTAACAAGTCTGGGTCAGAACTTCTCAATGTCCATGTATTGGTATTTGGGGTTAGATAACTATTTATGCTATCCTGTGTATTGTAGAAGATTTAACAGAATTTCAGACCTCTATCCACTTGAAGACTTTATAGCATCCCCTCTAACTCTGAGTTGTAATAACCAAATATGTCTCCAGAAAATATTAAATGTCTTAACAGGGGATCAATTCCAGTTGAGAAACACTGGTTTTGAGGCATGGTGGTATTATCATTGAAAGCACTGTTTTCAGAATTGTGTATGAATCATAACTCTTTTGATTAATAGCTATATGACCTTGAGCAAATCATTCACTTTTAGGGACCTCATTTCCCTCATCTGTAAATGAAGACAATGAGGCCTGGTCCAGGGTTGTTGAAAGGATTAAAATAGATCACATACACATTACATTTCAATACAATTATGTCTTTATATTAACCACTGCTAATTAACAAAGATTTTAAATGTTATATGCAAGGTTTCTTAAGGGTAGACTCAGAACTTAATTTCTAAGACCCCTGCACTGTCTTAAGAGAGTTCAGTTTTCCCAGTTGCTAGTAGGCCACACCAATTAAAAATTATCAAAAATAAATATCTTAATATTCTCTCTCAAATATTTTAAATATATCATATGGAAATACAGGCTATGAAGCTTTATATAATGGACTCTGTATATGCTATATTGGGATCAGGGTCTTTAAGATTTCTATCTATGTGTAGGCACATTTAAATCCACCCTCCCATTCTAGAGATAAGCTTTCTAAGTATCAAAGAAATGAAACGAGTCTTACCGTGGAATTACACCACAGACAGCGGAAATCTTGAAGTCTCTGGCTACTGCCACAGTTCTCATGACAAACTGCGCATTGAGAACTGACAGATATGTTTCCTTCTACCCACTGATGAGGCATAGTTTTCTGAAGGGCAAAGAGACACATGAAGTAAAAGTTAAAAGACTTAAAGAGAGGAAGGGCTGGCTAGAATTACCATACCACCCATGGAGGATATTTGATAATTTTAAAGAAGTTTTTCATGGTTCTTTCCACTCTGTTTCAGTGCCAGTAACCAATCACAGGTGGAGTGGAGGACTTCTAATCTTTTATTTTTAATAAATCTTTTAACATTATTTTATTGTTAACCAGCACTGCTCAACTTTGGTTTATAGTGGTGCTGGGACTTAGGAGCCTCAGGCATGAAAGTCCATCACATGACCACTGTGGTATCTCCCTGGCCTGTCTCCTTCTTTTATATTGAGTAGATTGTGAGCCTGGGGGAAAAGTCTTTGATTGACTAGAGACACGAGGAAATCTTCCATCCCCTGTATATTCTGGCTGAAAGGGAAATGGGAAAGACTGATTGTGAGGGAACATAGTTGGTACTTACTATTTCATCAGCAGGTAGAAGGAGATCATCAGTAATGGACAAAGTATTCCATTTACAATCTTTGTTAGCTCTCAAAGCACATAATCTGTGAGACTTCATTTTGCAGACTACAGAAAGGGGAAGAAAAGAAAAATAGGTGTGAATCCATAGAGAATAAAGATGCAAATTATCTTCCCTAAACTGCTCTGAAAGTTAGAAACTAGTTTTATCTACATAGTTCTGCTCTACCTCCAAAGGCATATTTCCCATGTGATCTTATTCCTTTTTGCCCTCTCCAACTTGAATGTAAATTGATAGTAAGAGTGAGGTAACCTTTGCATTTTTAACCCTTGAGACTGTAGTGTCTTGTCATCATAGACTCAAGTCTTTATTTTGATTCATAAGAATTTCCCTCTTATGTCAGCCGCTCCCATCAACTTTCCTCAGTTTAAGTGTAAGAATTAACCTTACATTAGAATCAGTCACCTAGATGAGATTCTTCACTCATGCCTCTATCCACTGGACTCTACTTTCTAAAGATTAGAGGGGACAGGCACTGGCACACCTGATTAATCACTCACATTATAGAGCTCAAAGACCCAGGTTCAAGCCCCTGTTCACCACCTGCAGGGATAAGTTTCACAAGTGGTGAAGCAGGTCTGCATGTGTCTATCTTTCTCTATCTCATTATCTTCTATCAGTTTCTCTCTGTCTCAATACAATAAAAATTAATAAAAATATTTTTTTAAAAATAAGGAAAGAAATTAGAAAAGTACCTTCGCAGACGATAACATTTCTGGATAAGGCAGGAATGCTTTCTCGGCAGACGTTGCAGTGTTGGGTCCTAGGGCTATGTCCAGAGTACCAGTAATGCATTCCAATGAGGAAAGGGTTGTTCTCTGCATCTGGTATCTACATAAATGAAAAAGCAGAGAAAATAGAGTTAATAGTACAGAGGTGTATTAGGGAAGACAAGCAAATCTGTTGTTCAGGCTGAAATGGCTAACTATATAGATGTCAGAATAGGTGAAGAGGATGACTGAAAGCTGGAACCACACCTAAAAAATGTTCTCCACTTCCACTTTTCCCCAGAGGTTTTGAAAAAGGAGAAATTGGGGAGGGGAAGCTAACAAATACTAGAATAAGTGTCTCCAGGTAGGGACAAAGATTAATATACTGCATTACTGATTTAGTCTAGGCAATATTAAATCTGTTAGCTATGTATGGCTTTGATTCTCTTTGAGTAGTAAACAAAAGGAGGTGGTGAAACAAATGCAGTGAATTCTGTCAAGAATGGGAGGGGCAGGGTTTTGACTTAGTTAAGGATTTATTGTCATTATTTATCTCCTAGAAACATTCATCATCCCCTCTTCTAGTCCTACTGCCTCCAGGTGAACAGAGCATTGTATGACCTGGGCAACGGTTTCATCTCAGTGACTTCTTGTTCAAACATTTCTTCCTGAGTAACACACTCTGACTATCTGTAGTAGTTCCTGACTAATTAATTCAATTCCTGAAATATTTCCTGAGTAACTAGTACACTCTAGGCATATTTCAATATATTTGAGAATATAGCAATGAAGAAAGAAAATTCCTTATTCTCATGGAAAAAAACAGTCTGTTTGAGTTCCTCTTTTATAGTATTGATTTTGATGTTTTACTATTAGTCTACCTGTAAATGATGCATTTGTTTGTTACCGCCTGATGCTCATGACTGTAGATCAAGCATAGGGTATTACCACAACCAATTTCGAGGGTTAAAAGGAAAAAGGAAAAGCTGAGCACTGCACCCCACAACGAAACTGGGTCCGTGCTCCCAGGCGGATAAAAAAATAAGAAAGCTTTTAAAGGAGGGGATGGGATGTGGAACTCTAGTGGTGGGAATTATGTGGAATTCCAACCCTCTTATCCTATGGTATTGTCGATTATTATTAAATAATAGAAAAATTCCCAAGTTGGTTCTGGATGTGCATTCCACAAGACCTTCCCACATTTTCTATAATTCTTATGGATGTCTAATTTGCTCCCTGTCTGAATGCTGACATGTAGACATAGACACACATATTCAACTTTTAGTCTTGACGTTAAAATGGGGTGAGGTTGTAAAGGTATGACAAGACTTTAAAACGAATACTAGATTTCCTTCATGTTGTCTGACCATTAAGAGAAAATGAGTACTATTGAGAGCTCTGGCACATTAAGTGAACTTTGATCTTTTTACAGGAATTAGTCATTTAAAACAGCCAGCATGCAGCACTCTCTGATCCCCCTTATCCTTCTGGTATGCTGGTTTTATGCTAAGCTGCTGCTGGACTGTTTAGGAAGATTCTAGAAGGAAAGGCTACTTTTATGAGCTGCAGACTCACATCTTCTGGAATCACTTTGTGATTGCAAAGTTTACTATACGACAAAACCCTGGAAAGCTCTAAGATCAGAGGAGAGGATTGAAAGTTCTGAGGAAAGTATGTAGTCTTGGTTTTGGCATTCTAAAGTCCTAGTACCTCTCAACTTCCTAAGATACTAGATTATAACTCTACAAGTACTTCTCTTCCTTCCAAGTCCCCTCCTTCCTCCAATAACTACTAAGAGCCTAGTTTGCGTCCTCTGTGAAGTTAGGCACTAGAGATCACTAAGTTACTGAGATGAATAATCCATAGTTTTTGCCCTGCAGGAGCTCATAATCTACTGAGGGAGACAATTTTATAAACAGATCATTACAACATAGAGTGGCAAGTAAGTTCTCCTGGAATACACACGGTTTTTACAATACAAGTGGAAGAAAGGCTGAGCAATGAATTTTATGGCCCAATTAGGGACAGAATATAAAAGATTATATGAAACATACATAGTTTTGGCTCAGCAATGAAGAAGCTAGGACTTATATTTCTTGTGTGCATCTTATTCTATAAGGAACCACTGATGCATCAAATACTTGATGAGTATGTGTTGTGTGGTGAGTTGAGTTTTCTCAAAAATATCTTTTAGCCTTAGACCTAGGTACCTGGGAGTGTGACCTTAATTCGAAGTAAAGATTCTATAGATGTAATCAATTCAAGATAAAGTTCTAATGGATTTGAATTGACTTTAATTCAACGAATGGTATCCGTATAAGAAGGGGAAAATTTGGATATATGCAGAGAGAACATCATGTGATGACTGAGGTGGAAATTCAGGGGATGCATCTTGCAAACCAAGGAGTGCCAAGAAGTGCCTGAAATCGCTAAAAGCTAAAAAGCAAATGAATACGAGAGAGAGAGAGAGAGAGAGAGAGAGAGAGAGAGAGAGAATGGCCCTGTTGACACCTTGACTTTGGCTTTCTGGACTCCAGAACTGTAAGAGAATAAGTCTCTATTGTTCTAATTTACTCTTTATGGTATTTTGTGGCAATCCTAGGAAACTAGTAGAGTTTTTTATACTGATCCTGTATCAAAATTTTGATGGTACTGCTGTAGTAAATGGTATGTGGAAATGACTTTGGAATTGGTTAACTTCAACTGGAGATGGAAATATGTAAAGACTAGTAGAATTTGGAGGGATGTGATAGAAAGACCAATATTTTTATATCCAATAACAAAATGTTGCTGGAAATATGAACACTAAAGGTGCTTCTGGTAATCGTTCAGAGAAAATATGGGAGCCATATTAAATAAACTGGACGATACAATATCAAGGAAAACAAAACAAAACAAAAGAAAAATAAACCAATGAGGCTATGTCAAATAGAAAATCTGCACAGAAAAAGGAACCATTACCCAAACAGAAAGACACTTTACTGAATGGGAGAAGATCTCTGCATGCTATATTTCTGACAAAGGGCTAATAAACAAAATATATAAGGAATTTGCAAAAACTCAGCAACAACAAGAAATAACTCCACTAAAAATGGAGGAGAGGATATGGACAGAAACTTCACCAAAGAGGAGATCCAAAGGGCCAACATACATACGAAGACATGCTCAAAGTCACTGATTTTCAGAGAAATGCAAATAAAGACAAAATGAGATGCTACTTTGCACCTGTGAGAATGTCATACACCACAAAGGACAAAGACAAGAGGTGCTGGTGAGGATGTGGGGAAGGAGGACTCTTCTACATCGCTGATAGAGATGTGAAGTTGTTCAACCCCTGTGGAAAACTGTCTGAAGATACCTCAGAAGATTAGAAATGGACCTACCCCTATGAACCATCAATCCTTCACCTAGGGAGTCTATCCAAAACAAAAAACAAAATCACCTATCCTAAGAGGTCTATGCACACCTATGCTCCATAGCAGCACTATGTGCAATAGCCCAAACAGGGAAGCAAACCAGGTGACCAATAACGGATGGTTAAGAAAGTCATAACATATAGATAATGGAATACTACTCAGTTATGGAAAAAAGAAACATGAAATCATCTCCTTTACCTCATCTTGACTGGAACCTGAAGGAATCATGTTAAGTGAGATCAGCCAGAAGAAAAAGATGACTTTCAGATGACCTCACTTATGGATAGAACTTAAGAAAGCAGGAGAGACATGTTCAGCGGGGAAACAATTACAGAAGCCAGACCTTCTACCTTCTGCATCCCATAATGACCTCGGGTCCATATTCCCAGAAGGATAAAGTATGGGAAAGCTATCAGGGGAGGAGATGAGATGCGGAGTTCTGATGGTGGGAATTGTGTGGAGTTGTACCCCTCTTATCCTATGGTTTTGTCAATGTTTCCTTTCTATAAATTAAAAAAAATGAAAAAAATCAGGAAATCCATTTGATGGTTAGTAGAAGTCATTTTTTTATTTAAGTTAATTAAAAAAAAACCAGAAACAACAACAAAAAAGAAAGCAGGAGAGAAAGGCAAAACACAGGGTGAAATTTGAACTAGATATGGGCCTGTTGAAGACCAAAGGCATAAGGAGTGGTGGAGGAGGTGGTTCAGAGGGCACTAAAGATCCAATGCACAATGATGGAAAAATACATGCGCTGGTGGTGAGAGTGGTGTACAGAAACTTATCATAGAAAATGAGAAGTTGGGAGTCGGGCAGTAGCGCAGCGGGTTAAGCGTGTGTGGCACAAAGCGCGAGGACTGGCGGAAGGATCCTGGTTCGAGCCCCTGGCTCCCCACCTGCAGGGGAGTCACTTCACAGGTGGTGAAGCAGGTCTGCAGGTGTCTGTCTTTCTCTTCCCCTCTTTGTCTTCCCCTCCTCTCTACATTTCTCTCTGTCCTATCTAACAACGACATCAACAACAACAATAATAACTATAACAACAATAAAAAAACAAGGGCAACAAAAGGGAAAATAAATACATAAATAAATAAATATAAAAAAGAAAATGAGAAGTTGCATTCATATGACAGCAGCCTTGTAAGCCATTTCTTCCTTAATAAAATGATTTTTAAAATAAATGGGGTTAATGTAATTCTTTTTATAAAGAGACAGACATGGCTGAATTTTCTGTATTATTCCAATTTCAGTATGTGTGCTGTTGAAGCCAGCGCAAAAATTGGGTGAATTTTGTCCTACTTTTACTATCTGAATGTTACTATAGAACTTGTATGTAGTGATTGTGAATGTATAGCTGAGAAAAATTTCCAAGAAAAGGACAAACAAGTGGTCTGGGAGGTGGCGCAGTGGATAAAGCATTAGATTCTCAAGCATGAGGTCTTGAGTTCGATCCCTGGCAGCACATGTACCAGAGTGATGTCTGATTCTTTCTCTCCTATCTTTCTCATGAATAAATAAGTAAGTAAATAAATAAATAAACAAATAAATAAATTAGTCAGGCGATAGTACAGTGGGCTAAGTGCAGGTGGCGCAAAGCACAAGGACCAGTGTAAGGATCCCGGTTCGAACCCCTGGTTCGAGCCCACGGCTCTTCACCTGCAGGGGAGTCACTTCACAGGTGGTGAAGCAGGTCTGCAGGTGTCTGTCTTTCTCTCTGTCTTCCCTTCTTCCCTCCATTTCTCTGTGTCCTATCCAACAACAACGACACCAGTAACAACAACAATAATAACTACAGCAATAAAACAACAAGGGCAACAAAATGAAATAAATAAACATATTTTTAAAAATAATAAATCTTTCAAAAAAAAGAAAAGTACAAACAGTGCAGCTTGGTTTCTATTTTTATTTCTTTAAAAAACTTTATTTTACTTGATAGAACAGAAAGAGGGAAGGGGAGGTAGAGAGGGAAAGAAAGAGACACCTCCAGCACTACTTCACCGCTTGTAAAACTTTTCCTGTCTGTGGGGACAGGGGGCATAAGTCCAGGTCCTTGGACATGGTAATACATGCACTTAACCAAGTGTGCCACAACCCAGGGCCTCTATTTTCTTCTTGTAGTAAAACACAAGAGGAAAGTGATACACTGAGGAGGGGTCTTTGGCTAGTCTGTTCAGGTGGCCATAAAAAAATGTGCTGTGGATTGATTGGCATTCTCTTACATTTTGGAGACTAGGGAAAGTCCAAGATTAAAGTGCCTATGATTCTGCACCTTGTGAAAGCTCTTTTCCTGACCTGTGGATATCACCTTCTCATTGTTCACTCACATGTCCTTTCTTGAGTGCATGTGAGAATGGAGGAAGGGAAAGGAGAGGAAGAGAGCACTTCTTTTCCTACCGTAGATTCTGCAGCCTGGGAGGCTGATAAGTTGTGGGACATTCAAGCATGAGATACCAAGTTCAATTCCCTGCATCACCTATAACTAGGTGATAGTCTAGCTTTCTCTCTCTCTCTCTCTCTCTCTCTCTCTCTCTCTCTCATAAATAAATAAATATTTAAAGAAAAAGACCACAGATCCTATCAGATTAGGCTCTTGGGGCTTCTTTTGATTTTAATAACCTTCTAAAATTCCTATCTCCAGACACAGCCAGATTGAGGGCTAAAACTTTGATGCATGAACTGGAGGCAAGACATAATTCAACTCATGAAAGAACTATTAAGAGAAAAAGGCTACTAGATTTTAACCTTTGGAAGACTGCCAGTCTATCCCTATTGCAAAACCTGGGAAAATGTGCTCTGGAGAAAGCACTTCGGGTCTGGTTGAAGGGATTAGACTTGGGACTCAGGACTGCAATTTGCTATCTCAGCAGACACATTGCGTATGTGCTACAGGGGACAGACATGGGACACAAAAAAGAAGGCTTTTAGGCCTCTGGGATTCTACAAGCAGAAACAGACCCTTAGAACTACTTTTCTAAGTATGTTTCTCTCTCCTTCTCTGTCTTCCCCTCTTCTATCATTTCCTTTCCGTCTTAACCAATAAAATGGAAAAAAATGGCAGTGGATTTGTAGTGCTGAGCCTCAGCGATAACCCCGCAAGAAAAAGAAAAAAAACCTACTTATCTGTAGAAATGTATTAAGAAATGGAGGATGGCTCCAAGAGTACTCAGGGTGTCTCAGAGGGCAGTGTTGCTGCTGTCTCAGCCACAACAGGTCCAAAGACCACGGGGTGGGGGACATTGTCAACTTGGATGGTGAGGAGTGGCTGCCAATCTTGTGGGCTGAGAGGGTAAGGGTAGTGAAAAAGAACATCAAATCATAGATAACTCATCTGAGCCCCTAAAATCCCACGGAATTTATCCTACTGGGTTATCAACATACCACAAAGTAGGGACTCTTATATATTTCATTTTCTCCCTTGCAGGATATAAATGCATCTCCTGGGCCCATCCCAACACTGCCTTTTGGAAGTAGCTAAGTTCTTTCCTAGGTTCTGAATATTCATAGATGAATAGATTTTTTCCCCATAAGACAGACTGATGTCTCACCTATGCTTGATGAAGATGATTTGGAAGGTTTAAAGTAACAGTTAATGCCAGAATGTGTTGAATCAGGGTGGGGTGGATGAATTTTGCAAATAGGATAGACAACATTTTAGAGAGGCCAGTAGGATAGATATCGTAGGTTTAATTATGTCCTCTCAAATATTTTTAACTCCTAACCCCCGCAACTGTCTATGTAACCTTATTTGGAAATCTAGCGTTTGCATATGTAGCTAACTTAAAATGTGGATGTATGGGTTGTAAGTATTGGAAAGATGCATGAAAATTTTAGATGAAAAGTCACATAAAGCACAAAATCTTCTAAAGATGCATTTCATCAAAGGTATATATTTGGGGATGGCTTATGTAATCAAATGCTATGTTATAACTCAAACCCAACTGCTCTGTTCTATCAGAGTTTTTGGTGACTTTAGAATTTTAGGGTCTCCTAGGAGGTGGGAGACTGCATTGCCGAAAATTAGGACATTTTTGACAATTATTGAGAGTAGCAATTACTGTGGGATGAGAAATGTAAACTTTATCTTGAGCAAACCACTAGCCATTGTTGGATTAGTACCACTTAATTGTCTATTGGAGAACTCCATAATCACGAAGGGTGTAACTAAATGAACAATTAAGCAGACTTTAAGATGTCTTTCCAAAAACATGGATGAAGAATTAGGAGACCTAGAATCTCAGTTCTACCACGGTGAGCTGTGTGATTTCAGACAAGGGAAACGAATTCTTCTGAGGTTGAGGTTTCTCATTTGTTTCATAAAATTCTAGTGTCATAGAGCTTCTGATCTGAATGATGCAGTTCACCTGAAAAACTCATTTTCTTTTAAAAACTTTTTTCTATATCTTTTTAAAGAATTATTTATTTATTTTCATGAGGAAGAGGGGGGAAAAGACAGATGGACAGAAAGATAGCTGAGCACTGATATATGTTGGTGCCAGATTTGACCTTGGGATCTCTGGGATCTCAGATATGCAAATCTAGTGTGCTATCTCCCAGGTCCCAGTTTTCTTTTATGATGTCAATATTTTATATTGAAATGCATTTGATAATCAAAATTGTACTATTTCATTGGGTTTTATGATTTTATATACACATATATAGTGAAATAATTCACCACTACAAAGGTGACTAACAGGTATAGCTCCTCAGTTCCCACTTTCATTTTCTGTGTTCATGTTTGCGTGTGTATTGAGAGCACTTAAAATAATTCCTCTCTCTTGGGGTGGGGCGGTAACACAGTGGGTTAAGCGCACACGGTGGAAAGCGCAAGGACAGGCCTTAGGATACTGATTAGAGCCCCTGGCTCCCCACCTGCGGGGAAAGGTCAGTATACAAGGCAGTGAAGCAGGTCTGCAGGTGCCTTTCTCTCCCCCTGTTGATCTTCCCATCCTCTCTCAATAACTCTCTGCCCTATCCAACAACAACAATGACAGCAACAACGACAATAACGATAAACAACAAAAGGGGAATAGTAGCCTCCAGGAGCAGTGAATTCATAGTGCAGGCACTGAGCCCAGCAATAACACTGGAGGCAAAAAAAAAAAAAATCATTCCTCTCAGCAAATTCCAGTAAACAATAACTCATTGTTATTCATAGTCACATTCTTGTACATTCAATTTCCAGAGCTGACTCATCCTGAATATCTGGAACTCTGTATCCCCTCAGCCAATATCTCCCCATTTTCCCTTCTCCTAACATTCACTGTCTGTTTCTATGAGTTTGACTAATTTAGATTCCACATATAATTGAAACCCTACAGTATTGGACTTTGTGTGCCTGACATTTTTTTTTTATTCAATAGAAAGAAATTCAGAGGGAAGGGGGAGAGGGAAAGATAGTCCTGCTTCGCCACTTGTGAAGCCTCCCTGCTGCAGGTGGGGAGGGGGAGCTTGAAGCCTGGTCCTTGTGTGCTTAATTCAGTGTGCTACCACCTGCCCCACCATGTGCCTGACTTAAAATTGGGCATGTTATCCTCTAATTCCACCCATGTTGTTAAAACTCATAGGATTTCCATTAAATGATGGGAGGAGATACCATAGCATAGAACTTCCCTCCCAGTGAAGCTGGATTCAAACTTGGTTCCCAAGCATAACAAAACAAGTGTCATTCCAATTGCGCTATCTTGCCAGCCCATAGTATTTCTTTTTTCAGTCTGAATAATGCTCCACTTATATTACGTATTTGTCCATTCAAGGTTATTTAGATTGTTTCCACATTTTTTGTTGCAAATAATGCTGAAATAAACATGAAGGTAAAGATATTTCTTCAAGATTCTGATTTCAGCAGCCAAGAAGGTGGCCCAGCTGGTAATAAAACAGGTCTTTTGTGTGTTATCTGGGTTTGATCTTCAGCACTACCCATGATAGAGCAGAGTGGTTCTCCGGTTGTGCTATCCATCCATCTATCTACCTTTCTATCTATCTATCTATCTATCTATCTATCTATCTATCTATCTATCTATCTATCTGCCTGTCTATTATCTATCTATCTATCTATCTATCTATCTATCTATCTATCTATCTTTCATCTATCTATTTAATCTCTCTTAAAAAGGGACTTGGTGGTGGCACACCTGGTTGAGTGCACATGTTACAAAATGCAGGGACATGGGTTCAATCCCCTGGTCCTCACCTGCACGGGGAAAACTGAAAACTTCACGAACAGTGGAGCAGAGCTGTGTCTCTCTGCCTCTCTCCCTTTTTCTTTCTGTCTTTATCAAATACATAAAGAAATATAAACATATTCTGATTTCATTTCATTTAGATATATACGCAGAAGTGGGATTTCTGGATTACAAAGTTGTTCTATTTTTAATATTTAATAGAATCTTCACATTGTTTTCTCTAATGGCTGAATCAATAAAATAATTTACATTTCTATCCTTAAGGATAGAAAAGGACATACCTTTTCTCTGGAGCTTTCCAGCATTTTTATCTCATCTTTTGATAATGGCAGTTTAAACAGTAATGTGGTGATATTTTTTACGTTTAGTGATGATTGATGATGTTGAATCTCTTTTCATGGACTCACAAGTAATTTGTATGTCTTGTCTGAAAAATAGTCTATACAAGAATTTTTTCTATTTTTAAATTGAATTATTTTTTGTATTATCCTGTAGGCACTCTTCATGTGTTTTGTGGATTAACTTCTAATCGAATATATAGTTTGAAATCATTTTATCTCATGACATAAGCTGCCTTTTCACTGTTGATCATTTCTTTAGCTGTGCATAGTTTTTTTTTCTAGTTTGATATAATTCCATATGCTGTTGTTGCTTGTGCTTGTGTGCATGCTTGAGAAATCTATAAGCAATCCGGTCATTTTATACTTACAAGTTTAAATCTGATCCAGTTTGAATTGATTTTTTTGTATATGGTTGACATAAGAATTCAGTTTTGTTTATCTGCATATGGATATCCAAATTTCTAAGCACCACCTATTTATAACCTTTGCATTCCTTGTCAAAGATCTCTTGACTAGCTCCTCCCCAAAATAATAAAATAAAATATATCAGTTTACCACTGGCTTGTGGTGGTTCAAGAGATCGAACCTGGGACATCAGAGTCTCAGGCATGAGAATCTGTTTGTATAACCATTATGCTATCTCCTCTACCCCATTCAGTTCTAATAGTTTTTTATGGTTGTAGGAATTAATTCATTTCTTCTGTCATCTAGACTATCTCCCTTTTCATTTCAGATTAAATTATTTAAGTTTTCTCTGTTTTTGTTAGCTACAAGTTTGTCAATTTTGCTTATCTTTTAAAAATCATGTCAGTTTTGTTTACTGGTAAAATAATTTTCCTTATTTGAGTTAGTTCTTTGCTAATCTATTTATTTTTCCCTTCTAACTACATTGGGATTAGCTTGTTGTTTTTCCAGTTCTTTGAGGTATAAAGTGTTTTGGCATGTTTGTTTGTTTTATCAGAGCACTGCTCTGGTTTATGATGGTGCCAGGGGTTGAAACTGGGACTTCTGAGCTTTAGGCATGAAAGTCTTTTGCATAATCATTATCCTATCTCCTTAATCCTTAAAGTTTATTTGTTTATGTGAGGTAGATGTGTGTGTGTATGTGTGTGTGTGTGTGTGTGTGTGTGTGTGTTGTTTGGTACTGGCATCTTGTACATATGTAATTTCATCACTCATGAGCTAACCTTATTATTATTATTTTAGGCACAGAGAAAGACATTACAGCGTAAGAGTCCACCTGGAGCTGTGAAGTCCTAGAGACCATAAACAATCAGACAAACACAGAAGTAAACAAAACCACTGATCTGACTGTTTTGAAAAAAAAAATTCCCAGGTTCAATCCCTAGCAACATCCTGAGCTAGAGCTGAGCACTACCCTGAGCTCTTTCTCTCTTCTCTCTCTCTCTTTCTCTCTTCTCTCTTTTCTGTTCTTTCTCTCTCTCTCTCCCTCCCTCCCTCCCTCCCTCTCTCTCTCTCTCTCTCCCTGTATTTCCCATTTAAATAAATAAATAAAGTGTTTAAAAGAAAAAAAATTCTCACCTTTGGAAATATTGAGATGAAGGATAGGTTACTTAATCTACATATGCTTTAGGGTCTAGAATATGGAGCCTAGATAAGTTGTAATCCATATATGTTCCCATAGCCAATGATTCCATGTAATTTATTAGAAAGATGTAACTTTTTATCTTTCGTCTTCCAGTAGCTCCTTATTTCCAATTTTATATTCTTTCTGGAAGTCCCTCAGGCATCTTCCATCTGCCTGTGATTCTCCTCTCTCCATTAAGCACACGTATTTTGATTCTCCCCCACTTCCAACTATTTGTCTTCCTTTCCATCTTCACCCTAGGGTTTAAGTTTTTTCTTGCCTGAATTAATCTATTATTTCCCCTATGATCTTTCAGCTTCTAGTTTTTGTTAAAATTTATTTATTTAGGGGAGAGAGAGAGAGAGAGATACAGAGAGAGAGAGAATATGCTAAAGTGCAACACAGAGCATTCTCTGTCTTTTCCAGATGATCCTTAAAGTAAACTTTAATCATATTGCGATTCTCCCCCACTTTCTATGATGGCATTGCAAACACTTCTTAAACTTTCTTTTCAAAACTAATTTTGGCCAGTTTGGACTCCTCTTTTCACTATGTCCCATGACTTTCTGGTTTTTCTGTTACTCAGATTTTGCTTATACCAATTTCTCTGCTTATGATTTCTCCCTGCTTCTGTTCCCTTTCACCAATAAAATTCTGCTCATCTTTCAAGGTCAGTATCAAACCTCTACTCTATTAACTGTTCCCCTGGCTCTAGTGCCCATATTCATCTCTTCCTTCAACTCCCATACCATTTTACTGTCTGCTTCATTCATCTGACAATCAGTCATTTACTTCCTTGTAGCATTTTTGAAAGCTGTTATCTGTCTTAAGTATTGGGCTGTTGAAAAACTCATGATGCATTTTTGCATAGAAAAAATATGTCATGACTTTTTCAGCAACCCAATATTATGTGTGCCCTGTCTTCCCAAATATCTGAGATCACTGAGGCCAGAGCAAGGTTACAACTTTTCAACTTTTCATGAGAAGAACTACACACCTAGCAGGGTTTCATTCTTTACTGTGAACTGACTACTTTCCAGTAAGTTTTCAAATTACTTTGTAGTGACTTAAATAGATAACATAGTCCAGGATTAATCTTCACTCAGGCATCGGTGGTAACAGAGGCTAGATGAGACCATTAGAGATAAGGAACTTAAGATAGAAGAAATATCTGACTTTTTAAGCCCCAAGCAAGATGAATTGCTAAGATCTTGGTGGTGAAATATTTCATTATCATCTATTTACCCACAGCAGCTCCACCAGAGACCGTGATTGCAATTTGAAACTTTCAACTTTTTTTCCAGAGAGCAGGCAGGCAGATTAATGTCTTTCTTTCAAGATTATGCAGGGTAGTCAACACCAAAGCATTTCATTCACTCAAGTCAGGAATGGCACAGCAGTACTTCGATGGCTTTCTCTAGTAGGCATTTTATTTTATTTTTTGCTTTTAATGTCTTGACTAATAATTAAAATTCAAAGTAACCTATGTGTCCTTACATGTTGAATTGAAAATGTTGTGTGAGGTTGTGGAAACAGTATCTCGGTGATGCAAAAGACCTTTATGCTTGCGGCTCTGAGGTCCCAGATTCAATCCCCAGTTGGGCAGTGCTCTGGTTTTTCTCTCAGAGTCTCGTTAAAATAAATAAAACATTTTTAAAAGAAAATGTTGTGTGATTCATAACAAGTTTTTCCTTTTGGATATACTTGAGCCAAGAGAAAGAAAGTGATTGATGCACAGCTGTAAGAATGAGTAAGACCATCCCACAATGACCTTGGGTCCATACTCCCAGAGGGTTAAAGAATAGGAACGCTATCAAGGGAGGGGATGAGATACAGAGTTCTGGTGGTGGGAATTGTGTAGAGTTGTACCCCTCTTATCCTATGTTTTTTTTCAGTGTTTCCTTTTTATAAATAAAAATAATACTAATAAAAAAGAATGAGTAAGACATGGTATGAACATCAAAATGTTTTGTGGCTATCCTTACTGTTGTGCACCAGTGACCTCATTCAGGGTGGCAGGTGGGATATTTCTCCATTGGGAAAAGAAGAAGAAAATAACAAAAGAAGTGGCATTCTCAGTGCTAAGTCATGCAAGGACCATCACCATATTTTACACTAAGAATATCTCAATTAAGTATATTCAGTGTAAGTCTAGGGGACAGGCCTTAGCACTGGGGGAAAAGTACCTAAGTCACAGTGCTGTTAATTTGTCATTCATTCACAGACATGAGTAGTGGAACTGTTTATTTCATTTTAAAAACCCATTACTATCAAGTCATGTGAAACTCTATTTCAAATGCCTCCAACAATCCTTTGTACTTTGTTAGTTATTTAAAAACATCAGGATTTTTTTTTCATCAGGATGTTTTTAAGGGTAGATTCATTAAGCTGGTGTACACTGTAATATCTGAACTACATACTTACCAAGGTCTAAGTCTAAGTAAATCACTATTATTTATACCTTGGTCTCAACAAGATAAATAGTGAGTGTCATCTATAATTTCTTCTCAGATGATCACTGCTTCCATCTAATTATTTCCCTGTTTGAAAGGTAACTTAACTAATGCAATCAGTGAAGTGTTTACTCCCGCGAATTGTGTGGATTCTTTGCTCTTTCTTTTACCTTGTGAATTTCTCCTTGTTGGACAGTTTTTATGACATTCATCCATTCTTCCATGTCTTTCCGGCTGGGTGCAGCCAAAGTAACTTTTCGTTCTGGTGTAATCACCTAGACAAAAAAAAAATCATATTATTAGCCCATTATTAGAAGGTCTCCCTTCCACAGCTTTGTCCCCAAACAGTCTGTGAATTCTCAAAGGAACCAGATGGGTTTACCAAGCATAATTCAGATTATTTATTAAACATAAGACAGAAATTTCCAGAGCCATTTATATTCCCTTAGCTACCTACCTAAAATTAGAATAATGATAATAGCGATGGATAGCATGTTAATGGTACATTATGTGCCCAAAGTATGCCATTGCACTTTTATGCACAGTATTTATTTCAATATTTATTACAACCTCATGAGATGAGTTTTTCCCCTCTATTACATAGCTAAGAAAATCAAGGCTAAGAGAGTCAAATGACCTCGCCAGGGGCACCCAACAGATGAAAAAGCTGAACCAGCATCAAAAGATGGAAGTTTTTACTCCAGAACACATGTTTTGTTTTTTCCAGTGTTTTCTTTTTTAATTAATTTATAAAAAGGAAACATTGACAAAAACCATAGGATAAGAGGGGTACAACTCCACACACCCCACCACCAGAATTCCGTATCCCATCCCCTCCCTTGATGGCTTTCCTATTCTTTAACCCTCTGGGAGTATGGACCCAAGGTCATTGTGGGATGCAGAAGGTGGAAGGTCTGGCTTCTGTAATTGCTTCCTTACTGAACATGGGTGTTGACAGGCCAATCCATACTCCCAGCCTGCCTCTCTCTTTCCCTAGTGGGGTGGGGTTCTGGTTAATCAGAGTTCTAGTTCTTAAGGTCCTGTAATGTATCTTAAACACTAAGCTGTGTTTCCCTCTATTACTAAAGTGAGGTTGACTGAAAATCATACTCTTTATTGCTACTCTGTCTACTTGAAAATAATAAAAAGGCATATGCTACATCAGGGAGTGTTTCTTTCTCTTTAGAGGAGAAACTGTGAGACTGGAGTGAGGAATCTAAAAATCCAATTTCTTTCCTTTCCTTTTTTTTTTTCCTTTTTTCTTTTTTTTAAAATTTATTTTATTGATTCCCTTTTGTTGCCCTTGTTGTTTCATTGTTGTAGTTATTGATGTCACCGTTGTTGGATAGGACAGAGAGAAATGGAGAGGGGAGGGGAAGACAGAGAGGGGGAGAGAAAGACAGACACCTGCAGATCTGCTTCACCGCCTGTGAAACGACTCCCCTGCAGGTGGGGAGCTGGGGGCTTGAACCGGGAACCTTATGCCGGTCCTTGTGCTTTGCGCCACCTGCGCTTAACCCGCTGCGCTACAGCCCGACTCCCTTTTTCCTTTTTTCTTTCTTTTTTTTTTTTTCTTGTGGCCAGGGACAATCTGAAAAGAATTTTACTGATGTCTCCCTTACTCCTGTTTGGTTCAAGAACCTGAACAGGACTATGACACAGCCATAAAGAGGATGTAGCAGAAGTAAATAAAACATGGTCAGGATGTGGTGTTTTACAAGATTTTTGTGATTGTCACTCCTTCTCATCTCCAAACCTATTCAGATTTACAGGATCATATATTTCCCTCATTAGTATGATGATAAAGAAATATTTTCATGAATAATATTTAGCAGTCATTTGTGATGTACATTTAAGTGAATGCCTAGACACACTTTAGGATCAAAGGTGACTTGGCAAATGGGTATTATAAGGATGCAATGAATGGGTAGATCAACACTGCTTCCTAGATAGTTTCCACCCCTTGCCCATTTGATCACTTCCAACTATACTTACGCAAAAACTGTGGCAAAGGTTTCTGCAGCTGCTTTCTGCCAAAGCAGCCTGAGACAGATCGATTGTGTCAAAGCGTGCAAACTGGAAAGATATAAGGAGAGGAAAAAGAAACCATCTGGTTAATGAAGCTAAGAGCCATTAAGAGGCAAAAATACAATACACACATGCAATATGTATTTTTGGCAGTTACAATCCAATCATTTCTTTGGCTTGAATACTGGGATTTATACAGTATGATTTTTTTGCCAATATATTATATGACAAAATGCAAATCAAAGTAAACCAAAATGTAATTGTTACCAAAATGGTTATATATATATATATATATATATATATATATATATATATACTACTATTTCATCAGGGGGGTGATGGCTTATGGTACAATTGTTGGCATGTAGATAAAATTTCTCATCTTCCCATAATAGGTGTCTGCAAAGCACTCTCACCGCCACCACCCAACTTGGGTCCTTTTCCACCATCACACACTAGGACTTTTATGTATATTTGTAGAAAGGTTTGGGAAGTTCATAATTTTCAAAAATTAGGGTTTAAGCTCATGGAATATGGCCTAACTAGATGTTTTGTAGAAAGAGAGGTATTATTAGCTTCTGTTTTATTTTATTTTAAAAAATATTTTCTCTAGTGATTTCATAATGGTTTACAAGACAATAAGCTTATAATATTATAGGGGTATAGTTCTATTTAGCAGTCATCACCACAAGTCTGTGCCCTCCCCCATACTCAGTGATCACTTACTATAGTTCTCACAAAAACCCAGAGACAGGCTGGATACTTCATTATTATTTTTAAGTAGTGCTTCTCTTTACAAAGTTGCTGGGATTTCTAAAAGCTATGTTTAAATCAAATTTGGGGTAAGTCTATTTTATTTTTTTATTGGGGGATTAATGTTTTAACATCAACAGTAATTACAATAGTTTGTACATGCATGACATTTCTCAGTTTTCCACATAACAATACAACCCCCACTAGGTCCTCTGTCCTCTGGCATTTTATCATCATCATCATCATCATCATCAACTTCTATTTTATCAACTGGAAACTTTTGCTACAAGGTCCACCCACTTTGATGTCTGAATCTCCTTACACAGTGGGTAAAACAAGGTTGCAACAAAAGTCCTATGGATACAATTATGTATCCATTGTATGTATCCTGTGCAGTTAGTTCTTCAGAGCTCTGTGTGTAAAAGGGCACTTCACTTGGTGTAATAATCAACTGTTTCAATCTTGAAATCCTGAACACTTTTTTTTTTTTGAAATCCTGAACACTTTTATCTTTGAACTTGTGTCTTGTAAATTAAGTTCAGTGAGATAATGCATCATGCACTAGAAGGAGAAAATATGGATAATATGTATTCCACCCCATGAACTGTCATTGCATTTGCATTCAAGATACTTATGAGAATGGGATTTCTTATCTATTTTTGTGGATTCATCATGTATGGGTATTTGTGGATGTTCAGTGTATCACATTTATGCCTGGATAAGCAGGGGAATTGATAGTCTTGAGAGAGCACATTTTTTATTAGAACCAGTGTATGCTTCAAACACAGAAGAAAAAAAAAGTAACAGCATTCTAATATATATGAAAAACCAAACTACAAGTGTTGGAAATGGTGTAGGAAAAGAAAGTAAGGACTACAAAAGCTGGATAAGGGCAAGAGACCACCATACTTTAATGATGGCTCTTTGGTCACTACCAGGCCACCCCATCATCTGGGGCTCTAGACAGGGAGTCCTGGGATTCCCACACAGACATGATGGGCCTAGACGTCTAACAGACCCTTCTCTCCACTGTCATTGGTCATCTCCATCTGAAACAGCATAATTCACTCCTCTGTGGGCCCCTATAGGTCCTTGCCCTCAGTGTGGGTCAACAATGGCAGGGACAGCCCCATTCTCTGAAGGTAGGTTGAGCCAACATACTCTACCACTAGAGGAAGATAGGTCCTGAAATTAGTGCAGCCTAGAATGTTCCTAGCCATGACCACAGAATGCAAGCTCAGACCTATAGGGATAAAGAAGTTACACAGGCTCCCATGCTGAATATGGGCCCCAGATCAAATCGATGGGCTTTATAGTTAACAATATTTATATATTTTTCCTCGTATTTGGGAGCTACTCTCTTCCCTGATTCAGCTTTCTACTCCTTTTTCTAACTCTGACACCATCTCCCCAGACAATACCTTTGGTCCACCTGCAGGTTAGCTGTCAGGCTCAGGCAAAAATTAGTAAAGTCATGGGCCCTTGGAATATAACTAAAATACCTACTGGCTTTTTCCAAAATGGAGACTGCAAATCTCATCTGCTATATTCTTCCCTTTAGGTTCTGGATTATTTAACAATTTGTTCTGCTTTAAATCTTTATGCTTTTTCAGCCACCAAATTCCAGATGCTACCATAATGCCAACCTGACTTGCACAGACAGAGGACCTCACCAATATACCCTAGAGCCCCACCTATCCAGAGTCCTGTCCAACTAGGGAAAGAGAGAGACAGGCTGAGAGTATGGATCGACCTGTCAAAGCCCATGTTCAGTTGTTCAGTGGAGAAGCAATTACAGAAGCCAGACCTTCCACCTTCTGAACCCTATAATGATACTGGGTCCCTGCTTGCAGAGGGATAAAAAAATTAGGAAATTTAGGAGTCGGGCAGTAGCGCAGTGGGTTAAGTGCATGTGGTGCAAAGCTTAAGGACCTGCATAAGGATCCCGGTTCAAGCCCCCGGCTCCCCACCTGCAGGGAATCGATTCACAAGCAGAGAAGCAGGTCTACAGGTGTCTTTCTCTCTCCCTCTCTGTCTTCCCTTCCTCTCTCCATTTCTCTCTGTCCTATCCAACAACGATGACAACAAGAATAAGTACAACAATAAAACAACAAGGGCAACAAAAGGGAATAAATATTTAAAAATATTAGGAAAGCTTTCAAGGGAGAGGATGGGATACGGAGTTCTATCTCTGGGAATTGTATGGAATTGTACCCCTCTTACCCTATGGTCTTATCAGTATTTCCATTTTACAAATAAATTTTTAAAAAGAACCCACATGCACATGGTAGAAATGAAAATTGGTCTAATAATTTAGGAGAATCATTTGGAGCTTCAAATTAAAGATAGAGCTATCACATGATCCAGTAATTCAACTTCTGGGTATCTATCTAAATAATACAATGTCATCAACACTAAAAGTTTTATCATTCCCCAGGTTTTATTGGAGTGTTATTTATAATGTCTAAAATTTGGGAGCAAGTGAAGTGTCCAAATCATCTGTAAGATTATTAAATAAAGATGATATAGTATATTGATACAATAAAATACTATCCAACGATAAAAAGATAAAATTTTGCCACTATCAGCAAAGTGGAAGGAGCTTGAATGGATTATATGAATTAGAAAAGTCATAAGGGAAAAATGGATATAATTTCACCTATGTGTACAGCACAGTGATATAAAGCTGACCAGCAGACAAAGAATATTTTTTAAAAGACAAGACATTGGCAGTGATAAACAAAACTGAAGCTACCTGAAGAGAAGAGGTTGGAGGATGGGGACAAGGTAAAGGGCGTGTGCGAAACAATAAAGCAAAGGGTAAAAAATAAAGATACAGAACAAACATGAAAAATCAAGAACCTCTATTTCCTCTCTTTTCTCTTATTATATTAGTTAATCATTTATGCCAAAATGGTGACAAGGAAGGGAGGTGACAGGACAGTGCATAGTACTTTTTTCCTTTCTCTCAAGATTAAAGAATATTGGTAGACTGTGTAAGTATCAAGATGTGAAATAAAAGCTGTTGAACTAGTTTTGCATACAGCTAAATTTTATATATTGGCTTTGTAATATATATATATATATATATATCCTTTACATATATATGTATAAGCATGTATAAACAACTAAATACACATAATATAATGTTGGTTCTTTATGAGTGAAATATTCTTATATTTGTTTTTATAACTGGAATTGTTCATTTTTCCAGTTAAAAATGATGATCTTGTGTCCTTTGGGACAAAATGGCTGCAACTGGAGGTGTGCATAGTGAAGTAAGGAAGTGAAAGATAATTATCAGAAAGTTTGTTCGTATGTTAATACAGATAATTGAAGCATATGAACTTATAAAGAAGGGAAGAAAAGAAGGAGCCAAATTGTCTTTAAGAGTTTATGAGAACTATGGTGGTTATTGTTAGGGGGGTTGAACTTTGGTGGTGTACGTAGTATAGAACTATATCCCCAGGTCTTGTAATCTTGTAAACCACTATTAAATCACTAATCTAAATCAGAATACAATACATAAAACCGGAATTATACTACCCATAGATGAATGATAACATTACTCATAATTTAATTGTTTTCATTTACTTAAAATCATGTGAAAGAATTAATAAGATCTGCTATGGCAAATAATTGTTTTATATTTTAGTGTGTTCAGAAGTACTTTTATCTTGTTTTCTGAATAAGGAGACAGATATTCTCATTTTGTACTGAACCCTGCACATTATGTTATGGGTTATGGGTACATAAAATAGTTGAGAAATTTATGTAAGGGTAGGGTAATAAGAATTGAAAGGGAAAGGACAACTTAAAAGATGAGTACATCTCACATTTCATCTTAATGTCACAAATATTTCCTGATACCCTGCCCACTAACTCAACTGACAAAAGCTCAGAGAAAATATACTCTATATATTCTCTTACTGCAGGATGATGTGCAAAGCAGAGTCTTTGTCCTCGAACTTGAAAATATCTTAGTTTCCATCTCTGGAAGGAGTTACAGTTCTTCAGCAAAGGTCCTTCCTTCAATATTTTCTGAAAAATAGAAGTACAGCATGGGGTTGACTAAGTTATATCCACTTTTAAGACCATATCATCTGTTTTCTATGTTGTCAAGCTCAGGTATTTGGATATTCTACTGCTGGCACATATCTGGGGGAAAATGGCACCCACCAAGATCACAAGAAAGTTAGCTCATTCTGAAAATGTCAAAACCACAAGGAAGTTAGTTTAATCAGTAAAATGAATTGATTAGCTTTAGAAAACACATTTAGGATGATACAGATTCTAAGTTTCTTAGAATACATGGAGGCCCAGGAACCATTCAGTACACCTCAGTTTCTGGTAGGATGTGGAGAGGAGCAGCATGAACACATAAGTATATGAACAACATTTCTACAACAACAACCTTGCAGTAGTTATTACCAAAGTCTTCAAGGGAGTTATGACCAAATAAGATAATAAAAATATTGTGTATACTTATGTAAACCTGGAAGCAACTCAGGTGTCCATCAACATATGAGCAGCTGAGTAAGTCGTAGTATATATATATATGTATATATTAATATTTATTTATTTACTCCCTTTTGTTGCCCTTGTTGCTTTGTTGTTGTAGTTATTATTGTTGTTGTTATTGATGTTGTTGTTGTTGTTGGATAGGACAGAGAGAAATGGAGAGAGGAGGGGAAGACAGAGAGGGGGAGAGAAAGACTGATACCTGCAGACCTGCTTAAATGCCAGTGAAGCGACTCTCCTGCAGGTGGGGAGCCAGGGGCTCGAACCAGGATCCTTACGCCAGTCCTTGCACTTTGTGCTACTTGCACTTAACCCGCTGTGCTAGTGCCTGACTCCCATAAATCATCGTATATATACACAATGGAATGCTACTCAGCCATTAAAAATGGCTAATTCCCCTTCTTCTGCTCATCTTGGATGGAACATGAAGGAATTAATATTAACTGAAATAAGCCAGAAAGAGAAGGATGAATATGGGATGATCCCACTCATGGACAGAAGTTGAAAAATAAGAACAGATGGGAAAATACAAAGCAGAACTTGGATTGGAGTTGGTGTACTGCACCAAAGTAAAAGACTCCGGTGGAGGGAAGGTTCAGGTTCTGGAACATGATGGCAGAGGAGGACCTAGTAGGGATTGAATTTTTATGTGGAAAACTGAGAAATGTTACATATATAAAAATTAATGTATTTTACTGTCAACTATAAACCATTAATCTCCCAAGAAGAAAAAACATACAAGAAATGAACTACCTCTTCATGACTTCCTTTTAACCTCTCATAGTCTTATCACTAGCTTTCCAGTGACTTGTTAAAACACCTGTCTACTATTACCATAATGGAAATTTCTGGTCACATTTAGAAGATACAAATTAGCATGCAATACTGCTATTTGGAAAAAGTATTAACGATTGCAAAGATGGAATACAATCCATTCTTAATGGGTCAAGAGTTACACTTAGTTAAATCATCAAATCAAGTCTCTATCTTAAATTTATTCTATCCATCATGTGAAGTAGAATTCACCACTGTGTGATGAGGAGATTTTTTTTTTATTTGGCCTACCTGGTGTTTGCCTTATTTCTAAACTAGTTAATGTAATGTGAAACGTCAGAAGAGTTGTAAAGAATCAGAATACCTGGTAAGAGTGTACCTGCATTCTCACAAGGCCACAGTCTGCCAGAAAATTTACTGGAACTGGAACTGCAAATGTTCCTTTCAAACAGGGCACCTGACTTCAGTAGCCATTTGACTTTAGGACTCCAATCTAATCAATCCTTGCTACTCCCATTCCCTCCCCCTCCCAATACACATTTATTACACCTTCCTTTTTTTGCCTCCAGGGTTATTGCTGGGGCTCAGTGCCTGCACCATGAATCCACTGCTCCTAGAGACCCTTTTCCCCCTTTTTGTTGCCCTTGTTGTTGTAGCCTCATTGTGATTATTGTTGTTGTTGATGATGTTGTTCATTGTTGGATAGGACAGAGAGATATGGGGAGAGGTGGGGAAGACAGAGAGGGGGAGAGAAAGACACCTGCAGACCCACTTCACCGCCTGTGAAGCAACTCCCCCTTTGGGGGCTCGAACCGGGATCCTTACATTTGTCCTTGCGCTTTGTGCTATGTGCACTTAACCCACTACGCTACCGCCTGACCCCCTACACCTTCCTTTTAATTAGCTAGTAAAATAGTACTGGTAGACAAATATTTGTATGTAAATTGAAAATTCAGTTTGCGAACAGTCTAACAGAATTTTATCCTCTTGATGAATCTCCATAGCTTCAAGGTAGCAGTTTTGAGCTGCTTGTCAAAGAATAATGTCAAGGAGTCAGAATACAAGGAGCAAGAAGTTCTTTGCAGGAGGGGGGAATGTGGCAGGGAGAGTGAGAAATCACATTGAAACTGTTGAAATTGAATCACTAATAAGGAAAAAAAATTGTCTAAGCACTGTGATTGTCTCATTATTTTCTCTGCTCAGTTGGCTTATAGTATACATTCCTAATGATGGCATTTGGCTTTCTTTTTCTCACCTCTGTGTAATGTATTTGTCCATCAAGGATTTATGAAACCTAATCAGTCACATTTAACACCCCCTCCTTTTGCTGAAAAGTTAAGTTCAAAAACCTAACTGCTCCAACTTCATATAAATGAAATTAGACTCATTGTTTCTGTCCCTTTCCCAAGTTATTCTCCTCTGTCAATTACCAAATGTGACTATGCTTAATTTTGTCACATACTGTGTCTTCTTATAACGGCTCATTTTACAGTTTGGAGTTGAATGATTCCCATTCCTCCATTTTCAGTTTAAAGCTTCCTTTAATTTCAATTACTTTCTCTTGATGCTTCTGCCATATCCAACTATCTTCTTCTGCTTGTTTTATATTTTATTTTATTTTATTTGACAGGACAGAGAGAAATTGAGAGGGAAGAAGAGATAGAAAGGGGGAAAGAAAGATAGACACCTGCAGACCTGCTTCACCTCTAGTGAAGCATCCCCTCTGCAGATGGGGACTGGGAGCTTGAACCTGGGTCCTTGTGCACGGTGATATGTGCACTTAATGGTTGCATCACTGCCCAGCCCACTCCTTCTGTTTGTTTTAGTGGTTGGTGATAGGTGAGGTACTTAAGAGAAAACAAGAAGAGAGATTTGTTCCTCCATAAAATTCCCAGATCCTGGAAAACTGAACAGAGAATTTAGTAACTGTGATAAATGTGTATATATTTGAGAGAATGACAGTAGTAAGGATTGATTAGATTGGAGTCCTAAAGTCAGATGTCTGTTGGAGTCAGATGCCCTGTTTGAAAGGAGCAGCTGAGATTCTAGTAGATGTTCTGGCAGATTGTTGCCATGTGAGCCTGCTACACACACACACACACACACACACACACACACACACACACACACACACACTTATCAGAACTCTAGTTCCATAACTGGGAACTTGGCACAGTGATAGAGTATAGGACTTGCAAGCAAGAGGTCCCAAGTTTGGTCCGCAACAATGAATTTGTTAGAGTAATATTCTGGTCCTCTCTCTCTCTCTCACACACACACTCATTAATTAATAAATATGTAATAAAATATATTTTGGTTCTTATTCCATTAGTATGTCCAGGCATTTGTTACAGTCAAGAAAATAAAAGTAAGAGAGGTGAGTCAGCTGTAGTATGCATGCTTCACACACATAAAACCCTCCCTGGGTTTGATCCCAGTACCACATAACACAGAAGAGCAGTGCTATGATCTCTCCCTCAATAACATTTTAAAATTGAATTCTTACAGGCTGGGGGTATGGATTGACCTTCCAGTGCCCAAGTCCAGCAGAGAAACAATTACAGCTGCCAGAACTCCTACCTTCTGCCTCCCCAAAACAATTTTGATCAGACTCCCAGTGGAGGAGAAGTGATAAGAGAAAGAGGTTCAAAGGGCCCTGAACTCCAGCTCCATCAGGACCTGGAGAGAGAGGAGGAAAAGGGAGGGACATTTGGATGTAGCAATAGTGTCATGAATGGCTTGGAAGGGAAGAGAGGACTGAACCTGGAAGAAAAAGGGGGTAATTATGTACAAATGTAGATAGATAGTTGTAGAGATGACAGTTAACCCATATCTGCAACCTTTGGAGAACTGCAGTGGCTTACAATGGAGGGATAGGGGATTCAGAACTCTGGTGGTGGGGACAGTGTGGTATTATACCCCTGCTGAAATGTAATTTTGTGAATAAATATTAAATCACTAATAAAAGAAAAATGAATTCTAAAAAATGTAAAACAAAATAATTGTGGAGTGTTTTATTCATATTTTATGAGCACCCATTAAGCATTTTTGATGGACCTTTGGGAATGCTAAAGGAAGTATAGGTACATTCTGAGTCTCAAAAATTGGAGTCAAACAAAGTTGCATGAACTCAAGAGCCATTTGTAGGCCCTTTAGAACCTTCATGTTCATTGCCCTGGAAATTATTAGATAATATAGTAAGGTGTCAGGCTACAAAATTAACACAAAAGTTGGTGGCATCCCTTGATGCAAACTCAGAGTCAGAAGAAGAAATCCAGAAATCAGTCCCATCACTATAGCAGTGAAAACAATAAAATATCTGGGAAAAACTTAATGAAAAAAGTGAAAGATTTGTACACTGAAATGTATGAGTCACTGTTAAAGGAAATAAGAAAAGCTACAAAGAAATGGCCTCATGCCACCCTTACTTCTGGGGACCACTTTGGGGAGTCCTGAGATTCCCAAACAGACATGATGTGCCTAGACCTCTAAAAGATCCCTCTCTTCATTGTTACTGGTCATCTCCATTAGGAAAAACACAATAGACCCCTTTGTTGGGCCCCCTAGTACCTTGCCCTCAATGTGGACCAACAAAGGTAGAGAATGTTCAATCTTCTGAAAGGAGGCTGGACAATATTGTCTACTACCTGAGGAAGATGGGTACTTAAATTGGGGCGGGTTGGAACATTTCCTACTCATGAGCACAGAGTGTGAGCTCAGATCTACAGGGATGCAGATGTTACATAGGCTCCTAAGCTGAATATGGGCCCCAGATCAAATTGATGGGGATTACAGTCAACAATATTTATACACTTTTCCCATATTTGGGAGATATTCTCTTCCCTGAACCAGCTTCTTAGCTCTTTTTCCATCCATGACATCATTTCCCCAGACAATAACTTGGGTCCACCAGCATATCAGTTTTCAGGCTTGGAAAAAAAAAAAAACTAGTATAGTCGTGGGGCCTTTGGAATATAACTAAAATAGGCCTACTAGCTATCTATAAAACAGAGACCCCCAAATATTCATCTGCACTATTGTAGCCTTTAGGTTCAAGATTAGTCAATAAATTGTTTGGCTTTATATGTTAACTCTTTTTTCAGCTACCAGGTTCCAGATGCTACCATGATGCCAGCCTGACTTCTCTGGGCAGACGACCTTCCACCTTCTGCACCAAATAATGACCTTAGGTCTATACTCCCAGAGGGATAAAGAACAGGAAAGCTATCAGGGGAGGGGATGGGATATGGAGTTCTGGTGGTGGGAACTGTGTGGAGCTGTACCCCTCTTATCCTATAGTTTTTGTCAGTGTTTCCTTTTTATAAATAATTTTTTTTTAAAGTGGCCTGGCAATGACACACCTTGTTAAGTGTACATACCACTAAGCTCAAAAAGCTGGGTTTGAGCCCCTGCTTCAAAAAAGCAGCAGGGGTGCTTCACAATTGACGAAGCAGGTCTACAGGTGTCTATCTTTCTCTCTTCCTCTCTATCTCCCTCCACTCAGGTTCTCTCTTTCCTGTTAAATACAAATAGAAAGAAAAAATGACCATGGTAATCAGTAGATTTGTAGTACAGACACTGAGCCCCAGGAACAACCCTGGAGGAAAAAAGAAAAAGAATGAAAGGAAAGGAAAGAAAAGGATAAAAGAAGTTGAAATCTATCCCATGTTCATGGATTGGAAAATTAACATCATCAAAATGACTATTCAACCCAGAGACATATACAAATTTAATGCAATCCCCATTAAGGTCCCACCACTTTTTTTAAACAGAATAATACATAAGTTTATCTGGAACAAGAAAATATCTAGTATCACCAAAGCAATCCTGAGAAAAAGAACAGGACTGGAGGCATTATGGTCCCAGATCTCAAACAATATTATAGGGCTATTATAATCAAAACTTCCTGATACTGGAACAAAAATAGACACACTTACCAGTGGAATATATTTGAGAGGAATAAGCCACTACACCCATGGACAACTAATTTTTGACAAGGGGGCTCAAACTATTCAATGGAGGAAGGAGAGTCTCTTCAACAAATAGTGTTGGGAAAATTGGGTTGAAGAATGAAACTGAACCACTACATTTCATCAAACACAAAAGTAAAGTCTAAATAGATCAAGGACTTGGATGTTTGACCAGAAACTATAAAAATATTAGAGAAAAATATTGGGAGAACCCTTTTCCTTCTAAATTTTATAGGCATCTTTAATGATACAAATTCAATGGCAAAGAAGATAGAAAAATGGGACTACATCAGATTGTAAAGCTCAAGGTTGAATGCATATGTTACAGTGAACAAGGTCTCAGGCTCAAACCCCTGGCCCCCACCTGTAGGGGAAAAGCTTTGTGAGTGGTAAAGCAGTGTTGTGGGTATTTCTCTGTCTCTATCTACCCTGTCCCTTTGGATTACTGGGTATCTCTATCCTATCTATAAATATTATTTAAACATTTAAAAAAGGAAAGCTTCTGCACAGCAAAAGAAATTACCACCCAAAACAAGGAGACTCCTTACAGAATGGGTGATCTTTACATGCCATACATTAGATAAAAGATTAATAAACAAAATGTATAAAGAGTTCACCAAAGCAACAAAAAAGAAAATGACCTCATCCAAAACTGGGGAGAGGATAGAAACAGAATATTCACCCAAGAAGAGATTAAAAAGGCCAACAGACATATGAAAAAATGCTAAGTTATTGATTAGAGAAATACAAATAAATATAACAATGAGATACCACTTCACTCCTATGAGAACATCATACATCAGAAAGGATAGTAACAACAAATGCTGGAGGGGTTGTGGGTAAAAAGGAACCCTCCTAAACTGCTGATGGGAATGTCAACTGGTTCATCTCCTGTGGAAAGCAGTATGAGAATTCTCAGAAGGCTAGAAATGGACCTCTAATGACCCTGTAATACCTCTCCTGGTGACAAATCCTAGGGAATAGGATACACTCATCCAAAGAGATCTGTGTATACCTATGTTCATAGCAGCACAATTTGGAATAGCCAAAATCTGGAAGCAAATTAGATGTCCAACAAAAGATAAGTGGCTAAGTAAGTGAGGTATACATACACAATGGAATACTACTCAGCTATTAAAATAATAAATTCACCTTCTTTACCTCATCTTAGATGGAGCTTGAAAGGAAACATGTTAAGTGAGATAAGCCAGAAAGAGAAGGATGAATACGGGATGATCCCATTCATAGACAGAAGCTGAAAAATAAGAACAGAAAGTAGAAGCACAAGGGGCTTGGTGGTGGCACACCTGGTTGAGTGAATATGTTACAGTGTGTAAGGATTTGGGTTCAAGCCCCCAGTCCCCACCTGTAGGGGACAGTTTCACAAGTGGTGAAGAAGATATGCAGGTGTTTTTCTGTCTCTCTCCCTCTCTGCCACTCCCATCCCTCTTAATTTCTAGCTGCCTCTATTCAATAAATAAATAAAGATAATAAAAAAATTTTAAAAAGAAAAGTGGAAGCACAATGCAGAACTTGGACTGGGTTTGGTGTATTGTACCAAAGTAAAGCAAGGGGTGGGGGTGGCTTTTGGGTCCTGGTGCATGATTGTGGAGAAGGACCTGGACTGGGAGTGAGAGAGTTTTGCAGAAAACTGAGAAAGTACCATGTACCAATAACTGTATTTACTGTGAACCATTAATCCCCCAATAAAAATTGATATATACATATATATATTCTATAAATAAATTAAAAGGAGACAATTAAAATGGGGGGGAGCTTTCACGTACCACCACAACCCAGAGCAGTCTTCTGGTTAAAAAAAATAAAAAATAAAAATTAAAAAAAAGGAAAAAAGAAAGGAATTGCCAGGCCATAGGATAGGTTCATTTCTTCATTTCTAACCTTCGCCAGACTGCTCTCCACAGGGAATGGACCAATTTACATTTCCACCAGCAGTGCAAGAGGGTTCCTTTATCCCCCACTACCTCTCCAACATTCATTGTTGCTGTACTTTCTGATGCATGATATTCTCACAGGAGTGAAGTGGTATTTCATTATTGTATTTATTTGCATTTCTCTGGCAATCACTGACTTGGAGCTTTATTCATTATGTTTGTTGGCCGTTTTAATCTCTTCCTTGATGGCTATTTTATCCATCTCCTCTGCTTACTTTTGGATGGGGTCATTTGTTTCCTTTGTTGTTGAGTTTAATGAGCTTTTTTTAAAAAAATTTTTTATATTTATTTTATTTATTTATTCCCTTTTGTTGCCCTTGTTGTTTTATTGTTGTAGTTATTATTGTTGTTGTCGTTGTTGGATAGGACAGAGAGAAATGGAGAGAGGAGGGGAAGACAGTGAGGAGGAGACAAAGATAGACACCTGCAGACCTGCTTCACTGCCTGTGAAGCGACTCCCCTGCAGGTGGGGAGCCGGGGTTCGAACCGGGATCCTTATGCCGGTCCTTGTGCTTTGCGCCACCTGCGCTTAACCCGCTGCGCTACAGCCCGACTCCCTTTAATGAGCTTTTTATCTATTTTGGTTATTAGCCTTTATAACAAAGGACTCTGGATGCGAGTGCTTTCAGGTCCTGGTGCATGATGGCAGAGGAGAGCTTAGGCTGAGGTGACAGTGTCTTGCAGAGAATTGAGAAGTTTTTCCCATGTATCAACAACTGTATTCACTATAAACCATTAATCCCTCTAATAAAACATTTTATGCAAAAAAGAAAAAGAAAAAATTAAAGGAGGCTGTTTGGTAACAAAAGAGTCAAACCTAGCAGGATAGCTGGAAAGTCCAAGTACAGTTGTTGATAAAATTTAGGTGATTGTTATAATTGAATACTGACCAGTCAGTGTTAACAGCTTTTCTCATTTTTCCATGGCAAACTGGAAATCCAGGCTAACAAGTGTGTGAGGTGTCATGATTTTGAATTGCTGGGAGCTAATTAGTTAAATCAAATGAAGTATGAGGGCCAAACAAAACATCTGTTCAGGCCAAAGTTAATCCACAATCAGTTTACACTTTCTGGACTGTAACTATTGCTACTTTCTCCAGAGGTCGATGTGAGTGAGATGTGTGTATTATCACTAGAAGAGGCTGCAGTACATGAATTTAGAGTTTGTATGTGAGAAGTTTATACATTTGAGAGCTATTTTACCAAGTTGGGAGCGGATAAATATTGATATGATTTGTGTGCAGTAGAGAGAAAATGTTAGGCAGATGTGTAAGAGTTTCTTAAGTTCTAAACACAGGCTTTGTACCACCAAGTCAGAAATTCTATAGATTTCTAAGCCTGGGCAGGGAGAAGGTAAAGTTCCTGTAGGTTTTTGATGTGGTTTCTGCCCCCCCTCAAGTAACTCACTTCCCAACCCTATCAATTTTAAATAAACCATTGTTTGCTTAAAAACCGGATAAGCAGCCCCCAATGACAGTTTAAGCAAGCAGAAGGTAAAAACCATTCAATCAATGGCTTACCTCAAGTACATAAAATTACATACATGCAAACAAACCTTTACCTGCTGGGGACCAATAAACTTGCAAAGAATTATGAGGCTCCCACCACACAGGAGGAAGTTCCAGAGTCTCTCTCTCTCTCTCTCTCTCTCTCTGTCTCTCCCCCTCCCCCCTTCCCTCCCCAAAGCAGTGAACTCCAGGCAATGACTAATAAGAACATTAATAACTATTGCCAAAAAGTGAGGAAAAACATTTCTTTCCTTCATATTTATAAGATATCTTCTATGAAACACCTCAGGCTTTGCAAAGCAGCTTACTTGCCTATTCATAAACAGCAGCTGCCTTGTCTGATGTTTAACTGGGGGAGGGCAAATAGAGCCATTGTTGCAACCTTTCCCTATGCTTCTCCTAAGTCCTCAAAGCTTCTGTTATCTGCTGTCTGTTTTTCCATGACTCAGTGAGCTTTTCATGGATGCAGTTTTCCCCTTTCCTAGCAAAAGGATTCCCTATTTCATAGCCAACTTGAACTCTACCCCCATTCAGCCAAAAAGTAGGTATCACAACATGCATCACAACCTATTATTAGCTGACAACTCTGTATCATTACCTTATACTGCTCTTAGGAGTGAAGTTGGGTCAGTTTAGTGAGTGAGTAGGTCCTCTCTCCTCAAGTAAGAAGCAGACTGCCACAATGCATGCAGCTGGGGAAGCCATCTTTCTACTGATGGCTCCTTCAGGCCCAAACCTAGGACAGTTGTTCTCTTTGTTTTGGGGGTGGGGTGATGGGAAAGAAAGTCATTTCCTAGCACAGCTCTGCCAACACTGATTCAGAGCGATGATGTTTGATTTGGTTAAAATGCAACTTGGGTGCTTTAGGCTTTAAGAAAGGCCAGGCTTGCTGCTTCACTGAAAGCTTTACATTCCCTGAGGTCCTGTTGACATGGCAGGAGGCAGACAGCCTGGCTCCAGCACTTACTAGCTGTGTGACCTTGGGCAAACCTCTTAACCTCTCTGAGCCTCAATCTTCTTGTCTGTTAGGCGAGGGTAACTTGCAGAGCATATGCCTACCATGTCAAAGATGGGGGCATCTAACTGTGTCACAGCTCCCTTCATTCCACTACTAGAAGTGTTTTTCCTGGACACTAGCAAGCCTGGATGTCTTAAGACTGTAGCAGGAGGAAGAACAGGGTGAACAACTGTCTCAGGTTTCTCAGAACTTTCAGTGCTAAATTCAAGAGAATCATGACCAAACTGAAACCTCTTGATAGCCCTAGCATTAAGGAGTCAAGTCTTTCTACTACTCAGGTCTGCAACCACTATAGCTACAAATCCTTCCCACTGTTCCTTGTGCTAAGGAAGAACTACAGAAAAATCATTCATTTCCCAAATCTCTATTGGTGAAATAAAATACAGATGTGGAGAATCATTCTACCTTAATTATTTTTATTGACAAACAGAACAACAAAGACCTATGTTAACTAGTTGTGGTCAAAAGACACTTAAATTTATGCAAAACATATGCATATATTCCAATTTTCTTCACAGAAATCATAGCATTCTATGTACAAAGACTTGTATACTGATTTCTATATTTAATAGATGTCATGGAGCACTTTCAAATATTACTACATACTGAGCTACCTCATTTTTATTTTACAATTGCACAGCATTCCACTCTATGGATGTAATGTGATTTATTTAAGCAGTCACTATTGATGGATAGTGGTTTAAAATCTTACTCTGTTACAAACGAAACTGCAATGGCTCTGTGTGTATACATGCCATTTTGTACTGGTGTGAGTACATTGATAAGATAAACATCAAATGTCGGTGACTTTAAAACTAATCCACTGGGACCATAAAGCCTAAAACCATATGCCTTCTCAAATCTCTTGCTTTCTGTTTTCTATCACTGCAATTTCCTAGGAAGGGTAAAGACCACTAATTTCTTGGGGGGGCTGGGGAAGAGGTGAACAATTTGGAGGCAGACTGACACAGTACAGAAAGCAGTAAACTGGCTCTCGGTAATTGCTCTGGGACTAGCAGAAGACAGAAAGGAGGAAGAGTTTAACTGAGTCCTCCCAGACCTATATACAGGCTTGAATACTGGTTTTGCTGCACTAAACTATGTAACCTTGAACAGTCTTTTCATCTATGAGGTATCATTAGTAATTTGATTCTGGTTGGGTATACGAGACATTGGTAGTTCAAATTCATGTTCAAATTCATGTTCTTATCCAAACACCTACTTTTTTATTATTTATTTTCCCTTTTGTTGCCCTTGTTGTTTTGTTGTTGTAGTTATTGTTGTTGTTGATGTCATTGTTGTTGGATAGGACAGAGAGAAATGGAGAGAGGAGGGGAAGACAGAGAGGGGGAGAGAAAGATAGATACCTGCAGACCTGCTTCACTGCCTGTGAAGCGACTCCCCTGCAGGTGGGGAGCCGGGGTCTCGAACCAGGATCCTTATGCCAGTCCTTGCGCTTTGTGCTACGTGTGCTTAACCCGCTGTGCTACAGCCCGACTCCCCCAAAAACCTACTTTTAAATTTTTGTTTATTTATAAGATGGAAATACTGACAATACTGTAGGATGAGGTGGTACATTTCCACACAATGCCCACCCTTAGAGCTCCATATCTTAGAGCTCTGCTGTAAGTTGGCCTAGGAATTGAACCTACAGCCTCTGGAGTCTCAGGCATGGAAGATGGACGTTTCGGCTATAACAGACTGAGTTATACCCAAGGCTCTAAAAGTATCTTTAACTTCTAGAGATAACTTTGATCTTAGTGATGAATAATCTTCTCTACTAAGAATTATGCAAATAAAACCCCCAAAGAGGCTCTATCTACCTAAGTCAAATAGCAAATTAGTGGTAGAAATAGGACTGAGCTTTGGGTCGCTCCACTTTAGCAATGTGGAGAATCTTTGCTGACCTGAATATGAATAAAGATGCCCTCTAATCACAGGCATAGCATGTGCTCTGTATCAGCAGTGCTTCCTGGAACATGTATATAGTTTCAGAGGTGGGCATCAGTGGAATAATATGAAAAGAGAGACAAGGAAACCAGCAGACAGATGGTTTGACTTTGAGAGTAAAATCAAGGAAAAGGGCTGGGTCAGAGTTTTGGAAGCTTAAGGAGGAAAGTTGCTTTTGATAAAGCTTGCAGAAGAAGGTTGGGTTAGCTATGCAAATGTAGAGTAGACTATAGGTATTAACTATGGGAATGAAGGTTGGGTTGTTTGTTTGTTTCTTTCTTTCTTTTTAAAGAAATATTTGCATTGGGACCAGGAGGTGGTGCACCTGGTTAAGTACACACATTACAGTGTGCAAGGACACAGGTTCAAGCCCCTGGTTCCCACCTGCAGGAAAAAAGCTTCACAAGTGAAGCAGGGCTATAGGTGTCTCTCCCTCACTATCTCCCCCTCCTCTCTCAATGTCTCTCTGTCCCTATCCAATAAATAAATAAAAAGTAAAAAAAGAAATATTTGTATTTATTATTGGATAGATACAGAGAGAAACTGAGACGGGAGGGGGAGATAGAGGGAGAGGGATAAAAAGATACTTGCAGACTTGCTTCACCACATGTGAAGCTTTGCATGGCAGTGGGGACTAGGGGCTTGAACCTGGGTCCTTGTACATTGTAACATGTGCATTCAACCAGGTGCACCACCACCTGGCCCTGCTGGGTTGTCATTATTTTTTTAATTGCCACCAGAGTTATTGCTGAGGCTCTCTGGCTACATTATGAATCCGTCACTCCAAACAACCACATTTTCCTTTTTTCTTTCTTTTTATTTTACATGATAGGACAGAAAGAAATTGAGAGGGCAGGGTATGATATAGAGGAGGAGAGGAAAATAGACACATGGAGACCTGCTTCACCACTAGTAAAGCTTCCTCCTTGCAGGTGGGAAGTGGGGGACTCAACCTGGGTCCTTTCACATGTTAATGTGGGCACTCAGTTGGGTGTTCCACTGCCCAGCCCCAAGGTTGAGTTATTTTAATTTATTTTACTTAACAGTGAGAGAACAAAAAGCTTAGAAACAGAAAATTTGGTGAAAGAAGGGTAAAAGTTGTTGTCTCAAACTTTTTGATGCACAGATCACAGTTCTGAATATATATTCCTTCAGTCTAAGCACTTAAGACTTCAAACTGGTAATCTGGTTGAATTTTAACAGTGGCTCAAACTGTTAATACATGTATAATAATGTCTTTCCTTTGAAATATTAAATCACTTATAATCTTAGACCAGGGAGGAACAGAAGCAACTGGTTGTGCCACTTTATAAGATACAGCTATATGTAAATAGTATTAAAGGACATAAATTATGGTTAGGTATTGTATGATACAGCAAATTCTAACAATTGGGCTTTCAATGTAAACCAAATTTCAAATAATGTGGTTATAACAATAACTATCTATTGCCTTCTTAAACCCTAAGACAGCAGGAACCTTCCCTGTTCTCTATAAAACCCATATTTCTCCCAGTCCTAGAACCTCTGAGGGGGGCTTGCTTTCCTGCATGTTTCTCTCAATTCATACCAATTGATACTGCATCTGCTGATCCCAGCCTAATCAATGCAACCAGTACCACCTTGGCATGTTTTACTTCAGGCTGTGCCCAGAGATGTCAGGCATGGAATGTCAGTCTTCCAGCTTCATTACTCTGGTGAGACCTTTTCTAGTTCATCGGATTCTTTTAATCCAGTTCGGGTAGTGCACTTCCTAACAAAGCCTCAGAACCTAGGTATAGACCAGGGCCCATGAGACAGGGCTTATGTACACATGTATCTATAAGTTAGGGGGGAATATACAGCTTAAAGCAAAAGTGCACAGTAGTTTGCAGTGACTCAATAAAAACACAGCGATCAAGTAGAAAGACCTAAAAAAGACACAATAAAGTACCTAATGAAATAGTTTTTACTTAGACCTGGATACCCTCCTCACCTACTTCCTGTTTCACTTACCTCAGTCACTCCAGAGCTAACCTTGTCAGACAAAGTAAAGACTACAAAAGCTGGATAATGGAAAGAGACCAGTATACTTTAATGATGACTCTTTTGGTTACTGCCAGGCCACCCGATCACCCGGGGCCCTAGTCAAAGAGTCCCGAGATTCCCACACAGACATGATGGGCCTAGATCTCTAATAGATCCCTGTCTCCACTGTCACTGGTCATCTCCATCAGGAATAATATAGTGTACCCTTTGTGGGCCCCTATAGGACCTTGCCTCCTAAGTGGATCAATAGCTCCATTCTCTGAAGGGAAGTTGGGCCAATATACTCTACCACTCGAATAAGGTTGAAGATGGGTCCTGAAATTAGTGCAGCCTAGAATCTTCCTAGCCATGAACGCAGAATGTGAGCTCAGACCTATAGGTATGCAGAGGTTACACAGGCTCCTACAATGAATATGAGTCCCAGATCAAATCGATAGGGTTTACAGTTAACAATATGCATACACTTTTCCCATATTTGGGAGGTACTCTCTTCCCTGATTCAGCTTTCTAGTCCTTTTTCCAACTCTGACACCATCTTCCTAGGCAATACCTTTGGTTCAACTGCATGTTAACTGTCGGGCTCAGGCAAAAGCCAGAAAAGTCATGAGCCCCTTGGAATATACCTAAAATAGACCTACTAGCTTTTTCCAAAATTGGCACTACAAATCTCATTTGCTATATTCTTCCCTTTAGGTTATTGACTATTGAACAATTTGTTCTGCTTTATATATTAACTCTAGGTTCTAGATGCTATCATGATGCCAACCTGAATTCCCTGGACAGACAACCTCAGCAATGTGTCCTGGACCCCTACCTCTCCAGAGCCCTGTCCCACTAAAGAAAGAGAGAAATAGGCTTGGAGTACAGATCGATCTGCAAATACCCATGTCCGGCAGAGAAGCAGTTACGAAAACCAGATCTTCTTACACCTTCTTTACCCCATAATGATCCTGGGTCCTTACTTTCATGGGATAAAGAAGAGGAAAGCTTTCAAGGGAAGGGGTGAGATATAGAGCTGTGGTGGTGGAAATTGTGTAAAATTTTACCCCTCTTGTCCTATGGTCTTGTCAACATTTCCATTTTATAAATAAATAAATAAATAAATAAATAAATAAATAAATAAATAAAACGTTGTTGCTGCCTGGGAAATGAAGTTCTGTGTACAATTTCCCTAGAGGAAAGATACCAAGGTATCTTGGATCCTAATCTTAAACTTAACTGAGATCACAGAGGCCAGGACATCAATAATCTTATCTAGTGCCATCTACTTACAAATAATGATAAAACATTCCTGCTTCCAAAAGTCTTCTTTCTTAACCTTTCATCTGAACATCAGCTATCCGGGATTAACATGGTCTTCTAACGTTCTATGGACTGACTCTTCTGCTACTACTTCCAACCCTGAGATTCTATCACTGACCACATAAGTTCTTTACAACCTATTATGAAACCAGTAACTCCTGCCCTTCCTCTGGTGATGGTCTCAGAACAGCAGCCAGAGAAGTGATTCTTTTGAAGTATCTCTTCAACTATCCTCCTCCAAAGGAAAAGAGGTGTTTTTGGTTGACAAATGCCTATCATTTACCATTGATTTATATGTATTATCTCATTTATCTCCAACAACATCATTTTCATGAAGAAGGTGGAGAGTTTGACTTAGAATGGATTAAGTGACCAGTTTTCAGTCATAGTGAGTAACAGTGCTAGGTTTTTGTTTGTTTGTTTTAATTTAATTTATTTATTCCCCTTTTGTTGCCCTTGTTTTATTGTTGTAGTTATTATTGTTGTTGTTGTTGGATAGGACAGAGAGAAATGGAGAGAGGAGGGGAAGACAGAGAGGAGGAGAGAAAGATAGACACCTGCAGACCTGCTTCACCACCTGTGAAGCGACTCCCCTGCAGGTGGGGAGCCGGGGTTCGAACCGGGATCCTTATGCCGGTCCTTGTGCTTTGTGCCACCTGCGCTTAACCCGCTGCGCTACAGCCTGACTCCCTCAGTGCTAGGTTTTAAAGCTACATCTCCTGGATTCTATTGTTCCCTCCAAATACAAAACTTTTTCAGGATGATGGTCCTTATGATCTGGGTCTAGTGTCAGACCCCACTAGAGGATTACTTAAGTCCACATCTTTCTTGCCCTAGAGGTCCACTATTTTACCCAGTGGGGAAAAACATGAATCTATAATACTGGTTGGTTTCCTTCTAGTAGAGTAATCCATTCAAAACAAACAAACAAACCAGCAAATAGATGAAGAAGGTGAGGGGGCCGGGTGGTGGTGCACCTGGTTGAGCACATATGCTGCAATGCTCAAGGATCTAAGTTCAAGCCTCCTTGGTCCCCACCTGCAAGGGGAAAGCTTTGCAAGTGGTAAAGCAGGGCTGCAGGTGTCTCTCTGTCTCCTTCCGTCTCTATTTCCCCCTTCTTCATTTCTAACTGTCTCTATCTAATAAATAAATAAAGATAATAAAAAAATTTTAAAAGAAGTAAGGCAAGTGAGGTTAATATGAGGGGATTATGGGACAATATCAAGAGGAATCTTATTCATAGCATAGGGGTGCCAGGAGAAGAAAAGGACAAAACTCATTTTTTTTTTTGTTGTCTCTGGGGCTTCATTGCTCTGGATTATTTTTTTTTTCAAGTAGAATTAAAGATAGAAACAGAGGACAGATACCACATAGCACCAATGCTTCCCTCCAGTGCTACTTATTCCCATATGGTGTACCAGAGGACTGAACCTAGGCACCACAAAGTAGGTGCCTTCACAAGTGAGTCATCTTGCTGGATCAGCATTCCTATTTGAGGAAGTATTAGCTAAGAAGTTCTCCAGACTGAGGGAGCTAGACCATTAGATCCAGGAAGCCATAAGAATTCCAAGAAAAATTAATCCAAAGTTAAGATCACCAAGGCAATTAATAATTAAAATGACAAAATTAATAGAAAAGGAGAGAATATAAAATGCAGTACAAGAAAGTGAGATTGCCAACAATACAGGAACAATAAGACTATCAAGTGATTTTCAACAGACATTCTAAAGGCTGGAAAGGACTAGTATGAGATATACAATGTTTTTTTAAATTTTTATTTTAATTTTTTAACTATATGAAATAGAGAAATCAGAGCACTACTCTGACACATGTGACATTTGGGATTGAACCAGGAGCCTCAAGCATACAAGCCCTGAACTATACCAGTTGAGATATTTCCATGACTGCATATTCAAAGTTTTGAATGGAAAACACTACCATTCAGGAATACTTTATCCAGTTACTAGCAATGAATTTTGAAGGAGGAATAAAGAATTTTTAAAGAAACAACAGTTAAAGAAGGAATTCACTAACACTAAAGCAGTCCTACAAGATATAATGAAGGGACTAATATAAAAGGAAAATACATCTCTCTCTCTGTGTGTGTGTGTGTGTGTGTGTGTGTGTGTGTGCAAATAGAAAACAAAGCAAAGGAACAAGCAAAAATCCAATGAACATAAGCCTATGCTCTCAGAATTGAAGTTATCAAGAGTAGACTGAGGAGTAGGGTTCAAGGGTTGATAGGATCCATTGATCCTACGCAAAAACACTTTCATGCCTAAGGCACCAAGGGTCTCAGGCTGCATCCCCAGCACTACCATAAGCGAGAAATAAATAGAAGTCTAGCTCTGATAAAAATAATAATACAAATAAATAAACACAACTACCTAGTGAGGAGTAATTTTTTGCAATAGCAGTTATAAACTAAGACCCACTTTAAGGTGGCAAAAGTGCAGTGAATTTATATAAAAGTAGCTATAGCTGCTGAGTAGGAATTGGAGAAGGAATATTTTTTATAATTTTTATTTATTGATTGATTGATTTTATAATTTTTATTTATAAAATGGAAACACTGAAAAGACCATAAGATAAGAGGAATACAATTCCACACAGTTCCCACCACCAAAACTCCGTATCTCATCCCCTCCCCTGATAGCTTTCCTATTCTTTATCCCTTATCAGGCATGAAAGTGTTTTTACATAATCATTATGCTATCTCCCCAGTCCATCAAAAGAAATTTAATTTCTCCGACTTCCAGAGGCTGCGAGTGCTAGGTCAAGAAACAGGAGGAGAAAGAGAAAGGAGATAAAGAGAGACAGAGAGAGGAGAGATTCCACAGGACCCGCTTGTTCTACCATCCACAGAGATTACCCTCTTAGTGTGATGCTCTGATGTGGGATCAAGGCTTGAGCCCAGAGTTCATACATGGAAGAGGCAATAATAAGGAAGAAACCTCCTCCTAATGTCTACTTGTGTGTGGACTACTGGAGAAAACATTTCAGCACTGTGACCATCTTCAGTTGCACAAGCCTGCTGGGGAGCTGAGTCTTCAGGAGAACAGCAGGGTTCTATGCACTCTCTTGAATTCCTACTGAAGGTCCAACTGAGATGGCAGAAAGATCATAGAAGACCCAGGACTTGAAAATCTTTTGATTCTATAAAAAGCCTGGATCTACCTCATCTCAAGTGTCTGAAAATATAACATAGACTGTATTCTTCTCTTAGATATATTTCTTCTTAATCTCAACTAAATCAGTCTTTCTATGACAATAATCAAATTCTCTTACATTCCTCAAGAAAGGTCTAAGAGGCCAAGGAGGTAGCTCATCAGTAGAGTGCCCACCTTGCATGCACAAGGCTCTGAGTTTAATTCACAACATTGTCTAGCACAGAAAGAATAAAATAAAATAAACCTCCAAGAATGGTAGAGCAGAAAAAAGATAAAAGAAAAGAAAGAAAAAGAAAGGAAGAAAGAAAGAAAGAAAGAAAGAAAGAAAGGAAGGAAGGAAGGAAGGAAGGAAGGAAGGAAGGAAGGATCAAATAAACTTTTGGTGGTGGGATATTGAGGTTTTAGTGGGGGGGTAGGTAGGCTAACACATTTTGAAGAGGTAAACACACATAACACGTACTTCTAAAATATGCATTGTCTTATAAACCAAAATTATCTCAAAAAAGTAAACTTACCAAAAACAAACAAACAAACAAACAAACAAACAACTGGACTTAAGTTTAATCCGACTCCCACCACATTAAAGAAAATTTTGGTGTTGTAGTCTTTCTATCTCTCTCTCTCTCTCTCCCTGCCCCGCTACCTCTCTCCCCCCTCTCTCTCCCTCTCTCCCTCCCTCCCTCTCTCTCTCTCTCTAAAATGATAAATAAAATAAATATTTAAAAATTATCTCTCTTTCTAAGCATGGTTTCAAATGTCAGTGTGGTAAGCCCATTACATCACTTAAGAAGATTTACTTGGGAAATTAGGGAAATTTCCTTAATAGCAAATGTGGCCCCAGTCATCTGACGTGTTTAGAGTCTAAGAACATATTCACTAACAGATCCTCAGAGAATAGGCTGGTTAGACACTAAAGAGGGGTATGTGAGTTTCTACTTAGATTTTTTTTGTCTTGTGAAGCAATATTAACAATAGGTAGTTATGTTACCGTGAGTGGCTTGCGGGGTGGGGGGAGAGGACTGAATCATGAGAAAGAGGGGGCAATTGCATAACTGTGGACAGATAGTTGTAGAGATAATGGTTAGCTCATATCTACAACCTTTGGAGAACTGTGGTGGATTGCAGTGGGGAGACTGAAGATTCAGAAATCTAGTGGTGGGAGTGGTGTGTATTCAAACATATGTTGACATATAATTTTATAAAATAAAAAATTAAAAAGAAAGAAATTGATGCTATAATATGCCAGGAGAAGGTGAAGTAGGTAAGGCACTGGAATCTCAAGCATGATGTCTTGAGTTCAACCTCCTGGCAGCACATGTGCCAGAGTGATGCTCTGGTACTCTCTCCTCTCCTCTCTCTATAATAAATAAATAACCTTAAAAATAAATTGGTACTAGAACAGTTGGTTTTTCCTAACTTCTTGTAGCAATAGCGGTACAGAGAAAAAAGAAATTCACTAATTCACCCTTAGAGGAAATGGGAGGCATACATGTGAGAATTGTTTATGTATCGGTTCTGTCTGCTTTGCCCTACCACTGATAGGTGAGAACAGGAGCAAGGTCAAGGGTGTCTTATGGATGGTATTACCTTGGGGTGAAGGATAGACCAATGGCAGATTCCAGTCAATGTCTAAAGCTGTGGATAGTCTTGATGTCTCTGAACAGAAGACTGTGATTAAACCAAATTGTCTCACACGGAGAAAATGATAAGTTAGCTTGTCTGTTAAACCATAAAGGAGATGAGATAAGCGAACTATGGTTGCAGAAGACACTAATCTGTCAAGAAAAAGACTATATTCCATGTCTTTCTTCCAGATAGATTACTGGCCAGCTAACAATGATAAACTTATAAATGGATAACCAAGGCAGCAACTCAGCAGATAGAGAGCATGACTTCCATGTGTAGGTTCCCAGGTTCTATCCCTTAAGCAGCATACATAAAAGAGTTGCTCTGGGTTCTTTACGAGTGTTTCTCTCACTTATTAAATGAATAAACATTTTTAAAAATAAAGAAGACCTCCTGGAAGAAGGAAAATGGACTATAACCCTCATCTTGTAGATGGAAAAAACCCTGAGTCTTGGAAAAAGATTTAGCAACTTTCAAAATGGATTGATAAATAGCAAGGCTAAAATGTCTTTTGCAATATTACAGAAAATGAAGAACAAGTCATTCCTTCAGTGAAAGAAAAAAAAAAACAGTTTAAATCGCTCCTTTAGGGGCAGGGAGATTGTGTCATTTATATTGTAGCAGCCAGAGGCTCTGAGGTCCCAGGTTCAGTCCCTGGCAACACCATAAACCAGAGCTGAGCAATGCTCTGTTATTAAAAATATCACTGCTTTAATTGCAGGCTATGTTATATTATACATTAACAGCTGGGTACAGAATTAGAGGGATCTTTATGGTATGAATCATAGTTATTTTGTTCATTTGGTTTTCACTTTTAATATCAAATGCTAAGGTAATTAAAGTAATATTGTTTAATTTATACAACACTAGTTACAAAGATCTTGGAGCGGGCTTAGGCAGTGGAACACTTGGCTAAGCACTCACATTACAGTGTGCAAGGTTGCAAGTTCAAGCCCCTAGTCCTCACCTTCAGGGGGAAAGCTTCATGAGTTATGAAACAGTGCTGCAGGTGTCTCTCTGCTCTCTCCCTCTCTATCTCCCCCTCCCCTCTTGATCTCTGGATGTCTCTATACAATAATAAACAAATACAAATAATTAGAAAAAGATCCTGGAACTTCTTAGTTGACTCTGGAGACATACTCAAATTATATTTAAGGTAGGGAATAGCACCTTTTCCCAGATATGAACCACTACAACTCAGGCAGTGAAGCAAGGGACTTGCCCAAAGTTACTATATCGTGAACTAGCTTTGGCTTCCTAAATTCTCACACATGACTTTTTCCATAGTATATCTATATTTCATGCTTTCAGTGTTGTTTTATATCATTTTAAAGATGTACTTATTTATTGACATGTGAGAAAGAATGAGAGAGAGAGAGAGAGAGAAGGAGAGAGAGAGACAGAAGGGCATCACTCTGGCACATGTAATGCCAGGGATCAAACTGAGGACCACATGCATAAAGTCCAATCCTCTAGCCACTGTGCCCTCTCCCAGGCCACTAATAGAAGTTTCAAAAATATTCTGAATTTTCAAGGTTCATTTCCCCTTCTTGGCCTTTTCTATCATCCCACAATACAACTTTCTGCTATTATTGCTGATGAAGAAATATGATAAAGCTAAGTGTGATACTGGCAAGCAACAATGTGGTTGATGAAAGTAATAACATGCCAAGCCCAAAGGGAAATTCTTCTCTGACCTGTATGGTCCAAAGTAATGAAAAAACTGACGTGACCAATAACTACTGCACAAAAACATCCCATGGTCACCTCACTAGAAAAAACTAGAGCATAGCTGTTACTGTTACCTCCCCCTTTCTGGGTACAATTTCCCACAGCTCATTCATATGCTTTAACTGAGATCAACCACTACTCTTTTCATAATTCTGGGACTTTGTTTATTTCACTCTTGAAACACCATCAGATCTGCATCTTTGACCAACTTCTCCATGCAGACAAGCACGTGCTAAACGTGTAGCCAGGTTGTGTGTATGAGAGATCATAAAATACGGGGGGGGGGGGGGCAAAAAAGGTTGAAAGCTTTTCTCTTAAACGGAAGTAATAGGGGTATACAAATAACATACTATGTTTTAAGTGTGGTTGAGTATGGTAGAAAACATTCACAGACCGTTAAATAACAAAAAGACAAGAGATGTTCATTTTCCTACCAGTGACACATAGGATTCCTATTGGTCCTGGTACTATTTCTCAGCCACCATTTCATTGGCTCTAAAACTGTTCCCTAGTTAGTGGGTGCAACAAATTGTTCATAGTTGCTGAAGGGAAAGACAGTGTTAATTAAAATGGGAAGAAAAAGGATTATTACTTGAGATGGAAGGGGCATCTATACCAGAATCACACAAAAATGTGCATAGGTAAAATTGTCCTTTTTGAGGGGAAGGGAATGAACTGTCCATTAATTCGAATTAATGGTTTGTGAAACAGGGTCCACAAACTAAGATTGTTTATGAAAGGAAAAGAGAAAATGAGACAGCAAGACTAAGTACAGTGTGAGACTCACAAAACAATGATGTACACATACAAATGTTGATACACATGGAAATATTTAGACACAGCTCAATCTTATGCCCTTCCAACCTCCACAATATGATCAAAAGTAGTATAGTCATAGATGAAATTCTGATATATATGCCTTTTATGAACTGTTCCACATTATAGATGTCCGACTAGTCACATTGTACATATGGGTACAAAATATGGCTTTCAACTGAATGTTGAAAGTTGAATCATTTTAGTCTGATTCTAAAATGTAGGCATGTTTCTAGTCTTTATATCTTACACACTACCTTACTTTCTACTTAAAAATCAGGTTTACAGGGGAAGGCTGGTGGCACATCCAATAGAGTGTACACTACCATGCACGAAAACTCAGGTTCAAGCCTCCAGTCCCCACCTGCAAGGGAAAGCTTCAGAAGAAGTGGAGTAGTGCTGCAGATGTATTTCTCTTCCCTTCCTTGTTTCAAATTATCTCTGTCTCCATTTGAAAAAAGAAAGAAAAAGAGAAAAGGTGGAGCCAAGATGGCAACCTGGAGACAATTTCTGGTGTGAGCTTCAGAAAGAAGCAGCTTTCAACCTGGGATTCTCAGGAGAGGGTAGGATCTCTGGGACATCCCTGGTGAGAGATGGTCAGGGTGACACCAAAAAAGAAACCTGTAACCCACTCTTGGGCTGGCAGAGGTCATAAAGGATACAGGTAAAGGTGAATAAGGGGTCATCAGGATGACACCAAAAAATAGACCTATAACCCACTCTTGGGCTGGCAAACAGAGGCCATAAAGGACAAAGGGATCTTTGGCTTGATTATTTCTGAACTCACCCTACACCCTCACCCCAAAAATCAGCCCCCCACAGGCTGGCCAGCTGCTCCTAGCGGGCTTACTGTGGAGCTATTTTCTTTACCAAGATTCCTGGCTCAGCAGGGGTATCCATTCCAAGCCTTGTAAGGAGGCTGGAGCCCTATTTGAGTGACAGCCATGCCAAGAAAGACTAGCTGCAATATATATATATTTCTTATAATTGGTTGTCTTTGCTTCATTTAGGAAGGGGATCAGGCTGCATGCAGCCAATATGGAGAAGTCCAAGCTACAGACTGACTGTTAGGGCTTTTTTACTCTATTTTATTTTATTATTACTATTATTATATATGAGTGTCCCTTTTCCCTCCTCTTCAGATTGAGCAATATTAACTGTTGTTGCTTTTTACATTGACAGGTGACTGAGCATGCTATCCTCTGTGGGAGGAACTTGTTTCTCTTTCACTTTTCCCTCCACATTCCTTTTTCTCTCCTCCTAGCTAATAAAAAAAAAATCTTTCCTTTCACTGCTCTTTTTTTTCTCTATCTTCTTCCTTCTTTTGCTTTCTGAATTCACTGACACTCATTTGTGAATTATTTTGTGGAAGAAATCTGACTCGGAGTGGACTCTGGTGCGCATGTGTGTGTGTGTCTTTTCTACTTTCTTTTCAACTCTTGCTATCTATAAAATTTATAGTGGATAGTAGAGTTTTATAATTGTCTATTCTTGCTTTGTATTTTTTCATTTACCTTCTTTTACTTTTGATTTTATTTTCTCTTGGACTGGAGGTGATGTTTGGCTAACTGGTATTGATTGAACTGCATCAACTGACACTGCATATGCTAATCCCAGCCTAATCAATGCAACAAGTACCAGCTCAGTGTGCTTCACTTCAGATTGTGTCCAGAGACATCAGGCATTGAATGTCAACCTTTCAGCCTCATTACTCAGGTGAGACCTTTTCTTTCTCATAGGATTCTCTAATTCCACTTCAAGTGGTTCACTTCCTAACAAAGTCCCAAAACCTAGATATAGACCAGGTCCCTTGAGATAGGACATATGTTCACATATATCCATAAAGTAGGGCAAAATATATACCTGAAAGCAAAAGTGTACAATAGTCTGCAGTGAGTTAGTATCTGCAACAAGCAAGCAGAAAGACCTAAAAAGACACCATAAAGTTCATAATGAAATAGTGTCTACTTAGACTTAGATACCCTTCTCACCTACTTTCTATTACACTTCCCTCACTCACTCCAAAGCTAACCTAAGAACTGCAAAAGCTGAATAAGGGCAAGAGACTGGCATATTTTAATGATGACTCTTTAGTCACTATCAGGCTATCCCACCAGCTGGGGCCCTATTTGGGGAGTCCTGAGATTCCCAAACAGACATGATGGGTCTAGACCTGGAATAAATACCTCTCTCCATTGTTACTAGTCATCTCTATCAGGAACAACACAATAGACCCCTTTGTGGACTCCCCCATAGGACCTTGCCCTCAACGTGGACCAACAGTGGTAGAGAATGTTCCATCCTCTGAAAGAAGGCTGGACAACATCCTCTATGTTCCACCTGAGGAAGATGGGTCCTGAAATTGGGGCAACTTGGAATGTTCCTACTCATAATTACAGAATGCAAGCTCAGATCTACAGGGATGCAGAGGCTACATAGCCTCCTAAGGTAAATATGGGCCCCAGATCACATCAAATTGATGGGGTTTACAGTCAACAATATTTATACACCTTTCCCATATTTGGGAGCTACTCTGTTCCCTGATCCAACTCTCTGGTCCTTTTTCCGGCCATGACATCATCTCCCCAGACAATAACTTGGATCCACCTGCATATCAGATGTCAGGCTCAGGAAAAAAAAAAAAAAGCTTGTATAGTCATGGGCCTTTTGGAATATAACTAAAATAGGCCTACTAACTATCTACAAAATGGAGACCTCCAAATCTTCATCTGCATTATTCTAGCCTTTAGGTTCACGATTAGTCAACAATTTGTTTGGCTTTATATGTTAACTGTTCTTTCAGCCACCAGGTTCCAGATGCTAACATGATGCCAACCTGACTTCTCTGGGCAGACAACCCCGCCAATGTGTGCTGGAGCACCGATTCCCCAGAGCTCCACCCCACTAGGGAAACCAAGAGACAGGCTGAGAGTATGCATCAACCTGTCAACTCCCATGTACAGTAGGGAAGCAACTACAGAAGCCAGACCTTCCACCTTCTGCACCCCATAATGACCCTGGGTCCATACTCCCAGAGGGATAAAGAATAAGGAAGCTATCAGAGGAGGGGAGGAGATACGGAGTTCTGGTGGTGGGAATTATGTAGAGTTTACCCCTCTTATCCTAAGGTTTTTGTCAGTGTTTCCTTTTCATAAATAAAAATTAAAAATAAAAGAAATAAAAATAAGACATGGCTACAGAGAGCAATAAAGTATCTTTGCAAGAATGTAGCCATAGTAAAAGCCTTGATGGCCAAAAAATGATTTTGTTTATTTTTTACAAATCTTTTAGTTATTTATAAGATAGACACAGAGAAATCTGGAGGAAAGGGGGGAGATAGAGGAAGATAGAAATAGAGACAGCTACAGGCCTGGTTCACTGCATGTTGGGGAAAAAGTTGATTTTAAGTGAAAAAGAGTGAAAAGTTTTTAAAACTTCAAAGGATCTTAATTATTCACTTTGTGAGTTCTTACAATAACATTTGTACATGTGCTTAGTATGGGCAGCAGTGTAGCATCTGGGAGAAACAGTGAACCTAGCAACACTGAATTCCAAGGACTTTGAGGTCCAGCATGAAGTTTCCTTCAGCAAGGGATGACAAAGACGTACCCGAAAAAATGACTCATCTTGCTCAAGTTCACTGTTGTACCAAAATTAAGGTTTCAGGGATGCTTATTCCCTAGCCAAGGAATGGAAGGTATTTCAAAGCTGAGGAAATCAAAAAGGCACTCGTCAGTATGGAACTCCCTCGGTAAAGCACAAATATGAGTCACCATTGTGTTGTGTCTGACAGACACAGTGCCCATTGTCACAACTTACCCATAATTGGTACTAGGTAAATGTTTACAAAACGAAATTGAGTGGGGAAACCAATGGAAAAAAAAAAAGGTATTCTCATAGGTACACAAATGCATGTCCTTTCAACTGGTTCTTTAAAAAAAATAACAACATACAAGTTCTTATTGTAGGAAACACATGAAATCTCTTTTGTAGTGATGTGAATAGGAGTATAGATTTTGGAGTCAGATTAACCCAGATATGAATCTCAGCTACCTTGGTTATACACATGTATCTGTGTGTGTTCTTGAGCACTTAATTAGTAAGTAATTTAACTTGTGAGTCTCACCATTATTTTTCTGCAAAAACATATATAGTATCAATAAAGGCCAAGAGAATACATGAAAGTTCTCAGGTCATGAAGAAATTCAATTCAGAGCTCTTCTTTCCTTCTGTGGGTGTGGTAGCACTTTTTTATTTCCCCCTAAGTTGGAGTACAAGACTTATCAAGCATGTTTCTGTGGCAGCAATAGGGGATCAAGTTGAAATCAGTGTTCTGGCCCCAATTCCAAACACAGTTTATATACTAGTATTTTATACCCCAGTGGGTCAAAAGTTAAGGTGCTTTTCAGTGTATTTGTTTTTTGTTTTTATATCATTTAATTGGGGATTTATCAATGAGAGAGAGGGGAGAGAGATATTTTCTCACTCTGACACCTGGGGTGCCAGGAGTCTAACTCAGGATTTCATGCATGCAAGTCCTGTGCTCTATCACCTATCCCTCTCATCAGCTGCAGGATTTAGATTTTTGTGGATTAGTGCATGCAAGCACAGATTCTCTTCTTCCCATGAGTAACAGAGAAGGGAATCATTGGGAAAAGAAGCCGACTGTAAATAGAAAATCAAATTTAAGTCTAGAAAAATCTGTGCCTGCTGTTCCCTATAAGATAGGCACAATGCTGGGATTTATGAGTTACACCTACCATAGCAGAACCTAAAGCATCCAAGGGGCTTCTGATTATAGCTTGGAATATGTAAGGTAAATAAGGAGAAACACTCTATTCATGCCTGGAAAAGAAGCTAGTGTAAGAACAAGTGATTATTACAACTGACTTCATGATGCATTTCCATCTTTTTAAATTTAACACATAGACATTTCAAATCTAAGCCTTCCTCTCATGTTTATATTAAAACAGAAATGCAATTTTTGAAGAACCAAAGGACAGCTGAGTGGAAAACATCCTCTTTTGTTGTATTCCATTAGCTACAACTGTGAGAAACACAGTTTCCAGAGCTGCTCTAATTTGATGTAACCAAGGTACCATCATTTACCTTGCAGCATTTCATTCTACTGAGAGCATATTATAAATCACAAGCTCTTAAGAGATCTAAACTTGCAAACTCAAAGAGAGTTAAACGAAATAAAGGTAAATATTTTAAGGTGATTTCACCAGAAAAGAAATAACCAATTAAAAAGATTTACAGAGTCCCCACCTGTAGGGGAGTCGCTTCACAGGTGGTGAAGCAGGTCTGCAGGTGTCTGTATTTCTCTCTCCCTCTCTGTCTTCCCCTCCTATCTCCATTTCTCTCTGTCCTATCCAACAACAATGGCATCAATAACAACAATACTAATAACCACAACAATAATAAAAACAACAAGGGCAATGAAAGGGGGGAAAATAGCCTCTAGGAGCAGTGGGTTCATGGTGCAGACACCGAGCCCCAGCAGTAACCCTGGAGACAAAAAAAAAAAAAAAGGTTTACAGGGGTTGGGAAGAGACATGCCTGGTTTAGTGCACATATTACCAAATGCAATGACCCAAGTTCAAGTCCCTGGACCCCACCTGCAGGGGAGACGCTTCACCAATGGTGAAGCAGGTCTGAAGGTGCCTGTCTTTCTCTCTCCTAACTCTGTCTCCCTCCCCCCTCTCAGTTTCTCTCTTTGTCCTATCAAATGAAAAATGGGGGGGAGGGGACAGTGGTAAAGCAGGTCTGTAGGTATCTATCTTTCATTCTCCTTTTCTACCTCCCCTTCCTTCTCAGTTTCTCTCTGTCCCTATGATATAAAAGAAAGAAAATAAAAGGTAAAAAAATGCCCACTGGGGGCATTGGATTCACTGTGCAGGAACTGGACTCTAGCTACAACCCTGGTTTCAATTAAAAAAATTGAAAATAGGAAGACTTACAATTTTGGGAGCCAGGCAGTAGCACAACGGGATAAGCGCACGTGACGCAAAGCGCAAGGACCAGCGTAAGGATCCAGGTTCGAGCCTCCAGCTCTCCACCTGCAGGGGAGTTGCTTCACAAGTGGTGAAGCAGGTCTTCAGGTGTCTGTCTTTCTCTCCCCCTCTCTGTCTTCCCCTCCTCTCTCCATTTCTCTCTGTCCTATCCAACAATGACGACATCAAGAACTACAACAATAAAACAACAAGGGCAACAAAAGGGAATAAATAAATAAAATAAATATTTAAAAAAGACTTATAATTTTACTAGACAGAAATTCAAAAGTCTGCAGCTGCCTACATAATAGTTTCTGCCTTGTAGTTATTCTAAAAAAAATCCAATCTATTTTTATTCTACCTTGCCTTTTATGCAATTTGGGTTCTCAAGGGAAATCTAAATGTAAAGTTATACAATGAAAACTGACAAATGCATTTTCTCATTTTATCTGCATGCCTGTCAGAAGTCTGATATTGTTAAAAGGAATTTCATGATAAACCCATATCCTTGGCTATATTTAATGTGGGACAACTATATATTTTAGTTCTTCCCTTCAAATGGTTACATTCTTTTTAATTTTCTATCTTTATCTGTTGTATGCTTTACATTGGGTTCTAGTTCTCCCCCGCCAAGAGAATTGGATCAGTTCAGTTAAATTTCGTGGGCCCGCTTGGCCCCGCCCCGAAGAAAACCCGCCAGAGTTCCAGAGTGGCAGAGTTCCTGAGTTCCTGAGTTCGAGAGTAAGAGAGAGTGCTTGCGCCGCCGCAAAGAGACAGCAGAGTTCTGTTTGGTGATTAGTTTGGCTTAGTTTATGAATTGTTGTTCCTGAATAAAGAAATACAGCTTCCCTGCCCAGCCGTTGTCTCCGCATCTCTGTTACCCACCCGTGAAGCTAGACCCACCCGGCCAGAGCCTTCCGAATTTTAACAGCATTTATCTAGTGGATACAGACAGCTAGATATCGAGAAGGTGGGTAAACAGGGAGAGAGAGAGAGAGAAAGGGAGATAGATACTTGCAGCAGTGCTTCACCATTCGCAAAGCTTTCACCCTGCAGGTGGGGGCCAGGGGCTTGAACCCAGGTCCTTGCTCATTGTAACATGTGTGCTTAGCCCAGTGTGCCACTACCTAACCCCACTGTTAATTGTCTTAAAATTTCCTTTTCTGGGTAGGTGAAATAGCTCACTTGAATAATGTACATCTCTTCCTGTGTGCATCTCAGGTTCAAACTCAGCCATCATTACACTGAAGAAACATTGGTGCTTTAGTGTCTCTCTCTTTCTCTTTCCCTCTCTCTCTTTCTCTTTGTTGTTACCTCATTCTCTGCCTGCTCTGTATTTATCTACAAAAATTTCCTTCTCCTAGATATTTGCATACCACACATCTCAAGGGACTGATTTCAAGCATACAGAAAAATTATAAAATAACTCAATAGACAAGTAGGGGAAGATCTAAATAGACAGTTCTGTAAAGAAGATCTCCAGACAGCCTACTGACATAGAGAAAATGTTCTATATCACTTACCGTTAGATAAATTGAAATAAAAACATAAATAATATCTTACCTTACACCTGCGAGAATGGCCTACAACAGGTATTGACAATGATATAGAAAAAAAGAAGCTCTGGTACACTGGTGGCAGGAATGCAAACTGGTGCAGCCAGTATACGATCACTTAATATGTGACATGGAGCCCAGGTAATTCAATGTGGAAAAAAAGTCTCTTTAACAAATGGTGCTGGGAAAACTGGATAGTTTTATATGTAAAAAAAAAAAAGAAAAGAAAAGAAAAAGAAAGAAAGAAAAAGAAACTAGACCACTACTTAACACCATGTGCCCAAATCAGCCCAAAATGGATCAAAGACCTGGATATTGGACTTAAAGCTATAAAATAAATAAAAGAAAACATAGGTAAAACCTTAACATCAAAGATGTATTGGAGGCTCAACCCCATGAGCATGTGGAATGAAAACAAGAGTAAATGAATCAGACCTCATCAAACTAAAAAGCTCCTATACATGCAAAACAAACTGCACAAAGATAAACAGGAAGCCCTACTTGGGAGAAGATATTAGCACAACACACATCTGACAAGTGATTGATATCAAACAGCTATAAAGAAATCATACAGTGCAACAGAAGAAAAAATCCAATAAAAAGTGGGCCAAAGAAATGAATGAATATTTTTCTTAATAAGAGATGCACATAGTCCATAGACATATGGAGAGGTGTTCCACTTCACTTATTATTAGAGAAATTCACATTTAAACTACACTGAGCTATCGTATCACAACTGTGAGAATGCCTTACATAAAAAAAAAGAAAATGACAGATATTGAGGCTGTGGAGAAAATAAAACTCTGTTACACTGTGAGTGAGAAAGCAAACTGGTACACTTCCTTTGAAAAACTGTATGGGAAGTCCTTAAAATAAAAAGAAATTGAATGACCTTATGACCCAGAAATACCCTGGACATAAAAACATTAATTCAAATGTTCATAGCTGCACTATTCACAACAGTCAGAGTGGAAACAGTATGAATTCCCATCAACAGATTACTGAATAAAGCAGTTATAGGATATACACTCCATGGAATACTACTCTGCACTTTAAAAGTATGATATTGTCCTCTCTCCATTGTTACCAGTCATTTCTATCAGGAACAAAAAAACAGACCCCTTTGTGTACCCCCATAGATCTTTGCCTTCAACTTGGATCAACAATGGTAGAGAATGTTTTATCCTCTGAAGGGAGGCTGGACTACATACTCTATGCTACACCTGAGGAAGATGGGTCCTGATATTGGGGAAGCTTGGAATGTTCCTACTCATGACCACAGAATGTGAGCTGAGATCTACAGGGATGCAGAGGTTACATAGGCTCCAAAGCTGAATATGGGCCCCAAATCACATCAAATCAATGGGTTTTACAGTCAACAATATTTATATCTCTTTCCCATATTTGGGAGCTACTGTTTTCCCTGATCCAGCTTTCTGGTCCTTTTTCCAGCCATGGCATCATCTCCCCAGACAATAAATGGGATCTACCTGCATATCAGATTTCAGGATCAGGGGAAAAAAACTAGTATAGCTACAGGCCCATTGGGATATAACTAAAATATGCCAACTAGCTATTTACAGAATGGAGACCCTCCTAACTCTTCGTCTGCACTACTCCAGCCTTTAAATTCATGATTAGTCAACAACTTGTTTAGCTTTATATGTTGCCTTTTCAGCCACCAGGTTCCATGATGCCAACCAGACTTCCCTGGACAGACAGCCTCACCAGTGTGTCCTGGAGCTCCAATTCCCCAGAGCCCCGCCCCGCTGGGGAAAGAGAGAGGCAGGCTGGGAGTATGGATCAACCTTTCAACGCCCATGTTCAGCAGGGAAGCAATTACAGAAGCCAGGGCATCCACCTTCTGCATCCCACAATGACCTTGGGTCCATATTCCCAGAGGGATAAAGAATAGGAAAGCTATCAGGGGAGGGGATAGGATACGGAAATCTGGTGGTGGGAGCTGTGTGGAGTTGTACACCTCCTTATCCTATGATTTTGTCAGTGTTTCCTTTTTATAAATAAATAAAAATATGATACTGTGTTCTTTGTACCAAAGTGGATGAAATTGGAGGTGAGTATATTTAGTGAAATAAGTAAAGAAGTTAAAAGCAATTGCCAGGTGATTTCACCTCTATGTGGAATCTAGAAGACTGAAGAACATGAACTTGCAAAAGCAAGAGAAAGAGAGAGAGAGAGAGAGAGAGGGAGAGAGAGGGAGAGAGAAAGAGAGAAAGAAGGAGGACAAGGAGGGTGAGAAGCAGCAGCAAACTGTTTCTTTTTGTTTTTAATAGTGATTTAATAATGATTAACAATATTGTAAGATAATAGAGATATAATTCCATTCTGTTCCCATCATGGGGCTTTCCTTCTCAAAGAGTAAAGTGCAGTAAAATACCATGTTTTCTTTTTTAAAAATATTTTCTTTCTTTCTTTCTTTCTTCCTTCCTTCCTTCCTTTCTTTCTTTCTTTCTTTCTTTCTTTCTTTCTTTCTTTCTTTCTTTCTTTCTTTTACCAGAGCACTGCTCAGCTCTGGCTTATGGTGGTGCAGGGGATTGAACCTGGGACCTTAGAGCCTCAGGCATGGAACTCTGTTTGCATAACAATTATGTTATCTCCCTTGCCAAAATGTCATATTTTCATAATAGTATTTATTCCTCAATATTGATAATATTTATAGTTTTAGAAATAGACCAAAAGGCAGAGACACCACTGCACCAAAGCTTCCTCCAGTTTGGTGGGAGCTGGGTTGGAACCTGGGTCACATAGGGCATAGCATCATACTCTCCAAGTTAGCTATTTTGCCAACCCCTGTAACATTCTTTACTCTCTTTCTGAGACTGAGTGACCATGCAATCAGCAGTCACCACAGATTTATTGAATCAAAACACTTAATTTCTTCAAGGTAAATGCCACAATGTCATTTCTCCTCATAATAAACAGCCTAGACTGCCCAAGATATGCAGATACAGGAAATACTTTTTCCAAGTCTTAAAACAAGCATTCTGCCTTAATTGGGCACATTGTTAGAGTCTAAAATGTAATGTCATCCATTTTCTGAATGGAATATGAAGTCACTTTGGCTTATTTAACCATACTTAAGGCAAAGCATAATCCACACTCTAAAAACCCAATATAAATGCATTTTGACAATGCCACAGCAAAGGTCTCCTCTCTCTGTCTGTCTGTCTCTCTCTCTCTCTCTCTCATTAAAATAAAATGTCTTTTTTTTTAAAAAAAAAAAAAGGAGGATAGACATTGTTATAGTCCATGGAGCTCATTCAGACTTCATACATTATATACGCATTTACTGTGGATGTGTGTATGCATGTGTGTGTAGCATTATGCAATGTTATCCCATGTTTAGTTTGGTGTAAACACTATGGCAATGAAGCTATTGAATTGTACCATCACAACAAGTATCATACCTTGTGATACTCTTCTTTTATTATTTTTATAATTTTTAATTTATTTGGTGTCACCAGGGTTATCATTGGTGCTAGGTGCCAGCACTCTGAATTCTTTGCTCCCAGCAGCCATTCCTCTCCTCTCCTCTCCTCTCCTCTCCTCTCCTCTCCTCTCCTCTCCTCTCCTCTCCTCTCCTCTCCTCTCCTCTCCTCTCCTCTCCTCTCCTCTCCTCTCCTCTCCTCTCCTCTCCTCTCCTCTCCTCTCCTCTCTCTCCTCTCCTCTCCTCTCTCTCCTCTCCTCTCCTCTCCTTTTATTTCCCTTCCCTTCCCTTCCCTTTCCCTTTCCCTTTCCCTTTCCCTTTCCCTTTCCCTTTCCCTTTCCCTTTCCCTTTCCCTTTCCCTTCCCTTCCATTCCCTTCCCTTCCCCTTCTTTACCTTTCACTCTCTCTCTTTTTTAATTTTATTGGATAGGACAGAGAGAAATTGAGAGAGGAAGGAGAGATAGAGAAGGAGAGAAAAAGTCACCTGCAGACCTGATCCACCATATATGAAGCACCCCCTGCCTCCTGCAGATGGGGGAGCGGGGTTCTGTCCCCCACCCCCCTTGTACTACTCCTTTATGGCTACACCTATGTTGTCTGCTCCCTCCCATTTCTAAACACGAGCATCTAGAAATCTGTGCCCCACTTCTATATTTCACAATTATTATATACATAGAATCACTCAGACACTGACTTTTTCTATCAGGATGATTTCCTAGAAGTTCATATGTTGCCAAATAATAGCCCATAGTATACATGTTGGTTAACCATTCATTGAAGGACATCTGTAAAGTTTTCACTTTAATTGTTATTGTGAATAAAGCTACTGTGGGATTAGACATGTCATTTTACTGGGTAAAAATAAGTTTTCATCTCTCTGGAATAGATAACAAGAATGCAATGCCAGATCATATAGTAGGTCTACTTGAATAAGAAGCTACCAAAGTTTCCCAAAGTGCCTGTTCCATTTTATATTCCTGCCAGCAATGTATATGAAAAATCTAGGGTTTTTTTTCTACAGTCTTTCTAACATCTGTGGTGTCACTACATTTTTTTCTTTTAATTATTTGAATAGATGCGTAGTTACATCTAATCATTGTCTTAATTTGCATTTATTTAGTGACTAATGATATTGGACATTTTTCCATGTAATTATTTGTCATCTGTATATCCTCTTGGACGAACTATCTACATTTACATAAGCATGTGTATGAATAATATTTTGACTACTTACTAGTCAAAATGCTAATGTTAAGCTTTCTTTATATATTCCAGATAGAAACTCTTTGTCAGATATGAACTTTGAAATATTTTTTCCATTCTGTAATTTTTTGTAAATGTGAAATTTTTGCTGTAAAGCAAAAGATTTATGTTTTGATGAGGTTCAATTTATCAGTTTTTACTTTTATGGATCATGTTTTTAGTATCAAATTATTATATGCCTGCTACATAAAATATTTGGAGCAATATTTCCATGAAATTCTTTCTGCTATCTCCCATGCCTTTGGAAGTGTGTGTGTGTGTGTGTGTGTGTGTGTGTGTATGTGTGTGTGTGTGTGTACTAATAGAAGAATTTGAGCTTATTGCTTCTGTATCAATTTTTAAATATTTACTTATTTATTTCCTTTTGTTGCCCTTGTTGTTTTATTGTTGTAGTTATTGATGTCATCGCTGTTGGATAGGACAGAGAGAAATGGAGAGAGGAAGGGAAGACAGAGAGAGGGAGAGAAAGATAGACACCTGCAGACCTGCTTCACCACTTGTGAAGCAACTCCCCCTGCAAGTGGGGAGCCGGAGACTTGAACCGGGATCCTCATGCTGGTCTTTGAGCTTTGCCCCACCTGTGCTTAACCTGCTGTGCTCCCGCCAGACTCCCCCTTCTGTATCATTTTTAAAGTAGTACCATGGAATTTATAGAAATATAGCTCCTGGGCCAGAGGAGTATGTGCCGTGTAGAGCAAATACCTTGCCAAAAATGAGGCCCAGGTGCAAACTATAGCACCACATGGGAGGTATTATGGCACTAGCATACTCCCCTGTCTCTCTGTCTCTCTCTCTCTTCCTCCCTCTCTGCCTCTTTCTATCTGAATAACAAAACAGCTTGCCAGTGGTGAAATCATACCTGAGCGAGGTCCTGGTTCTACAAAAAGAAGAGGAGAATGAGGAGATGGAGGAAGAGGAGAAGGAGATAAAGACAGCTCTCAGAGTTCCATATAATATTAATAAATGAGTTTGTTTATGGTACTTGAATGGAAAAAAATTCTAAAATTATAGTTACAGGGCTGGGAAATGGCATGCCTGGTTAAGTGCAGACATTACATGCCAAGGACTTCAAGCTCCTGGCCCCCCCCACCTGCAAGGGGAAAGATTCATTATCGGTGAAGTAGTGCTGCAGGTATCTACTTCTGTCTCCACTTACATCCCCTTCTCCTTCTTGATATCTCTGTTTCTGTCCAATAAAGTAAACATGAATAAAATACATTTGAATAGAGTTATAATTGCTCTTCAAATTATACTTTCCTAGTTTTATAAAAAGTAAATAGAGAAATGAGGTGTGTGTAGTCAAAAAACTCAAAAATTATTTAGCTCCTAGGATTAGAAGTCTATCATTTCATAGAAATTAAGATTTGAGGCCACTGTGATAAATGCCTGGCATGTATAACTTATTAAGACACCAACTTGAATCTTAATTCAGTAAGAATGAAAGTCACAAAGGATTGCTGATTTTAGGTGCCCTATGGGAGGATAGTCAGGTTCTATGAGGTTATATTGCCAAGAAATGATTAGCTGTCACTCATTACCAGCCTTTGCAACTCAACTGGGCTTAGGGTAGGACTAGATCCCTCACTCAATGACTTATTTTGTACTCCTATTTGACGAATTTCAGTTCTTCGCATTATAACCCTTTGTATTCAGGGTTAACAAAGAGTCCAAATTACTTGCTTAGAACACCAGTGGGAAATTTTCTCCAAGTCAGAAAGGAGGGACAGATGTCTACTTTTCTGTATTCTTCTCAGAAATCTTTCTGGACATAAATACTATTTTCTTCCATTGGAGTGACTTCAAGACGATCTAAAAAATAGCTTAAGTACTGAATCAACCACCTCTACCGGCTTGCTTCCAAATAAAATGGTGGGAAATCAATTTGAAATATTCCTTAAGTAGAAACATCAGCAAAGGTCCTTCGATACTTTGTTAAATGCAACATAAACAGAACTTCAGCACCCTGGACAACTGAAAATGCAAGAACTATTTATGGTATTTCCAAACATTACAAGATAAATTGGGTATCTGTTAGGGGCTTCACTATATATACCTTTTACCAAACCTCTTTGATCTTTTCTTTCTATCCCCTCCCCAGTTATATATATATATCCCCCCAATACCTTTCAGTAGATTTCCAGGTGGCTGATCAGAAATCAGGCTTATTTAATGTTCTTGGGAGTCCCCCCAAAGAGTTCTAATTTGGGTACTGGGCAATAGCACATCTGGTTGAGTATACACATTACAGTGTGCAGGGATCCAAGTTCAAGCCCCTGGTCCCCAACTGCAGGGAGGAAGCTTCACAAGTAGTGCTGTAAGTCTCTCTCTCTCTCCTCCCCCTCCTCTATCTCCCCCTTACCTCTAAACATCTCTCAATTTCTATCCAAAGTAAATAAAGCAGTTTTAAAAAATAGTTCTGATTTGAGTTGGTTCTTTTTTGTGATCAGCCCCATGCACTTAGGGAATCTGGATGTGGGAAGCGCTTTCTAAACAAACTACTATGTTAATTCTTCTGAGAATGCCCCCTTGAAGGACTTGACTAAAAAAATATAATACCAGACTCCTACACAGAAACACTAACTCATACTGGTAGGAAGAGAAGCACGTATATCAGCAAGGATAAATCCATATGAATATGTTTAAGTATACAGCAAGTCACAAATTGCCTCACTAATGCATGAGGGAGGTAAATTAGGGAGGGTGAACTTTAAAATAAATTATCCTGTTCTTAAGGGTCTGTACCATCTACATAGCAATCAATGGTTTATAAATGAATACTGGATGACCAGCTTCCATTAAGAGTGGTGACTCAGAAAATCAAGTGCCTACTATGAGTCACTAAGAAAGGTGCCCCAGTAGCAAAGCAAGCTGCATTGCATATAAGCAAAGGTATTATTATTATGTGAAAAACTGAGAAATGTTATGCATGTACAAACTATTGTATTTACTGTCGAATGCAAAACATTAATACCCCAATAAAGAAAAAAAAAAAAAAACCCACAAATGTATTTAACCTGCTCCCAGACCTGGAACTCCACCTGCAGGATTACCTAGGAATAACTTTTTCAGTGCTTCAGGGGGATTGTAAGGGTGGGAGATTAAGGAGATCCTCCTCTGTATTTATCCTGGGAAAAAAAATCACGAGCATATATTGAGTGCTGTCTTTACTTATATTAAGAATTTTGGCCTTTCCCTTCCCACAGACTCAGCATCCTGTCCATACTAGCTTGGTTTCACACAAAACATACCAAGTTCCGTCTTTGTGGAAATCAGTCTACATTGCTGCCCTGGGCCGGGAAATATAAGCACTGGAATTCAAGTAACACGTTTAAACCGCATGGTGACCCCGAAACCCAAGGACCACGTTCCCCTTAGGACAGCAGCCCAGAAAAGTGGTTGGAAAGGAGACAGGGGAAGTAGCTACATGTGAGATATTATTACCCACTGGGAGCTTCCTCTTCTTCACTCCTTCCAGTCTTCCTCTCCTCAAGTGCAAGCTGGGAAAAGTCTGCCCAAAGGTGATGAAATACCCAAATGCACCATCAACAGCCATCCCAAAAAGGAAGTGTCTGCTGTGGTGAAAACCCTGATTGAAACATCTAAATGAAACACTTGACAGTGACCTAGAAAGCAGTGAGGAGAAAGAAAGCCAACTACTAATTGGTGCTTGTTTTCTCTCTTTCTACCCCAGAGTTAAAAACAAACAAACAAACAAACAACAACAACAAAAAACTGCTAAAGAACAGGTATGTATCTGAACAAAGAATGCAGTGGTTCATGGACATACCGCAGTCACCAGACCCTTGTAGAGAAAGACCGGTAATAAAGCACTCTGTATGTATGACCTTGAGATAGGAACAACTTTACATTCACTCCATGCTGGCATAACTCCTACACACAAAAAGTACTGAGTGATTCAACTGCTTCTACAATGAGTTGGAGCTTTCATGCCTGGTGTCTCCAGCAATATCACATTAACTTTTTCCATATCCTCCCCTACCCCCAACACATACACACACACACACACACACACACACACACACACACACACACGCAAGTATCAGTTCCCAGAATTAATGTTTGCCTAGAAAGGATGATTAGGCTCTCTCCACAGTACTGCCATCATAGGAAATGAGTACATCATCATTGGCAATACAAATGGGGAAATCAGTGCACGTTGTTTCTTCACACTGGAATGTGATTCAGGAGAGAGTGATGACTAGTCTTAAAGTCACATGGCTGAAAATGATTAGCATGCGGGAAACCTTTTCCATGTTATACATAAAAATCTTATCCTTGAAGCTCTCTCTAACTATGATTCAAACCAGGGGTTTTTATTCCCTGTGCAACCAAGGTTTAGATTTGGTTCAATATGGAAGAAGAGTCTCTGTTTCTGTGAGTACCTGACTAGAATGGCTTGCTCAGAACACTCAGCTTTGAGCAGTCAATGACCAACTCATGCCATATTCTACTGGGTCCTAAGAATTTCTATCTTCTAGGTTTCTAAGGACCTCAATTCTTCATATACTGGTTGCTAAGTTTACAGCTCCTATTTATCATCCACACAATGCCAGCTCAGGTGAGTAGAGGTGTGATGAGAACTAAGTCTCGAGCATGCAAGATCTCACCACTCCCAGATTGATCTTAACATTATTTTTATTTCAGTTGGAAAGAGAGGAAGAGACAACATAGCACCAAAATTTCCTCTGGTGCCACAAAATTCCCATGTGGTACTGGCATTTGAACAAGAGGCTGTGCACTGGCAAGGTATGCACCCTACCAGGTGAGCTATCTTCTGACGCTCTGGCCTGACCTTTTGGTCTTGCCCACCTTGTTGCTCAGCTTTAAGTGACATTTTCCATTGAGTGTCCTCTGCAAACAGAAACTGATCTTGCTGCAGGATGACACATAAACTGGATTTGTTTCATGCTTCCCAGAAGGGCAGTGCTGCCATTCATAATCATTTGCCTGTCTTCTGAGGTGTGTGCTTAGCAAACACAACCATTTAAGCATAGCAGTATGTAAAGGACTATACCTGGAACTCAAATGTTATTTTTACACTACTGACTCTAAGAATTTCCCAGAGGATAAGAGACAGGCTTTGCGATGAGTCTCTTCCACAAAATTTCAAGGTTACATGGCACCAACGATTAAATATCTAAATCTGCTTTGTCCCAAGTGATGAATAGTTGGTTATATATAATATCATCCACTACAAAGAACTTTAGTCTCTTGGAGACCTTGTCAAAGCAATTAAACTTGATAACAGTACAGGTCTCCTCAAAGTAGCATATGTTCAGGCAGGGTTGGGTGGGAGGCATACCTGATTGAGCACACATACTGCTGTGTGTAAGAACACTGGTTCAAGCCCCCAGCCCACATCTGCAGGGAAGGGGAAAGATTCACTATTGGTGAAGCAGAGCTGCAAGTGTCTTTCTTTCTCCTCCCTGTCTCCCCTCCCCTCTCAATTTCTCTCTGTTCTACCAAATTAAAAAGAAGAAAAAACAGGGGGGGGGGCAGCAGGCTGTCAGGAGCAATGGATTCACTGTGCAGGCACTAGGCCCCAACAATAACCCCAGTGGCAATAAAAAGGCAGATGTTGTAATATCAGTGCATAAAATATCCTTCTTTCTTCCACTTCTTCTCATGAATAAAAAAAATCCCTGCATCAGAAATTATGTCTGTCACATTTGTTAGGCTGCAATCTCAAATTACAAGGCAATACTAGGAAAACACAGTTGTCAGTATTCTCTGGTAGCAACTTCAGCACATCTCTTAATCAAAAGTATGGGGAATAAAACAACAGAAAATAATGTCTTCTTTCCTTCCTAAATGAAAAACTGATAAAAGAAAAGCTGAAACCTAGTGTGCTTATCTAGTCCTCCACTTGATGGGAAAAAAAATTAGGTAGATACTGAATTAGTACCTCTACTATCTTCTTGAAAAGTCTTTCTAGGGGAAATAATCTCCAAGTCAAGAGTCTTTTTTCAAGACCTAGGCTTCTGCAACAACTTCCTCAAAAGTTGAAATAAAGTTAGCACCAGACTCCTTGATGTCTCGTCATTCATCAAGAACATTCATATCATTATTGATGAAGTAAATTCATTGCCATTCTTGATGATTGAAGGACAGTCACTCAAACTGATGTTCTTGTCAGAAGCCAATATAAAGTCAATTAAAAGTTGGGTGGTGGTGAACCCGGTAGAGTGTACACATCACCATTTGGCAAGGACTGGCATTCAATTCCCATTCCCACAGAGGAAAGATTCTCAAGTAGTTAAGCAGTACTGTATATTTCTTCTCTTTCCTATCCCTCTCTCCCTGTATATTTCTTCTCTTTCCTATCCCTCTCTCCCTTCCCCTACCTTCTGTCTCTAACAGCAAGAGAAAAAATAGAAAGAAAAGAAAAAAAAAAGTTTGCTGTGAGCAGTCGATTCATCAGTGCAGGCACTGTGCCCCAGTGGTAACCCTGATAGCAGTAATATATAGGTAAAGTAAATTGGTCCTGATTCTGTGTACCTTGAATATATGTAATTTGCAGTAAGCCTGCAGAGCTAAGTGTTACAGCTGCATGATTTTTGCCCTGCTGCTCTTTGGTGAGGTTTTCCTTTTTTTCTAGCTTTCACTCATACAACAAGTTTTTTTTTAAAAAATAATAAAATTGTTGCTTTTCTTGAGGAAAGAAAAACCTGTTAGGTGTTAGTAGCTCAGATATTAAGAAGGATTGGGATAATTATTAGCAACAAACATAGGAAATGCTGTAATTAAATTGCCATTAGTGGAATATCTGCTTCTGACAATTAAATGATGATAAGAGGAAAGAAGTTATGAAAGACGTCAGGCAGGTGCATCTAAAGTGCTCAAAACTACTTGTTGAATTGAATTGCAAATCTCTCTTAACGTGGTCCCTTAGCCAGAAAAAGAAAACAGCAACACATAAATGGGGTACTAGATTCTGTTCTTAAGACACACTGTGAAGAAGTAAATATAACCACCCTTGTAAGTCACAAATTTCCCTTACTCTGCAAGGAGCTCGCCAGACATACACATCCTTTGAAAGCAGAAGCAGTGGGCAAGAACAGCACTTGCTTGAAATAAAGTTGGCATCTTTCATGTGCTGTCAGCTACCATTATTTTTTGAAGAGTCAACTCAGTAGTATATACTGATCTAAACAGTGGGCCATTGATCCTGAGACTCTACATGGTCAGATTTCTACCTGTAAAAGTGGGAAATTAGAGCAGAAATAAGTAAACATCATCATTATTATTATTATTATTATTATTATTAGGGTTTATAGTATAGCCTTTAACTCATAGGCACAGCCTCTCATCTCCCCTCAATTGGTGTCTAGGAGACACACCAGGACCCCCCATATCCCTTCATCAAGTCCCTCTCCCTCCTTCCCTGGAGGTCCTTTGCTTTGGTATGACCAACCCAGTCCAAGTTTCAACTTATATTTTCCCTTACTGTCCTTTATTCTTTTTCTTTTTTAAATTTATTTTTCCCTTTTGTTGTCCTTGTTTTTTATTGTTATAGTTATTATTGTTGTTATTGATGTTGTCATTGTTAGATAGGACAGAGAGAAATGAAGAGAGGAAGGGAAGACAGAGAGGGGGAGAGAAAGATAGACACCTGCAGACCTGCTTCACTGTCTGTGAAGTGACTCCCCACCAGGTGGGGAGCCAGGGGCTCGAACCAGGATCCTTATGCTGGTCCTTGTGCTTTGCACCCTGTGCGCTTAACCTGCTGCACTACTGCCCGACTCCCCTGTCCCTTATTCTTAAGTTCTACATACAAGTGAGATTCTTTGGTATTGATCTTTCTTTTTCTGCCTTGTCTCACTCATCATAATACCTTCAAGTTCTGACCATGATATTGAAAAGGTGATGACCTCATCATTTTTAACAACTACATAGTATCCCATTGTGTGTATGTACCATGGCTTTCTTAGTAATCCATTAATCATTAGGCAACTGAATTGCTTCCAAGTTTGGGCTATTACAAACTGTGCTGCTATGAACATAGGTGTGCATAAGTCTTTAAGGGTAAGTGTTTTTGTTTTCCCTGGGTATATCCCCAGCAAAGGAATTGCTGGGTCAAAAGGTAAGTCTATTTCCAGTGTTCTTATGACTCTCCAGACTGTTTTCCATAGTGATTAGGCCAACTTGCTTTTCCCACCAACAATGTAGGAGAGTCTCACCCCCCCCCATCAGTCAGTCTTTTCTAACACCTGTAGAGTAGTATCTCATCATTTTTATTTGCATTTCAATGATTTTCAGCATTTTTTTTTCAAATGTATGTTGGTCTTTTGGATCTTCTTTTAGGAAAAGTTTCTGTCTATGCCTTCCTGCTTTTTTCAATTGGATTGGTGAGTTCAGTTGAGTCTGTGAGTTCTTTGTGTGTTTTGGTTATCAGCCCTTGGCATTCCTCTATGTAAATGTCAAATTAGAAGTCCAGAAATTGATGTAGTTCACCATAACAGTAAAAATCATCAGATACCTGGGGATAAACCTAACAAAGAAAGTGAAAGACCTCTTTACTGAAAATTGTGAGGCACTTCTCAAAGAAATAGAAAAAAATACAAAGAAATGGAAAGACATCCTAGGCTCATGGATTGAAAGAATCAACATTGTCAGAATGACTATTCTGCCCAGAGCCATGTACATATTTAATTCAATCTTTATCAACATCCCACCTTGACTTCTGAAGCAGTCCTAAGAGAAAGGAGCACAAATGGATACATCACACTTTTTGACCTCAAAACATATTACAGAGCCACTATAACCAAAAAGGCCTGGTACTGGAACCATAACAGATACACGAACAAGTGGAACAGAATTGAGAATCAATAAATAACCCCCCATACCTATGGACATCTATTTTTTTGTCTCCAGGGTTATTGCTGGGGCTCAGTGCTTGCACTATGAATCCTTGTTCCTAGAGGCCATTTTTTCCCATTTTGTTGCCTTTCTCACTACCCTTGTTGCTGTCGTTATTATTGTTGTCATTGTTGCTGTTGTTGCTGGATAGGACAGAGAGAAATTGAGAGAGGAGGGGAAGACAGAGAGGGGGAGAGAAAGACAGACACCTGCAGACCTGTTTCACCACCTGTGAAGGGACCCCACTGCAGGTAGGGAGCCCGGGGCTCGAACCAGGATCCTTATGGTGGTCCTTGCCCTTTGTGCCATGTGCACTTAACCCACTGCAATACCGGTAGCCTAGTAGCCTGACCCCCTGGACATCTAATTTTTAACAGTGGAGCCCAAACAGTAAATGGGGTATGGAGAGCCTATTTAATAAATAGCATAGGTTAAATTGGGTAGCAACATGCAGAAGAATTTACTTTTATATATGATGAAACTCCAAAGAGATAAAAACAATTAGAAGTTAAGCTAGAAACTATCAAATACTTAGAGGGAAACCTAGACATAACTCTCTTCCATGTAAGCTTTTAATAACAACTTCACCAATTAAAATCCAATTGCAAGGAAAACAAAAGCAAAAAAATAAACCAAAGGGACTACTCAAAATGAAAAGCTTCTGCAAGGCAAATGGAATTTCCACCATACCAGAAAGACCTCCCACAGTTGGGAGAACATTTTTAGGAGTAAAGTTCTTTGCCCAAGGTCACAGAACTAGGAAATGACAGATGCGTTTGACTCTGAAGTCCACTCTACTCCACTGCAGTTCCACAGTTAGCCTCACACCATCTCTTCTGCAGGTAGAAGCAGATGTTAATACCTCCATTTTTATGGACAGTGCCATCTAGACATAGAACACAGAAGTCTGATTCTAGAGAATCTAAAACATTTCCTCTTCCTTATAACCCAGTCTTAAAATGGAGGAAATGAAATAGAGAACTAGCCTCCATCACTAAGTTTGGAAAATTTTTTAGAAATCTCAACCTAAGGATGTCAGTCTTAGGGAAATTCAAACCTGTAGGAAATGGGGTAGCAAGATGATGCAGCTTGCTGTGCTAACACCACATTATGGCAGAGATGAAAGTGGAACACTGATCTGAGTTTCTCCTATTAAAAAATAGCAGTAGGTAAGCAGAAATCTGTGATGTAAACCTGTCTACATACACTGTATTTTTTTGTAAATGAACTAATTTCATCTTTGATGTTATGGTTAGTTTAAAGCTAGGCAACGTGGTTTATAGAATTTTTAAGGATTTAAATTGCATTTGAGTCTAAATTTAAAAGTGCTTCCAAGATACTCTGTGAGTGGAAAGTTGCTTATTGTGCAAACGGATAAATTAGAAGTGAGAGGTTAAAACATTTTCCTCAGATCACAAAGGCACCACTACAGATATCAGTTTCTTAAATCTCAAATCTGAACCTATTTACTAGATTGGTGTGTTTTTAGTTTCAGGAATTGTAGAACATTTTGAAAACCCTGAACCCAGTGTTTACTAAAGCATCTAAAATAATTTTAGTATTAAAAAATCACAAATAAAAGTAACCATTATAACTACTTTCAGAGAGAGAGAGAGAGAAAGAATGAGAGAGAGAGAGAGAGAGAGAGAGAGAGAGAGAGAGAGAGAGGTGTTAAACCAATCAATTTGTCGATTTGGTTAGTGTTATAGTAATTAGTCCTGAAATCAATGTAGGTGGTCCCCATGATTCTACTCTGGATGAACCTAGATCAATGAAAGGTTCAAGAGGGCTGCTTTGAAAACATTTTATTAATTAGTTTGTTGTGGGATAAGGATTAATTTTGGAGTCAGGAGCCTTGAGATTGAATCTTAATTCTTGATTCTGATCCTTAGTATTAAAAATTCTTCAACCTTGATTTTTTTGATCTCCACAATGGGAATGAAAACAATATCACACACACGGTTGGGGCAAGATCCAAGGGCGTAGAATATGGGAAGTTTGGAAACATCTTATTTTATTAAGTGCATAGAATATGGGAAGTTTGGAAACATCTTATTTTATTTTGTATTGTTACAAAGGATTGCTGCTGCAAATAAGTACCTGCACAAATCCACATCTCGCAGTGACCATTTTTCCCTTTCCTTTCCTTCTTTTATTTGACAGGACAGATAGAAATTGAGAGGGGTGTGAGAGATTGATAGAGAGAAGAGAGAGAGAGAGACACCTGCAACAGTGTGTCACTGCTCGTGAAGCTCCCCCCTGCAGTTGCGGGCCAAGGGCTTGAACCAGGTCATTTTGCATGGTAAATTGTGCACTCAACCAGGCGCATCACTTCTTGGCTGCAGAAATATTTTAGAAGACTGTAGAATATAATACAAAAATAACATTGTAGCCTAGAAAGAATAATAATTTTGTTACTACAGCATGTTTGAGTAGGAAGGGTCTCTGAAGGTTTAATCAGAACTTTTAATATTATAAACATAGAGAGAAAGAAAATTAAAAAGACACGATCTTCCAAATAAGCATTTAAAAGCATTTAAGGGGGAAAAAAAGAAAAATATACTTGAATACAAATGACTGAATATAATGCTACTTGGTGTTGAAATTGACCCTATATGAAGTGTAGAAGAGAATCAGTTTCTTCTCAGATCAGAATGCCTCTGAAAGTCATCAGGACCTTATACTTTCATGCCAGAGAAAGATGGTGTAGAAGCAGGCAGTCCAGGGATAAAACAAAAACATCCAAGATACTTGGAAAGGAGAAAGAGTCTAGAATTTTAGGGGGAAAATTTTGTCAAAGCATAAAGAAAATCAAACATCACAAATATCCTATACCTTCTCCACTGACCAATTCCCTCCCTCCTACCTCCCACCTCAATCTGCTGTGTTTACCTAGAATTCCCTTCTTATCACTCCTCTGGTAACCTACCCCCAAATTAAAATAAATGAATAAGTAACACATAATCATTTTGCTCATCTCTGAACTCAAAAGTTAAATCCATCCTGCCAGGTGCCAATCAATCCTGAGTGAGCTCCTTCGAACTCAGAGTTCCTGTGGTTGACATTACCATTTTCTACTTGGAAACTTAGTTATTTGTATACTCAGTCTTGCTTCCTGTACTTGCCTATACTTTCCTTCAGGCAAATTACAGTTATTGGCAAAGTGCCTGATACAAGGTAGGTGTTCAATAAGTGCATTTAGATAGATCAATCACTGCATGAAATAAACAGCCACCTTCATGTCTCATCTGGATGACTGCAGCAGCCTAAGTGATCTCCCTTCTTCTGATCTTTCCCCCTCCAATCTAACCTTCTCATTGTCACAGTATATATGTTACGCTAATTGCTTTCATTAGGTTACGTCGCTACTGCTACTCAAGAACCATAAATAATGTTCTGCTGAACAGAAGTCTATACAGATTCCTCTGCTTTTTTCTCAAAGTTCCTTTATATCAGTTGAATAGAGTTCTTGTTTCTTTCAAATCTTTGTGCTTGTTGCTCCCAGATCTAAATTTAATTTATCTTACCTCCTTCCTGAGCAACTCAATCCCTTATTGTTCCTCTTGTATAATTCTACAGAATCACTCACCATACTACCTACGCTATATCACAACTCCAGGATAGAGGCATCCTTCATGCATGGTTCCACTGTAATATTTTTGTCCAGACAGACCAGACAGAGAGACAGAGAGGGTGAGACACTACAGTACTGGAGTCTCCTCCCAGGCTGTGGAGATCCCAGTCTGGTGTAATAGGGCTTGCACTTTTGGTGAGTGCCTGTTAAAGCTCCTTAACCTATTGAACAGGCCATGGCCGGTGCACCGCTATGTTCCATCACTGGGGAGCCAGAGACGACCCAAACTGCCCCTGCGGCTCCAGACAGACTATGACCCACATAGTCAACGACTGCCACCTCTCCAGATTCAAAGGAGGTCTCGAAACTTTACATCAGGCTCAACCTGATGCTGTTGACTGGCTACGGAAGAAGGGCAAACGCTAGAAGAAGAAGAAGCTGGTTAAGTAGCCAGATTCCCTGTATTTCTTATTTAAAAAAATATATTTTGGGTGGACTGGGAGTTGGTACAGTGGATAAGACACTGGACTCTCAAGACTGAGGTCCCGAGTTCAATCCCTGGCAGCACATGTACCAGAATGATGTCTGGTTCTTTCTCTCTCGCCTCCTATCTTTCTCATAAATAAATTATATATATGTTGGCGGGTTCAGGTCCTGGAACATTATGGCAGAGGAGGACCTAGTAGGGGTTGAATTGTTGATGTGGAAAACTGGGAAATTTTATACATGTACAAACTATTGTATTTTACTGTCGACTGTAAACCATTAACCCATAATAAATTAAATATATATGTATCTATGTTAGATATGATTTCTCAATTTTAATAATGATAAAGTGGCAGAGATAGAGAGTAAAAGAGCTGATAGCACTCAAGGTTTTTTCAATGCAGTGGGGGCCAGGCTCAAACCTGGGTCGGGCACATGACAAAGCATTAACTATTCAAATGTGCTATTTTGTTGACCCTGATTTTTTTAACCTTTATATTTTTAGAAACTGGTTCAACCACCATTTGCTAAGTGGCAGGCAGTATATTAAGACCTAAGGGCCTTATTTTTATAGCCTTAGTGGAATACATAATTTGATAGTCAGCACATTATATGCTGCCTTTAAGAGACAAAACTATGCCACAGAAAGATTAAGCATTTTGTTCCACATAGCACAGCCATGTAAAATGGAATTATAACTAAGACCAATGGGAAGTAATTTTCAATATAAGAAAAATCCCAGACTACTGAACCCTTGCATAAAAGTTATCATCTGAATTTATTTGAGAAACAAATGGTATTTGAAAAGAAATTTAATTTGACAAAGGTCCATATTTATACACCTCACAAACACATGCATTAGAATTTTTAGAAAAAATGCAGGTACACTAAAATAATCTAAGCCTGAGGTCTTTGGGACAGTTAATTAGCAGCTATACAACAATCGTGGCAATCTCTTGTTCTTCATTGTGTGGTTGCTGCAGCTTACAACAGGAAGATGCATCACATAAATATGAGGCATCAGCTCAAACTTCCACAGGCTCTGACTTTAAGAGGCCTGAGGGGATCGGGAGGTAGTGCAGTGGGTAAAGCGCACATGGTACAAAGCACTAGGACCTGCATAAGGATGCTGGTTCGCGCCCCCGGCTCGGCTCCCCACTGGCAGGGGAGTCGCTTCACAGGCAGTGAAGCAGGTCTGCAGGTATCTACCTTTCACTCCCCCTCTCTGTGTTTCCCTCCTCTCTCCATTTCTCTCTGTCCTATCCAACAACGACGACATCAAGAACAACAATAATAATAACTACAACAACAATAAAAAAGGGCAACAAAAGGGAAATAAATAAATGTAAAGAAAAGAGTGGGAAAAAAAGAGGCCTGAGTCACTCAAATCATTCCCTATAGTTCCTCTGCCACCAAAGCAACAAACAAAAGTGCTGCTAATTAAATGTGCAATTAAGGTTTATTCTAACTAGCACATATTAGCTTAAAGTTACATGCACCACTGCACTGAACTGATGGCACGCAGGCATGTGTGTGTATGCACACTTAATTATCCTGTGTTATATGTGCTTAATTTTGTTGGCTACATCATATCTTTTCTGGATGCCAGAAGAATAAAAATAGTATAAATAAAAAAACAATAGATTTAATTGATACAGAATCAGATTTTTTATGGTCTGCATGTACATTTTATAGTACACTGGGGTCCCTTTTATGCCCATTTGATAGGTGCTGGAACAATTCTGCTGTTCTCTGTTAAATAATTACAGAGATTTACAGTTATATATTCACTTTTACAGCATATTTTTAATTTTAATGACAATTTACTTGGTGTAGTGTCCTTGTTCAGGAACATAATCCCCAATAATAAAAATGTGTCCACAACCACAGTGCATATTATGATGCATGTATGGAAACAGTTGGAACATACTCCTGGAGTGGTGGGCCATAGGGAGAGGAAGGAATGTTTTAAAACATCCATGTTTCCAGGAAGGTATTATCTACCTTCTGGACCATTAAGGATAAATTAAAAACTCTGGCATGCTTCTTTCTACTATGTAATATATTTCCTGTGTCACTGGTCACCTTTCTAAGGAGTGCAAGGCGTACTTGCTCACGTTTCTTTTATCTTTCTTTCTTTTTTTTCTTTAGGGAGTCAAAGTCACTTTTCTATTAGCTTGAAATAAACAGTTGGCAAGGTAGATCAGTTACAGGCTCGTTTTAGCATACAAGAGAATTAAGGAATACTTTCTGTATTTATGTTAAATATTGGGGTTTAAGATTTTGGGGAGAACAGTAAAAAGATTGTATTTATCTATGTTGTTGTTACTGAAGCTTCACCACTTTGGGTCAACATTTTCAAATGTTAAGAGAGATACAGAGACAGAGGGAGACAGGGAAACTCCAGTGCAGTGGGGGCTGGGTAGGAACCTGGGTCACAAGCATGGGGAAGCATGGGGCTCCCTAGTGAGCTATTTTGTTGACCTTTCTAAAAAGCTTTTAAAGCCCCTGGAACAGATGATTCCAAAACTTTTCAGGACATTCTATGGGTCAACAATACTTAAGATGAAAGATCTCACTAGATCAGAGCATAGTTTCTTGAACACTGATCAGCTCTGGTTTATGGTGGTGCGGGGGTGGCAGGGTTTGAATTAGGGACTTCAGAACCTCATGCATGAGAGTATTTTTGCATAAATATTATGCTATCTACCCCCACCCCTTGCCCATTTCTTACTTCTGCTTTACAAAATCCTGTATAAGAAATAAGAAAGTATACAGGAAGCAGACAAGGCTCTCCTACAAAGGTGGACTGTGGTCAAAGAAAGTCCAAAGCAGCAGAAAAGGAACATAGACTATACAATTATTTTATTACATTTTGAATTTCAGTATATTAATTAGAATTTGACATAGAAAGGATTGAAAGTTTGTTTTTAACAAACCAACCCTCCACTTCTCCCATGCTATTTTACTGATCACTAGCCAATTAATAGTTGCACCTCGGGACCAGATGGTGACCCTCCCTGGGCAAGGATCCAGGTTCAACCCTCTGGCCCCCACCTGCAAGGGAAAAGCTTCACAGCAATGAAGCAGTACTAAAGGATTTCTGTCTTTCCACCTCTATCTCTCCTTTCCCTCACAATTGTACTGTGTCTCCATAGAAAAGTTAAAAAAGAGAAAAAATGGCCACCAGGAGTGAGGGATTTGTTGTACAGTCACCTTGTTTGTACAATGAGAAAATTTTATCAGTTGTCTTCAGAATTTCATTAGCACTAACCCAATACATTTTCTTTTTCCATATTGCTTCAGTTTATCCTCTATGGTTCTATTAAAGTGGCCTATCATGCCCCTGCCCCAATTCCAAAAACAAGGACCTCACTCTTTTATCTGTAGGCACTACTTTCACCTGACTAATTTAGTGATAACCTCACTTCTATGTGGTATTTATTTCTGTCACTTGCTTCTTTTACTTCAGTTTTCTCTAGGGTTGAGGAGGATGTAATGTTTCCACTTATCTCAAGCAACTGCTTCATTTTGTTCCTGAACCTCCTGAATTTGTTGTTAATCTATCTCTCATATATGAATCCCTGAAAACTTGTTGGATGGTGGTTTGGATAGCTAGAGACTATTCCATTTATTCTACATTTTAGAAAGTAAGGCTTTCCCATTCTTTCTGTAAGCCACAAATAACACTTAAACTCTAAAATATCCATATTACAATCTTCCAAACATACAGCATATCATGAAACTAATTAGCAGGTATGTTTACATGTAGCTCACAATGTTACCATACTATACTGGATAAAACAAACACCATGCATTCAAGCTGTCTAGGAATGTCTCTTTGTTTTCCACATTAGAACAAAGGATGGAAGAGCTTGTAAAAAGTCTAGCTGAGAGGGCTGGTGGTGGCACACCTGGTTAAGCACACACGTCACCATGTCTGGGGACCTGAGTTCCAGCCCCCACTCCATTTCTGCATAAGGGATGCTTCACAAACAGTGAAGCAGGTCTGCAGATGTCTAACTTTCTCTCTTTCTACTTCCCCTCTCAATTTATATATGTTCTATCAAATTAAAAAAAAAAAGGAAAAAAATGGCCATTAGGAGCAGTGGATTCACCATGGAGGCACCGAGCCCCAGCAATAACCTTGGTGTCAATAAGTAATAATAATAATGATAATAATAGTAATAATAAGTTTATCCCTGATGAGGTGTTGAAAGGCAAAATGTGACTTTTTCAAAAAATTCTGAAAAAGAGAACTCATTAATGAAAAGCAATGGTATAGGAAAACCATGAAAAGAATCACTAACTGGATACTTTGATTCCATGGATAACCAAAGTAAATGCTCCTCAAATGTCTTAGAAACCAAGTTGAGTAAATTAATGCAAAGGAGGGGCCAGCAGGTTGTTCACCTAATGGAGTACACACACTCACATTACCACACATGGGGACCTAGTTTCAAGTCCTGACTATTATATGGAAGTGTCCATAGGGGAAAAGCTTCACTAGTAGTGGAAAAGTACTCTGTAGTCTCTTTTCTCCACCTGTTTATCTCTTTCTATCTCTCTCTGTCTAGTGGAAAGAAAAAAGGCCATTAAAAGGAGTAGAGTCATGCAGGCACCAACCCTATTGGCAAAAAAGAATAAATACAATAAAAAAAATAAAAAGCACCTGGCTGAGAGCACATGTTACAATCTGCAAGAACCCAGGTTTAAGCCCCTGATCCCCATCTGAAGGGGGAAAGGTTTGCAAGTGGTGAAACATTGTTGAAGGTGTCTCTCTGTCTCCTTTCCTCTCTATCACCTCCTTTCCTTTCAATTTCTGGCTATCTCTAACCAATAATAAATAAAGATAAAAATAGAAAAAAAACAAAATAAAATAAGAAAAAAAAAAAAGAAAGCAGAGGAGACTGGTAGTACCATAATTATCTTAATAAGTCTTAAGAGTCAAGAAGAGTAAAGTAAAGTAAAAGAATGAGAAAGGAACCCTGCAATGTCAAATTTGTGAGAGAAAAGTTGTATTCTACTCAAGCCTGAAAGGAGGGAAATTGTCACAATAAGTGTTAATTGGGGTTAGTGAGAAGGACAACGATTTGTTACTTTTCTGGAATTGATACCTTGTTTGATAGCCTCATTATGTTCCTCGTTGTTGTTTATGCTTAACAGTTTTAATAAAACCTCATCAAGTATTCTTTTTACATGGAAAGAGGGGCACATCGGGTGATGTCAATAAACTTCAAAATATGTCAGAAGTAAATAATGAATGTAAATGACACTTAGTAACAGAAAAATAACAAGTTAAATAGAAAACTGGACTTAGAATCTGCGGCTAAAGTTGGGATTGTGTGCTGGAGCTGGCTTCAGGTAAGTGGGAATTTGAGTGACAGATACCAGGATAGATGACAACTTTTCTGGTTGAATCTCTCTACCTACAGCTGTGGGGGGGTGGGGTGGGGGGGAACACGTTTACTCAGTAACTACCTTTCATTTCCTACCTCAAACTGTAAAAATCTCAGAAAAGAACACATACAGGCACTAGCTGAAGAAAGAAAGCAAATGGAGGAACATCCAGAATTCTGAATATTCAGGACCAGGTGGTGGTGTACTTGGTTAAGCACACACATGGCCAAGCACAAGGACATGGATTCAAGCCCCTAGTCCCCACCTGCAGCCGGAAAGCTTCACAAGTGGCAAAGCAGTGCTGCAGGTGTCTCTTTGGTCTCCATTTCTTCCCCCTCTCCTCTCAATTTCTCTCTGTCTCTATCCAATAATAAATCAACAAGAAATACATTTAAAATTTTTTTAAATCAGAATTCTGAATGTTCTAAGTTGAATTCTTCAGACTGTGTGTCTATATCCCTTCTCATTAGAGAGACAGGAGCTAGACTTAGTACCCATGTCCATTCTTGTTTCATACTAACTTTGTCTGGGTGGACAAATGTCTGGGTGGGAGGCCCATGCCAACTATCTCTCAAGTCCTATCATACCACCTGTCTTTTGATATGGTGTGAAGGAAACAAGGGGATGAGTACCTTGTTTTTATATCATGCATAGGAGGGGACAGAATCTTTTTCTATAGACGATTGATTGTCTGCTTGCTTGATTGATTTATTAATTGACTGATTAACTACAGGATCAGCAAGTGAACTCAGAGCTTCACACATGCACTATATTACCTTTGAGAAATATGTGTATGACTATATATATTTCTTGTCTCTATCTCTGCCTTTGTCTTTCAATCTGAAAAAAGACCATGTGGAGTAGTGAAGCCTCAGTGATGACAAAAGATGGAAGGAAGGAAGGAAGGAAGGAAGGAAGGAAGGAATCTGGATGTACAAGAAAGTACACTAAGTAAACACATTGAAGTGCTATTTGTATATGAGACAATAATTTTGGGTGTGAAGAGGGAAAAAGTCTATTGGTGTTAGTGAAACTGAAGATATCTCTTATAAAGATTTTTTTTCTTAAACATTGTTTTGAGGAACATAAGACCTTGGTTTTGATGGGATTAAGGGAGTACTTTTTAAATATTTATTTATTTATTCCCTTTTGTTGCCCTTGTTGTTTTATTGTTGTAGTTATTATTGTTGTTGTTTTGATGTCATTGGATAGGACAGAGAGAAGGGGAGAGAGAAGGGGAAGACAGACAGGGTAAGAGAAAGACACCTGTAGGCCTGCTTCACCGCTTGTGAAGCGACTCCCCTGCAGGTGGGGAGCCGGGGGCTCAAACCGGAATCCTTACAAAGGTCTTTGTTCTTTGTGCCACCTATGCTTAACCTTCTGTGTTACCACCTGACTCCCATTGAGTACTCTCTTTAAGTTGGGAGAATTTTCATTTTTTAAGACTAGGTTTCATGGATATGAGCTACTAGGGTTACTGGTTTCAATGACTCTGTGAGCCTTTGTCAGGATATTTCTCTTTCCTTTTCATAAAACAAAGTTTATTTTGAAGAAGTGAGATTGAAAGTATTTTTCCTGGAAACACTTTTATCTTTCTTTTTACTAAAAACAAAGAGAGGCAGGGTCTCGGGGTCTGGTGGCACACTCAGTAGAGCACACATGTTACCATACACAAGGACCCTGGTCCCCACCTGCAGGTCTCTTTCTCCCTTTATATTTTATCCTCCCTTCTCATTTTCTCTCTGTAAAAATGAAAAAAGACAACAAAAGGGAATAAATAAATATTTTAAAGGGAATAAATAAATAAATATAAAAATGAAAGAAAGGAAGGAAGGAAAGAAGGAGAAAAATGAAAAAAAAAAAAAAGCCCACTGGGAGGGGTAGATTTGTCTTACAGGCACCGAGTCTGGCAATACATAAATAAATAAAATGGTTAAAAAGAAGTGACCTGGAAGATGGTGCAGCAGTAGAGCTCTGGATTTGTAGCAAAAATGCTCCTGTAGCAAAAATGCCAGAGTGCTGCTCTGGTCTCGGTCTCTGTCTCTCCTTGTTAAATTTAATTAAAGTGAAATGTTAAAGACTAAAAGACAAATAAAATCCTACATTTGGGTGAAATTATGAGCATCCCCCTTGAAGAAACAGTAGGAAAAAAAAAACTGTTTCACTGCCTCCTTTGTATGGAGAATGAAGTAGGCTGATCACCAAGAATAATATGGATTGTCTTTGATAAGACATTGGTGTGTTTTTCGTCTTACTGTCACTCTCTTCCCAACCTTTCAGTCTTTCTTCTTTGTTTGAAGAAAAAAGATCAGAAAATTTGCTGAATTGGGGGCTACCATCACTGTCTCAAAAAGACGGTTAAAAAGACCAATACCAAATGATCTCGCTTATAGGTGGAACTTAAAAATAAAGGACAGTAAGGAAGGACATTAAGTGAAGCATGGATTGGATATGTGTATTGCACCAAAGCAAAGGATTCTGGGGAGAGGTAAAGGAGTAGAATGAAGGGACATGGTAAAGGAATAGAATGAAGGGACACTCTCCTGGTATGTCTCCTAGACACCAATCAAGGGGAGATGAGAGGCCATGTCTATTTGTTAAAGACTATGTTGGGGGCCAGGCAGTGGTGCACTTGGTTAAGAGTGCACATTACAATGTGCAAGGATCCAGGTTCAAACCCCTGGTCCACACCTGCAGGGGGAAAGCTTCACTAGTGGTGAAGCAGGGCTGCAGGAGTCTCTCTCCTTCTCTACCTTCCCCTCTCAATTTCTGTCTCTATACAATAATAAACAAATAAAACATTAAAATTAAAAAATTAAAAAGACTATGCTGGAAGCCATTAGTCTTCCAATAAGTTTTTTGAAGAGGTTAGTTCTGTAAAATACCCTACATAGTTTTACTCTTTTCTTCTAAATGAATTTAATTGTTTTAAGGAAAACGGGGTTTCCTTTGAGGGTGAGTTGATTTTATTTATTTTATTTTTATTTTTACCAGAGCTCTGCTTATAGTGGTGCTGAGGATTGAACCTAGGACTTTGGAGTTCCAGGCATGAGTGGTTGATTTTTTTAAAGATACAAATCTACTTCTCCTGATGGTCATTTTTTTCTGTTGTTGCTGTTATTATTTTGTTATTATTGCTTCAGTTCTATAGGACAGAGAGAAATTGAAAGAGGAAGGGTAGATAGTGGGAGAGAAAGATATGACACCTGCAGACCTGCTTCATCACTTGTGAAGTGACTACCCTCTGCAGGTGGGGAACCCAGGGCTCCTTTTACGGGTCCTATGTACATTTAATGCAGTGAGCTACCGCCCAGACCTGACGTTTCTTTTATTATCATTATTATTAGTTTTAAATTCATTTATTTTGTTGGATAGAGATAGAGAGAATTTGAAAAAAAGAAGAGGAGATAGAGAGGAAAAGAAAAAGACATCTGCAGCCCTGTTCCACCTACCATGCAGGCTTTCCTTTGCGTTTGGGGACTGGGGGCTTGAATTTGGGTTCTCAAACATAGTCACATGTGCCCTCAATTGGGTGCACTAAAGCCTGGCCCCCCTTTTCCTGTCTCTTTCCTGTCTTTTGTCCTCATCTTTCCCATTTTTTTTCTATATTAAGGATAAATTTTAGGGCCAAGCAGTGGCACACCCAGTTAAGTGCACATAGTACTAAGCTCCCGTGCAAGGATCCTGCTTTGAGACCCAGCACTCCACCTGCAGGGAGGGCACTTCAAAAGCAGCTAAGCAAATCTGCTGGTGTTCCCTTTCTCTCTCCCCTCTATCTCTCCCTCACCTTTCTCAATTTCTCTCCGTCCTGTCCAATAAAATGCAAAAAAAAAAAAAAGCCTCCCGGGAGCTGTGGATTCATAGTGCCTGCAACTGAGCCTTAGTGAAAACCCTGGAGGCTAAATTAGAAAAGGTTTTAGTTTACCTAAATCTAGAAGGATTCCTTTTTCTTTCTTTAAAATATTTGCATTTTAACTGTATTTTGGTAGTAAAACTCATGGGTATTTGCTAGACTGGAGCACTTTTCTTTTAGATGATTTTGTTGGGGGCTGGGTGATAGTGTACCGGGTTAAACACACATAGTGTGAAGTGCAAGGATGAGCACAAGGATCCCAGTTTGGGCCCTGGCTCCCCACCTGCAGGGGGTGGCTTCACAAGTGGTGAAGCAGGTCTGCAGGTGTCTTTCTCTCCCCTCTATCTTCCCCTCCTCTCTCGATTTTTCTCTGTCCTACCCAACAACAATGATGGCAGTAACAACAATAATAACCACAACAAGGGCAACAAAAGGAGGAAAAATGGCCTCGGAGCAGTGGATTCATGGTGCAGGCACTGAGCCCCAGCAATAACCCTGGAGGCAAATAATAATAATAATAAATAATAATAATATAATAATAAAAGCGTTTAGTTTACATGAATATAGAGGGATTCCTTTTTTTCCCTTTAAAATATTTGCATTTTTAACTGTATTTTGGCAGTAAAACTCATGAGTCTTTGCTAGACTGGAGCACGTTTCTTTAAGATGATTTTGTTGGGGGCCAGACAATAGTGTAGCAGGTTAAGCACACATGGTGTGAAGTGCAAGGATGAGCACAAGGATCCAGGTTGGAGCCCCGGCTCCCCACCTGCAGGGGGGTCAATTCACAAGCAGTGAAGCAGGTCTGCAGGTGTCTTTCTCTCCCCCTCTCTGTTTTCCCCTCCTCTCTCCTTTTCTCTCTGTCCTACCCAACAATGACCACAATAACAACAACAACAATAAAAACAACAAGGATAAACAACAAGGGCAACAAAAAGTTAAAAAAAATTAGCCTCCAGGGGCAGTGGATTCGTAGTGCAGGCACTGAGCCCCAGTGATAACCCTGGAGGGAAAAAAAAAAGTTAATTTTGTTTTCATTTAATATCCCTTCCACTAACACATAGGCTTTTCCAATATTAAGTGAAGAGAGAAAGAGAGAGAAGGAGAGAGAGAGAGACTAAGGTTTATGTTTGGGTGAGGATGGGACATTTCTCCTTGGGGGAATTTATTTATTTATTTATTTATTTTGCTCATTTTCTCCTTTTCTGAATATTAAAAATTTAGGTATTTTGGTAAGGCTGTGAAATTTTTTTCTTTCATATTTCATCCTTGGACTGGGAAGATAGCATAATGGCTATGCATGAGGCTCTGAGGACCCAGGTTCAATCCCTACCATCACCAGCAGTCAAAGGTAAATAGTGCTCTATTTTCTCTCTGTATCTCTCTTTCATTAAAAATAAATACTCTAAAATATATTTTCTCTTTTATTAAAACATCTATATGTATCTAAGGTGGAAATACTGGCAATTTTCATTGGCTTTGGTGATTTGGAAAGTATCTGCTCTTGGGGGCCAGGCAGTGGCACACAGGGTTAAGCACATATAGTCCTGAGCATAGTACTTTGAACCCCCACTCCTCACCTGCGAGGGGAGAGAAGGTCTGCAGGTGTCTGTCTTTCTCCCTTTCTTCTCTCAGTTTCTTTCTGTCCTATCCAATAAAATGTAAAAAGAAAAAAGAAAAGAAAGAAAGAAAATGGCCACCAGGATCAGTGGGTTCCTAGTCTACTCTTAAAAATCTTTTTTTTTTCTGGGGGGGGGGGACTGTGGATATGGTATAATGGTACTGCAAAAGACTTTCATGCCTGAGGCTTGAGATCCCAGGTTCAATTCCTAGCACCACCTTAAATTAGAGGTGATCAGTGCTCTGGTCTCTCCTCTCTCTCTCTCTCTCTCCTCCCTCTCTTTATTTCTCTCTTCATCTCTTTCATTAAAATATTTATTTTATAAATCAAGCTTTTTATTGTTTTTCTCAAAGGGAAAAAGTTGGGGGTGATTAATAGAGATTATCTTTCTTTGTGAATATCCCTTTATTTCAGATTTTTTACATTCTTCTTTTTCATTTGCAAATTTATTTATATGTGCAAATACAGTGAGTTCATTTTTTTGATGTTGGAAGAAGGCTCTCTTTTTTAGTTGTCTTCATAAACTGTGATATCATTCACACAATAAGATTTGCAATTTGAAAGTGTTCAAATCTACGGTCTGGTGGCAGTACACCCAGTAGAGTGAACAAAAATCACCCAAGAGGACCCAGGTTCAATACCTGAAGCTTCTTCACCTGCAGGGGGAACATCTGGAGAGATAGATCAGTGCTGTAGGTGTCTTTCCTCTCTGTTTCTGTCTGTCTCCCTCTAGATTAAAAAAAGAAAAAGAAATGGCTACCAGGAATGATGCAGGTTCTTCATAGTTAGGGACTGGGGGTTTGAATCTAGGTCCTCAAACATAATCACATGTGCCCTCAACTAGGTGCACCATTAGCCCTAGTGACAACCCTGGTGGCAAAATAAAATAAAGTGTACAAGTGAGTAACTTCTGCTATATTCCCAAGGTTGTACAGTCATCACCACTAATTTCAGAAGATTGTTATCAGCATACCCCCAAAAAACATCCTATAGCCATTAGCTTTCAATCACATTTCTCTCTTCATGCCCTGCCCTAACCCCTGGGCCCTGGCAAATAACAATCTAGGTCTTGACTCTAAAAATGTGTGTACTAAACACTTTCTATTCTTGGAGTAAATAACTTTAGGAGCTTTGGTGAAGCTAGTGAACTACCCTTTTGGAAGATTTTATGGTGTTTCCATAATTTTTATAAGGAATTGACCGTAGACTGTGGGGTGCAAGAAAGTTTATAAATTCTTCAGAATTTTTTAGGGTTAGAAATATTGTTTACAGGACAGCAGCAACAAATGCTGGAGAGGATGTGGGGACAGAGGAACTCTTTTACATTGCTGGTGGGAATGTAAATTGGTACAGCCTCTGTGGAGAGCAGTCTGGAAAACTCTCAGAAGGCTAGACATGGACCTTCCATATGACCCAATAATTCCTCTCCTGGGGTTATACCCCAAGGACTCCATAACACCCAACCAAAAAGAGGTGTGTACTCCTATGTTCATAGCAGCACAATTCATAATAGCTAAAACCTGGAAGCAACCCAGGTGCCCAACAACAGATGAATGGCTGAGAAAGCTGTGGTATATATACACAATGGAATACTATGCAGCTATCAAGAACAATGAACTCACCTTCTCTGACCCAGCTTGGACAGAGCTAGAAGGAATTATGTTAAGTGGACTAAGTCAGAAAGTTAAAGATGAGTATGGGATGATCGCACTCATCAACAGAAGCTGACTTAGAAGATCTGAAAGGGAAACTAAAAGCAGGACCTGATCAAATTGTAAGTAGGGCACCAAAGTAAAAACCCAGTGGTGAGGGGTAGACATGTAGCTTCCTGGGCCAGTGGGGGGTGGGAATGGGCGGGAGGGATGGGTCACGGTCCTTTGGTGATGGGAATGGTGTTTATGTACACTCCTAGCAAAATGTAGACATATAAATCAGTAGTTAATTAATATGAGAGGGGGAAATCAATTGTATGTCTCAAAGGTTCTCAAAAGACAAACTGAATCTTTTTAATAGATAGGCTACGTATTTGATATGCGGACTCTCTCAAAAGCCTAGACCAAGTAGATTAGAAGCTTCCAATAGCACAGCTATATACAAGATACTGGGTACTGTACAGCAAACCATAACAAAGGGACTTTTCAAAGTTAACCCAATTAACAAATAATGTGATGATAATATTAACTATTGATTGTCTTTTGGAACCCTAAGACAGCAGGAACCTCACATCTTCACTATAGAGCCCCTACTTCCCCCAGTCCTGGCACCCTTGGATAGGGCTCACTTTCCCGTATGCTTCTCCCAATCCATACCAAATAATATTGCATCCGCCGATCACAACCTAACCAAAGCAACGATTGCCATCTCAACATGCTTCACCTCAGTGTGTATCCAGAGACTTCACGTGTGGAATGACAACCCTTCAGCTTCATTACTCGGGTGAGACCTTTCCTTTTATAGTACACTCTAATTTCATCTCAGGTAGTTCACTTTCTAACAAAGTCCCATAACCTAGACATACACCAGTTTCTTTGAGAGAGAGCGTATGTGCACACGTATCCATAAACTACTGCAAAATATATACCTTAAAGCAGGATTACACTAGAGTTTGCAGTGAGTACCTCCCTAACACTTCCTCTCCACTATTCCAATCTTGGGATCCATGATTGCTCAACAAATTGTTTGGCTTTGTATGTTAACTCTCTTTTCAATCACCAGGTTCCAGATGCCACCAGGATGCTGGCTAGGCTTCCCTGGATTGAAGACCCCACCAATGTGTCCTGGAGCTCAGCTTCCCCAGAGACACACCTTACTAGGGAAAGAGAGAGGCAGACTGGGAGTATGGACCGACCAGTCAACGCCCATGTTCAGCGGGGAAGCAATTACAGAAGCCAGACCCTCTACCTTCTGCAACCCTCAACGACCCTGGGTCCATGCTCCCAGAGGGCTAGAGAATGGGAAGGCTATCATGGGAGAGGGTGGGTTATGGGGATTGGGTGGTGGGAATTGTGTGGAGTTGTACCCCTCCTACCTTATGCTTTTGTTCACTAATCCTTTCTTAAATTAAAAATTTAAATAAAAAAAAATAAATAAAAAAAAAAAGAAATATTGTTTACCCTGAGATGATGGTTTCTCTTCAGTTAAGTTTTCTGTTTTTGTTTTTATTCACTTTGGGATATAAGTTTTATGGACTTTATGAGGAGAATGTGCCTACCCTGTTAGAATTTTTTTTTCTCTGAAATCATCTTTAGGGAAATAATACTGTTTTATTAGGTTGGGTCACTCACTGTTCCTTTCTCTGTTCCTTGTTTTTCCCAGAGCACTGCTCAACTCTGATTTATGGTGATGTAGGGGGTTGAATTCAGGCATGAAAGTCTTTTTGTGTAACCATCATACTATTCCCCTCACCCTCCTTTCTCTTTTTTTTTAATATTTATTTATTTTCATGAAAGAGATCGCAAGGGGGAATGATGAAAAGGAGAGGAGAAGAGTGGAAGGGAGGGAGAGGGGAGGGGTGGGGAGGAGAGAAGGGACTTAAGGAGGGAAGGGAGAAGGGAAAGGAGGGGAGAGGAGAGGGGACTGGAGGAGCAGAGGGGAGGGGAAAAGAGAGAGGAGAGGGGGAGGGAAGTGGGGGAAGAGGGGAGGGATGAAGAGGAAAAGGGAGGGGTGTAGAGGGAATGCGAAGGGAGAGGAGAGCGGTGAGGGAGAGGGAAGGGGAGGCGTAGGAGAGAGGGATGGGGAGAGACACGTGAGAGGGAGAGGGGAGGATAGAGGTGAGAGGGGCAGGGAAGAGGGGAAAGGAGAGGGGATGGGGAAAGAAGGAGAGGGAAAGAGGAGAGGGGAAGGGGGAGATGAGAAGGAGAGGGGAGGAGAGGAGGAGAGAGGTGGGGAGGGGAGGAGAGGAGAGGTGGGAAGGGGAGGAGAAAAGGGGAGAAGAGAAGCGAGGAGAAGAGGAGGGGGGAGTGGAGAGGGGAGGTGAGAAGGGAGGAGGGGAAGGGAGAGGAGGGGAGGGGGAAGAGAGGAGAAGGGAAGGGAGGGGAGGAGAGGGGAGAAGGGAGGGGAGTAATACTCAGAGCACTACTCAGCTATAATTACAGTGGTGCATGATGCTGATTGAAATATACTTTCATTATTCTCTCTCCCAGACCTCCTTTTCTCTCTAGTTTTTGAATAGTAAATGCATTTCCATTTTGATAATGACATTTATTTGTTTCAGCAAAGGTAGGAACTTTCCCTTTAGGAAAATATAAATAAATGCAATTATAAAATATATACATACAATTATCATTTTTCCTACCAAGGGAATTATTACCAGCAAGCAGGCTTTGGAAAGATTAGGCACCCTATTTCTAACTGAACTTCTATTGATTTTCTTTCTCCTACAAGGTCTTATTTGGGAAAAAGAAGTTCAGGGTTTTGTACTTCTTCTTTCTCAGAAGGTGACACTCCTCTGGGAGCAAGAAGGAGCTGGCAAACAGAAATCACTGCTTGGGGGGGGGAAATAAAGGGTTGATGGACTGTCTGTTTAAAAATGGCTTTTCAACAGGGAGTCTATGTACCACAGAAAATCATATGCTGGCTAATTTAAAAAAAACAAAAACAAAACCTCACAATGATAGGGGTTAAAACCAATTAGATGTTAAATTTTATCAGTCATTCGTTTTGTTTTGTTTTGATTACCTCTCCAACCCTGCTAACTTCTTGGAGGGGGTGGAGGGTTGAAAGGGTTAATAGTGCAGAGGAAAGCATAAACTGTGAAGTTTCACACTAACAGAAAGGGTGATCCAGTTTCTATTAGAATGCTTCTATTCAGTACATCCCCTCCTTGTCTTTGGCCAAGGGTTCAGCTTTTGTTTTGCTGCTGCAAGTCCAATGAGAAGTATCCACCAGAGATTTTAATAATTATAAAAAAATCGCATTCTCAACAAGGAAAATCCACTAACCTACTATCTCATCTTTTCTGGAAGGTTCTGTCACAAATGCTCAAGAACTCTCAGACTATAAAGTAAATCAGGGTGTATTATTGGAAGCTGGCAAGAAGTAAGTGGAAAAAAGAAAATAAAAGGAAAGAAAGTCATTTCTTCCAGACCTTGAATAGGTTAAGCATGCAAATTTACAATTCCAAAGCTGTTTCTAGTCACTGCTCACTTAGAAAAAAATTGTGATCTTAATTCTGCTTCCTCTTTGACTGCCAGGGATAAGAACAGTTCACAAACCATTTTTTTAATTGTTCAGAAATTTGCTTCTTAATTAGAGCTTTGACATCCATTCTAAAAGTAGAAAGATTGACTACATTTTCTTAAGGGCTATATATTCCAGGCTATTTAAATAAGCATTTACTTCTCACTCGGAAACCAAGGAGAACACATTCTTTATGAATTCACAGCAGCAGTCTCCCTTGCTGGAAATGGAATTGATAGTCTTCGAGCTTCAGCAAGCATTTATTGAGCAAAACTGGGGAGGACTAAATTGTACTAGATACTGGGAGGGAAAGGCAAAAACTCAAAAATAGGTAAGATGATTAAATGTCCAGGTAATAATGACCTGAGAGCTAAACAGATGCTTGCTACTTTGCAAGAAAAATGCATGAAAAAAAACAACACCAGGGTACTGACCTGCTATGATTTGGGGTGTTATGGTAATTGGGGTGTAGTCATTTCTCCACCCCAGAAATAAAAGCTATGGGAGTGATTTTTTTTCTTAGATTTGCATCAGTATGGTGAACTTATAATCTCATAGTTGGTCAAGACCTAATGCAAAAATATGTTTTCTTTTCCTTTTTTTTTTTTTCAACCACAGCAGAAGGGGAAGAAACATATATAGTCTACTGTATGTAGCCCCACTCCTTCCCCTCAAGAGAGTCTTAGCATTGCTAAATAATAAGTCTACACATCCTTACTTACACTTGCTGCTACTGGGTGGGAAACCATAACACAGTTCCTGGAAAGCAAAATATTTTAGAAAGGAAAAAAGAATAAACAGATTTGTTTCACAGGCTGTGTTATCCTGGTATCTATTGGGGTAGGGGTGAGCCCCCTTTTTTCAGTTTCTTCTTCCATGCTTGGCACAAATTCACCACCAGCAGGTTCTAAAACTTCATTGAACCCCCCCACCCCCCCAAAAATATCAGACAACACATTGGAAGATTTTTCTTATCTGCAACACAAGTCCGTAAATTTATCTGGGGATAAATCTGTAGGGACATTCAAATACTTGATTTTGCTTATTTCATTCTTACGAATCATCAGAAATTCAAGTTACTGGTACATAGGATTTCATTGTGCTGTGAGAGCTGTAACGTGTGTTTTATTTTCCCTTTGATTCTTGAGCTAGAGAGAAAGAGAGAGAGAGAGAGAGGGATAGAGAGAGAGAGAGATTTTCCCTAAGCTTGCCTGAAGGAGGCAGTGTCTGAAAACGGTACCGCCCCAGCTAAGATGGCAACCTGTTTGCCTTACAATATTAAGATGCAAGTCAGTAGGTTGTGGGGCGCTATTTGCCTGCTGTTGATGCAGCAGAGGCCTGTCCTATCACTGAAGATCTGATGTTTTTATCTGCACCAGAGAGCAATTGCATAGCAACACCTAGGGATTTGACTGCCAGCAATCTGAGCATTTGCCCAGTTCCTTCAACATCCTTCAAAATCCTCTAGAGCCACTGATGATGTCTTACCAGATGCCCAGGCTGCTTAACCCCATTCTACAAGATAAGTGACTCAATACATGATCAGCTCCAGGATAAAGCCAAACTTAGGGTTAAGTGCCCATCATTCAGTTGGTCTCCAGGTCTTAGTGAGGACTATGTAGAAGAGGTTCACTTGATTCCCCTACTCTTTATTCCTTTTATCTGTCTGGCAGGAAATATTTTTTCTGTTAACTGACTAGAGACTCTTTCCCCTTGTGACTGGTCCTGGCCTTCCTGAGGTTAAAAAGACTATATGGCCAACCTGGTAAGGGGTCAGTTTCTTGGTCATATTCCTAAAATTTCACTGAAAGAGACTATAGGTATGGTGGTAGCTGCTAGTTTCCTTCCCATCAGCTTGATGCAAATTCTCCCCAAAAGGTACCCGGGTAGGGCTGCCTAGCTGCCCAGCCCTCATCCTTGAAATGGCTGCATCACCCTATGGTGAGAATGGAGTTGTTGGATTTAAAAAAAAATGCTTTAAGGGGCCGGGTGGTGGCGCAGCTGGTAGAGTGGAGACTATCATGCCTGAGGACCCTGGTTCAACCCCCTCCCGACTTGCGGTGTGTGTGGGGGGGAAAGAGCCCCGGAGGCAGGGGTTTCAGGAGCAGTGTAGCAGCGAACGCTGCAGGTGTCTCTCTCCTTCCCCTCCCTATTCCTCTCTTCTCTCTCCTTATTTATCTTATCAGGGGGAAAAAAAGCTACAGGTTTCAGTGGATTCATCCTGAAAGCACAGAGCTCCAGCGACAATCCTGGTGGCGGGGGGTGGGAGGTGGAGAAATAGAAAAAAAAAAAAAAAGCAAAAGAAAGAAAAAAAAAGTCCCTGTGATCTTCTACCGTCCTGTTTAGTTTATTTTTACATCGCGGCCCTGTGTGGTCCTGGAGAAACTTTTATTTTTTTTCTTCCTAGCTAATGAAGCCTTCCTTTTCCCCTGCCCACCTAGCCCCCAGTTGTCCACCCTCCTGATAATTTTGCAAAGTCCAGCTTCCTCCCTGACAGTCCACTGGGGATGCCTTGCCCAAGCCCCGAGGCAGCTTCGCCCTGCCCCCACATTCTCCTCTGCAGAGGGATTCCAGCGCGGTCCTCTGCTCTGCAAGCTGCGCTGCGGGACTGGCACGCGTCATTGGTGTGGTGTTACCGGTTTGTTTGTGGGGGCGTTTTTTTCCTCCCCACAGGGAAAGCCAAAGGCAGGTGTTTAGGGGTCTTGTGATTCTCACAGGCCCGTGAGACGAAGTTATAGGGTAGAGTGAGCCAGAAAACATTCCTGTAGTGTAGACTGGATGGATTTTGGTGCGTGTGTTTGTGTCTGTGTGTGTGTGTGGGGGGGAAGCGGGTTCAGACAGATATTGAAAATCCTCTACCTGCCCCCACCCCCAATTGGGTGGGTGCCTTGGGTTCCTCCCCTGATCTCCCACCTTAGGCGCCAACGTAGACGCAGGCACCACTGGAAGTGGGGAGAGGGGAGGGTTCCCATACTCGCAAGCTCACATGCCACCTCGTGGGTTCATGGCTCTGAAATCAGGACTAGCTTGCCATTTGAGACCTAGCCCAGTGCGGGATTCTGGCTACCAGCTTGTGACGTGGCCCACTCCTGTGTGTCCCTGTGATTTTTTTTTTGCACCTACCTGCCTGGAAATCCTGCAGACAGATGGCATGGTGGCTTCAACACGCGCACGCTCCCACCCCCCCAATCCCATCCTCCCCCTGCAGTGCGCTGCCAGCCCCTCCTCCCCACCCCAAGTCCCTGAGCCCCCGCAGCCCCCTGGAGGCGTGAGGCCACCTCCCTGTAGCGTTGCCAGTGGTGCCCTGGCCTCGGGGGAGGGGGTCGAGCTCACTGCAGCTCCCGCCTCTGCGGCAGCCACCTCGACTGAGAGGTGTGTCCTCACTCCCCACCTCCATCCCAGCCCTGCGAGCCCGCAGCTCTCGTGCCTCCCCCGCATCTCAGTGCATATCCCACCCCCACCCCCGCCCCCCACCCCCAGACCCAAGTGTCCGTTGCCCTGTCACGTCTCCCATGTGTATGTTGGAATGTGTGTGTGTTGAGGTGGGGGGTGACTGCTCCAATTCCCATCCTGTGCTTCACCCCCCCCCCAAATTCCGTTTCTAGCCCCCAAACAGCCGCTCCGGCTTTCCACAGGTTGCTGCTCGCTCTTCATCAACTGCTCCCCCACTCCGCGGGGTTCCCCCCCACCCCGCCCCCTCCGTGCCCAACTGGGACGATTTTGGGGAGCCCAGGCCCTCCTCCTCCTCCTCCTCACCTGTTCACCACCCCCAGCCCCCACAATTAACTGAAAGAGGGGAGTTCAGGGTGCCTTTTTTTTTTTTTTTTTTGGTCTTTCTTACCTTTAGACTGGACAGCAGCCTGGGCGTGCGGGGCGACGCCGAGGTCCGAGGTCCTCCCTCCGCAGCGACCCCCGGGCGCTGCAATAAGCACAAGGCAGGACTCGGCTGCGGAAGGAACTCTGGGGTCGGCTCTGGAGCCCTATCTGTCACTAGTTCTGGGGTCGGCTCAGGAGCCGTTTCTGTCACAAATTCTGGGGTCGGCTCAGGGGCCGTTTCTGTCACAAATTCTGGGGTCGGCTCAGGGGCCGTTTCTGTCACTCGTTCTGGGGTCGGCTCAGGGGCCGTTTCTGTCACTAGTTCTTTGGTCGGCTCGGGGGCCGGGTCTGCTACTGGTTGTGGGACGGGTCCCACCGGCAATTCCGGGAGCGGTTCTGGAGCTGCTTCCGGAGCGGGCGCTGGAGCCTTCTCTGGGACAGGTTTGGGGGCCGGTGTTTTGGCCGCTTCTGAGCTGCTGCTCTCCGCGTCTGGTTCAGAGGCCACCGCTTCGGAGTGCACCTCGGCGCGGAGTTGAAGAGCGCGCTCCGGACGCCGCTGAGCGGCGGCCGCTGCGGGCGAAGGCGCGGGAAGCAGCGGAGCAGCCGCGGGAGGGCTTGGCGGCTGCGGCGGCGGCTTCGGCGGCGGCCAGGGCGGCGGCGGCTCTGGAGAAGCCGCGGGCTGCTCTTCATCCTGAGGCGGGGCAGCGCCTGGAGGAGCCTCCTCGCTGCCTCCGCGCTCCATGGTCCCCGCTCACCGCCCCAGGACCTGGCGGGCAGGCAGCCGGAGCCCCTGCAGCCAGGGAGGCTAAAGTAGCTGGGGGCGCCCCGCCCACTCGGCTTGGACAGCCCCTTGCGGGCTGCCAAACTTTGCCCCGCCGCTGCCGCCGCCGCCGCCGCCGCCGCCGCTGGGCTCCATGGCTGGCTCCGCTCGTTCTGAGCGCTGAGCTGGGGGTGCTCCGCGGCTCCGGGAGCTGGAACACGCCCCTCGGTGAGCGCGCACCTCTCCGTAAGCAGCCTAGGGCGCGAGGGGCGGGAAGTGGAGGGGCTTCTGCGAGCGCCGACTGGACAGAGCGCTTGATGACCTCCTAGCGACGCGCGCGCGAGCGGGGGGGGTGGGTCGGGGGGGCAAAAGGGGAGGGGGAGTGCAGCAGCAGGGTGGGAGGGGGAGAGAGAGTTGGAGCCTGCTTGCATTTAACCCTTCAGGGATTCGAACAGGGAAAGGTGGGGCGGGGGGGAGAGAGAGTCAGAGGCGCGATTGAGGGTCTATACAATCCCCCTATAATCACTCAGCTGTGGTAGGCTGCTGCTGTGGGTCACTGTGCCCCAGCAGCAGGTGAGCCGAGACTCCGACAAACCTCTAGCCCTTCCACCCTCACCCCCAAGCTCCAACCCTCTGTAGGCAAGTAAATTTTTTTCTAAGCTGGGAAAAAAGAAATCAAGGGGGCACTGGTGTGTGTGTGTGTGTGTGTGTGTGTGTGTGTGTGTGTGTGTGTGTGTGTGTGTGTTTAATTCCTCTGGTTGGAATTAAAAAAAAAAACTCCTCTCGTTCAATTTTTAATTTTTTAAAAAAAATTTACTGCATTTTATTGAATTTCTTAGCTTTGCCAGATCCGGGAGGTCTGCCACAGGGCGCAGGTTTGGGGGTGCATTGGGGAGAGATGTGTGATGCAGAATGGTTGGAGCCCTGACTTTCCGCAGCCTGCGGATGGAGACTTGAGAATGAGACTCCCAGAACCCGGGAAGCCAAGGCTGGGCTGCTGGCTCTGAAGCGGAGGAGGCAGCTCTGGTGTCCAGGCAATCTGGGCAGCTGTCTGGGTAATCTTTGCCTTAGGAGACTACCTTTTGCTTTTAACCCAACTTCCCCAGCACTGTCAACACTTTTTGCTGGACTTGTTAATCGTGTGATGTGTGTGTGTGTATGTGTGTGTGTGTGTGTGTGTGTGTTTCAGATCTTGAGTTGGGGGAAATTCACTGCAATGGCCACACCTTTTCCACCACCTCCTGAAACCTCAATAGCACCCTGACGCGTTGGGGCTGGACCAAGTCTATCTTATGGAGAGAATTGCAGGTCCCTGCGGCAGCACCTTGCCCACCATACATCTCCATCTCCATCTCTCTCTCTCTCTCTCTCTCTCTCTCTCTCTCTCTATTGTTAGTCACGTACACCGACATATAAACCATCACACTCATCAGACCTGGACTCCCAACGCCAATAGACTGCAAAAATTGCAATTAAACATTGAGAAGACCACCTTTTAAGCTACTGGTATAGGGAGCATGGTGGGGGTGGTGTTTTTGGTGGAATCCTTATAAACCTGATATGAAATATGACAAGTGAATTTATTTCAGAAGCACATCATGCTGTGGTTGTGGATGGCAGCCCTCCTTCTGAAGCCCCTCCTCTCACCCTCTCCTCCTACACTGGCTCCTCCACTAATCCCTCTGATTCTGCCAATGGACACTGACCCACCCAGAATTTTCTAGAACCTACAACATTTTCCTATTCCCAACACCGTGGCCCAGCAGTAAATACTACTGCAGAAGGCAGAAAGCAGAAGGCAGAAGGCGCTCTCACCTAACCCTCTCCAAAGACCAGCATCTCTGATGAGATCTGTATTTCCCAGATTCTTGCTGCAGCAGCACAGCAGAAACACACCTTCCTGGAGAAGGGTTATATAGTTTGACAGCTACTGTGCTAGTGGAGGGGCCATCTCTAACCTCTAAGGCTGGAAAAGCCCAGGCAAGAGGAGTCATAGCTGTCAAGCCCAGCCCTGATGGAAAGGCCTCCTTCCTATAAATCTATTCAGAGGGCTCATCTTCTTCACTCTTCTTGGGTTTTTCTTCCTGCTTGACTGCAGTCAGACAACACGCATTGCTCTTCATACTTGGAGTTCAGGTCTGAAACATAGAGATGTCATCTCTGACCAACCATGAAGCCTGTTTTGCGAGCTTGTTTCATAGATTTTTCAGATTTTGGTTAGATCTCTGTCCCTAGTTTACATTTAAATGTGATTTTTCTTTTTTATCAGAACCCTAGCAGACAGATAGAAGGGCTGAAGGCTGAGACCTGAATAGGATAGACTCTTGAATCTAACCCTCTTGGAGTAGGTAGGGCTTAGCATCCCTGATATCTTCAAGCAGGATGCCACCAGGGGACAACTTGAACCAACTGCTTTAGCTATGTTCACCGTTGCTTTTGCCTACAATTTATATATCCAGTGGCAAGAATTTATCATGTGAACTCTTATTATTAGGTCTGTTTGGGGTTTAATGTTTTAACAGTTGTTCATCCATTACTTTCATTCTATTAGAATGAAATACTCTGCCTGGATAGCATTATGATCAATTCGACTAATTTTTTCCCCTCAGGACTCTGTATGCTGTGTTACTGCCTTGTGCTATAGGAAAGCTTTGCTTTGTGGTCTCTCTACTCAGCCCAGCATTGAATACAGGAGTTTTTACTTGAGACTGTGGGACAGAGGAAGAACAGAGAAGGAGGGGGAACTGGTAAGAGTTGATTGGTGCCTGACTTGGAGATGCATTTTGGTTACACCTTTCTCTCCCCCCACCTCAATGATATTACAACAGAGAAAAAAATTCAGATGCTTGTCCATTTCCCTTAAAATCTTACCTGCGATTGAGACCATAGTGGAGACTCAGGAAATGTCTGGTTAAGTGTTAGGTGATATTTTTCCCCCTGCATGACTTCTTAGCAGTAGTAGAGATTTCAGATAATTGATGATCTCCTAAGAGGTTTCTTCCTAATTGAATGGTCCTGTTAAATAAAGGCCAGGAGCTACATGTGAACAGGACTGATAGCTATCTCTATGGAAGCTTGCTTGAGTGGTACTAGTTCTGGATGTCCCAGGGCAGACATGATTCCTAACCCGGAACTTGTGGGCATATGATAAAAATCACCCAAGTGGGTTGGATAAAGGCTAGATCAATACAGTGGTCTTATACCTTCTGCCCCAAATAAAACTCATCCAGGCTAACATGAATAATAGCCTTTGACATCACACATGTTACGAGTCAGAGAGAATCAGAGCAAAGGAGACCTGAGCATGTGGCAAAATTTTAAGTTACTTTTATTCATTTTCTTCTCATACTGGAAGAGAGAGCAATGCAGCAGAACTAGAAGGGACACTTTTTTCTTTCCCTTGTCCAATAGCTACAGTTTTCCTAAAATCTTCCTTTTTGAGCAATTTAGTGGATAAAAGAGTGCCTCTCCTGAGTCTTAGAAGCTGTCAACCCCCACCCCTTTCCACTGCCACAGTGAGCTGCCAAGACAAAATGGCGACCTTTATAATAATCTACTAAACAAAATCCAAGGATAGGATGAAGGACAGCATTTGCAGAGAAGGTAGAGGATTCTGACAATTAATTTAGATGGGACTTACAGGCAAGCCTGTTTTCCTTAATACAAGACTGAGAGTGAGGGGGGCTGGGTGGTGGTGTACCTGGTTGAATGGACATGTTACAGTGCACAAGGACCCAGGTATAAGCCTTCGGTTCCCACCTGCAGGGGGAAAGCTTCACAGTGGTGAAGCAGGTCTGCAGGTGTCTCTCTATCTCTCTTCCTCTCTATCTCCCCCTTCTCTGTCAATTTCTGGCTGTCTCTATCCAATAAATAAAGATAATAATAAAAATTTTAAAAAGACTGATAGTGAAAAGACCTCATATTCACACATAGCCTTTTCATTTTCAAAGTACTATGTAGGGGTGGGGGCGTAGGTAGCATAATGGTTATGCAAAGAGACTCTCATGCATGAGGCTCTAAACTTCCAGGTTCAATCCCCAGCACCAACATAAGCCAGAACTGACAGTGCTCTCATAAAACAAATAAGCAAGCAAAAAACAATTTTCAAAGTACTGTTACATATATTATCTCACTTGAGCCTTACAATAAATGAATGAGGCACACACATCTGTATTTTCACACTATACTCCCTTCCCACCCCTAACCTTTTCCTGAGGGAAAACATGAGTCCAGTGAGATTAAGTGGTACAGCATAGGTAAAAGAGATAATTAGTGGTGGAACAGACTTATGTCAGTCAACTCCTTGCTGCAGGAGATGTGAGTGCAGTGCCCAGAGCTGGGGATTGTGAGTCAGGGACTGTATGAATCCACTCCAATGGTCAATGCAAAGTAAGAAGGCTGAATGGCTTAGTGACTCCTCCTCATCCTCCTGTTTCTTGAGCCTGAAAGAGGAGCAGTGATTCTTACATTTTTTTTACTTTAAGGTTTATCATCTCTCTCTCTCTCTCATCTGTGAACATGCTCACCATAGGAGAGCCCTGTTTAGAGACACCTTTTTGATGATGTGTGTAATATGATAATCGACTATGCGTGTTCATTTTATTGGCGGTTTTCTTGAAACAAGGCACTCCACAGTTAAAATGCATCTATTTAAAGCCTGTGGTGTACATAACACTTTTAGATACCACAAAGAAGGGGAAAAGAGGAGGCAGAAATGTTAGGCATGATTCTTGTTCACAATAATTGTTAGAACATGGTATTTTGAGGTAAGCCAAACACATTGAGATAACTGCTTTCCCACTGAACATGGACGTTGACAGTCAGATCCATACTCCCAGCTTGCCTCTTTCTTTCCCTAGTGGGGCAGAGTTCTGGGGAATCAGAGTTCCAGGACATATTGGTGGGGTTGTCTGTCCAGGGAAGTCTAGTTGACATCATGCTAGCATCTGAAACCTGGTGGCTGAAAAGAGAGTTAACATATAAAGCCAAACAAATTGTTGACTAATCATGAACCTAAAGGCTGGAATAGTGCAGATGAAGAGTTGGGGGGTCTCCATTTTGCAGATAGCTAGTAGGCATATTTTAGTTATATTCCAAAGGGCCTATGGCTCTACTAGTGTTTTTGTTTGTTTGTTATATTTTCCCCTGAACCTGAAATCTGATATATAAGTGGATCCAAGTTATTGGCTGGGGATATGATGCCATGGCTGGAAAAAGGACAAGAAATCTGGATCAGGGAAGATAGTAGCTCCCTAATATGGGAAAGGTGTATAAATATTGTTGACAGTAAACTCCATCGATTTGATGTGATCTGGGGCCCATATTTAGCTTAGGAGCCTATGTGAACTCTGCATCCTTTTAGAGCTGAGCTCATATTCTGTGGTCATGAGAGTTTCAGGACCCATCTTCCTCAGGTGGAAGGTAGAGTATGTTTCTGGTGAGATAAATTGGTCCAGTTTCATTCTTCTGCATGTTTCAACCCAGTTTCCTCAGCACCTTTTGTTGAAGAGAACTTCCTTTCTCCATTTAATACTTTGGGCCCCCTTATCAATGATTAGATGTCCATAGGTGTGGGGGTTTAGTTCTGGGCTTCCATTTCTGTGCCACTGGTCTGTGTGCTTATTTTTGTTTCAGCACCTGGCTGATTTGATGATGATGGTCTTATAATATAGTTTGATATTATATATATAATATATATATAATATATATATAATATATATTATATATTATATATTATATATTATATATTATATATTATATATATATTATATATTTATATATATAATATATATATAATATATAATATAGTTTGATGCCTCCATTTCTATTTCTATTTATTTATTTATTTATTTAATTTATTTATTACCTTCTGTTGCCCTTGTTGTTTTTTTATTTTTGTAGTTATTATTGTTGTCATCATTGTTGGATAGGACAGAGAGAAATGGAGAGAGGCGGGGAAGACAGAGAGGAGGAGAGAAAGATAGACACCTGCAGACCTGCAAACTGGGATCCTTATGTCGGTCTTTGCACTTTGTGCTTAAGCTGTTGGACTACTGCCCGACTCCTCCATTTCTGTTTCTTTTCCTCAAGATTGTTTTGGCAATTCTAGGTGTTTTCTGGTTCCAGATAAATGATTTTAGTTTTATTCTATTCTCTTTAAGAAGGTTGTTGGCACTTTGATGGGCATCGTGTTAAATTTGTATATGGCTCTGGGGAGAATATTCATTTAGATAATATTAATTCTTTCAACCCATGAGCATGGGATGTCTTTCCATTTCTTGGTACCATTTTCTATTTCCTTGAACGGTGACTCATAGTTTTCAGTATACAAGTCTTTCACTTCTTTAGTCAGGTTTATTCCTTGGTATTTTACTGATTTTGCTGCAGCAGTGAATGGGAGTGATTTCCAGATGTCTTCTTCTTCAGACTTAGTGTTTGCTTAAAGAAATGCCACTGATTTTTGTACATTTATGTTGTAGCCTGACACCTTGCTATACTGCGTAATAATTTCCAGTGGTTTTCTGATGGATTCTTTAGGTTTTTCTATGTATACTGTCATATCATCTGCAAATAGTGAGAACTAGACTTCTTCCCTTCCAATCTGTATTATTTTATTTCTTTCTCTTGTCTGATTGCTATGGCAAGAACTTCCAATAGTATGTTGAAGAGTAATGGTGATAATGGACAGCCCTGTCTAGTCCCCGATCTGAGGGGTAATGGTTTCAGCTTCTGTCTGTTAATTATGATGTTGGCTGTAGGCTTGCTGTATATAGACTCCAATATCTTGAGGAATTTCTCATCTATTCCCATTTTTGTAGTGTTTTGAGCATGAATGGGTGTTGGATTTTGTCAAAGGCTTTCTCTGCATCTATTGAGATAATCATGCAGTTTTTGTTTTTCCTTTTACTGATGTGGTGAATTATATTGATTGACTTACTTATATTGAACCATCCCTGGGATAAATCCCACTTGGTCATGATAAAAATTCTTTTTGATATACTGCTGTATCCAGTTGGCCCAGATACTGTTCTATATTTTGTCATCTATGTTCATCAGAGTATTGGTCTGTAGTTTTCCTTTTTGGTATCAGGGTGATGCTGGCTTCATAGAAGGTGGAAGGGTGTGTTCCTTTTTCTTTGACCTTGTGGAAGAGCTTTAGAAGTATAGTTATTTACTCTAGAAGTCCAATGTGCTATCCATTGCGCCACAGAACCTCTATGCTAGCAGGATAACAACCAGACTTCCCTGGACAGATCACCCCACCAATGTGTCCTGGAGCTCCAATTCCCCCAGAAGCCGTCCCACTAAAGAAATAGAGAGGCAGGCTGGGAATATGAATTAACGTGTCAACATTCATGTTCAGCGGGGAAGCAATTACAGAAACCAGACCCTAAACCTCCTGCATCCCACAATGACCTTGGGTCCATACTCCTAGAGGGTTAAAAATGGAAAATCTATCAAGGGAGGGGATGGGATATGGAGTTCTGGTGGTGGGAATTGTGTGGAGTTGTATCCCTCTTATCCTATGGTTCTGTCAGTGTTTCCTTTTTAAAAATAAATAATAAAAAAGGTTGAAATAAAAAAGAAGTATAAGTATTAACTGTTTCCTGAAGGTTTTGTAGAATTCAATTGTAAAGCCATCTGGTCCAGGACTTTTGTTGTTGGGAAGCCTTTTTTTTATTTAAGAAAGGAGACATTAACAAAACCATAGGATAGGAGGAGTACAACTCCACACAATTCCCACCACCAGAACTCCATATCCCATCCCATACCCTCCCCTGATAGCTTTCCCATTCTCTATCCCTCTGGGAGTATGGACTCAGGATCCTTGTGGGTTGCAGAAGGTGGAAGATCTGGCTTCTGTAATTGCTTCCCCGCTGAACATGAGCTTTGACTGGTCGATCCATACTCCCAGTTTGCCTCTCTCTTTCTCTAGTAGGGTGGGTCTCTGGGGAAGTGGAGCTCCAGGACACATTGGTGGGGTCGTCATTCCAGGGAAGCCTGGTAGGTATCATGCTGGCATCCAGAACCTGGTGGCTGAAAAGAGAGTTAACATACAAAGCCAGACAAATTGTTGAAGATTCTTAATAACTGTTTTGATTTCTTTGTCTGTGATTGCAGTTCTTCTTGGTTCATTTTTGGAAGGGCATATGTTTCTAGAAATTCTTCTATTTCTTCCAGATCCTCTAGCTTGGTGGTGTCTAGTACTTCATAGAAGTTTCACATGATTTTCTGGATTTCTGTGGTGTAAGTTGTGATATCTCCTCTATTGTTTACAATTCTATTTATTTGAGTATCCTCCCTTTTTTCAGTGAGTCTGGCTAGGGGTGTGTCAATCTTGTTTCATTTTTCAAAGAACCAACATTGTCTTCATTTATCTTTTGTATGGCTCTCTTATTTTCAGTGTTGTTTATTTCTGCTCTAATTTTAGTGATTTCTGCCCTTCTTGTTGCTTTAGGGTTCTTTATTTCCTCTTCCTCTAAGTCCTTAATGTGTGCAGTAAAGTACTTTATTTGAGCCTTTTCTTGTTCTCTAATGTGTGCTTGCATGGCTATGGGTTTCCCTCTCAGTACTGCTTTAGCTGTGTCCCAAATATTTTGATAGCTTGTGTCTTCGTTTTCATTTGTTTCCAGGAACATTTGAATTTCTTGCTTGAGTGTCACTCTGACCCAGTGGTTCTTAAGCAGCATTTTGTTGAGGTCCCAAAATTTGTGAGTTTTAGTAATTTTCTGTTTGTTGTTGAATGTTAGCTTTACTCTACTGTGTTCTGTGAAGATACTTGGGATGATTTTAATGCTCCTGAATTTGTTGATACTCTCTTTGTGACCTAACATGTGGTTTATCCTTGGCCATGTGCTGTGTGGATTTGAAAAGAATGTGTATTACAGTTTTTCAGGGATGAAGAGCTCTGAAAATGTCCAGGAGGTCTAGTCTGTCCATCTCTTCATTTAATTCTCTTATTTCTTTGTTGACTCTCTGCTTCGTTGATCTAATTGTGAGAGTGGGGTGTTGAAGTCTCCCACTATTATTGTATTACTATTGATGTGTTTTTGTAGTTCTTTCAGTAGGAGTTTAATGTATTTAGATGGCCCCTCATTGGGTGCATACTTTTTAATAATTGTTAAATCTTCTTGGTTTATTGATCCTCCGATTATTATGTAATGGCCTTGTCTATCTTTTATTACTTTATTTAATTTAAAGTCTTATGTCAGAGTTGAGAATGACTATTCCTATCTTTTTTTGTGGTCCATTGGCCTGTATGACAGTTTTCCATCTTTTCACTTTAAGTCTGTGTTTTTCTTGTTGGGTCAGGTGGGATTCTTTCATGCAGCATATGATGGATTGTGTTTTTGATCCATTCACCCACTCTGTCTGTTAATGGGTGAGTTTAAGCCATTGACATTTATTGACATTATGGATTTAATGTATTGTAGTGCCATTATTCAACAATTTTTTATTTGCTCTGATATATGGCAAGTATTATGGTGATGTTCTTGTTTATAAGAGGTCTTTTAGAACTTCTTTCAGGGATGCTTGGTGATGGTTGCCTCCTTTAACTGTTGTCTGTCTGAGAAGGTTTTGATCCCTCCACCTAGTCTGAATGAAAGTCTAGCAGGATATATTATCCTTGGTTGAAACCCTTTTTCATTCAGGGCTCGATAGATATCTTGCCATTCTATTCTGGCTTTTAGAGTTTGAGTGGAGAAGTCTGCTGATTGTCTTATGGATTTTCCCCGTGTGTGACGTTTTGATTTTCTCTTGCAGCCTTTATGATCCTTTCTTTATCCTTACTTATTTTCATTGTAACTATGATGTGTCTTGGTGTCTTTAGGTCTGGGTTTATTCTGTTTGGGACTCTCTGGGCCTTTTCAATCTTAATATCCTTTCTGTTATTTAGGTGTGGGAAATTTTCTTCTATTATTTCTTCTAGAATGTTTACTTCCCCTTCCTCTCTTTCTTCCTCTGGCAGGCCAATTATATGAATTTTACTTCTTTTGAGAAGTATGTCTCTGTTGTTGTTTTCAGTGTCTCTAAATCTCTTTTTGAGCTCTTTTACCTCTTTATTAGTTTTGTCTTTCTCATTTTCTGTCTGGGCAATTCTGTTTTCTGCTTCTGTTAATCTGCTTTCCCTTCTCTCAGCTTCTTTTTTCAGTTCAGTTATAGGATTAGCTTGTTCTGCTAACTGACCTTTTATCTCAGCTATTTCAGCTTTAAGTTCTCTAATTGCCTCGAGGTAAGTAATATTTTCCTTGAGGTTCTCATCTGTTGTTTCTCTAATTCATATAGCCCTTTCCTCCACACTTGTCTTCATTTCTGTGATTATTAGGTTTACTGTTGCTTGCATAATTTTCTTATCTATGGTTACTTCTAACTGATTTGGAATTTATTTTGGGCTTCTGTCCTTATTTATTGTGGTAGAAGTTTTATTTGTTCTTGATTTAACCAATTTTTTTATTGATGTGGTTTTTATTTTTCTGTTGTCATTCTTCAGTTGTGTTTTGAGTACAAGCCATGCTATACTAAAGACCTTTCACAAATGCAGTCACCAACCTCAGAAATTACAACAATAGCAACTGAAGCAAGGATTGATGCAGTTCAACCAATACCAGTTAGCCAAACAACACCTCCAGCCCAAGAAAAAATAGCAGGCAAACCAAAAGAAAAAGAAAGAAATTGAAAAGATGGAAAGCAAGAATAGACAATTATGCAAATCTACTGTCTAGTATAAATTCTAGGGATAGCAAGAGGAGAAAGAAAAGTAGAAAAGACACACACACACACACTTCACTCCGACACAGATTTTTCCCTAAAATAATTCACAAACCAGTATCAGAGAATTCAGATAGCGAAAGAAGGAAGAAAAAAAAGAGGAATGAAAGGAAAGAGTTTTTCCCCCAGCTAGCTAGGAGGTGAGAAAAAAGAGAGTGGAGGGAAGAGGGAGAGAGAAAGAAGTTCCTCTCACAATGGATAGGACAACCAGTCATCTAGCAATGGAAAAAACAACAACAGTTAGTTTTGGTCAACCTGAAGGAGGAGGGAAAAGGGACACCTTTGTATATTAATAGTAATAATAAAATAAAATAGAGTGAAAACCTTAACAGTCAGTCTGCTGCTTGGACTGCTCCAGATTGGCTACAGGCATCCTAAGCAAAGACAGCCAATTATAAGAAGTAGCCAACACACACACACACACACACACACACACACACACACACACACACACACACACACACCAAAAAAAAAAACAGAAAATAAAAAAACCTCCAGGTAGTCTTTCCTAGGCAGGGCTGGGGCTCTGATTGGTCAGGTATTTTGTCACTCAAATAGAGCTCTAGCCACCTAAAAATGGAGAAGGAAAACAAAATGAAAAAGTCTTGGAATGACATCCCTGGTGAGCCAGGAATCCTGGTAAAGAAAATAGCTCAGCAGGAAGCCTGCTAGGAGCAGTGCCCGCCCTTGGGGGCTGGTTCTGGGGTAAGGGGGTGGGGTAAGTTCAGAAATAAACATGCCAAAGATTTTCCTTTCTTTATCCTGATTGCCAGCCAAAGAGTGGGTTATAGGACTATTTTTTAGTGTCACCCTGACCACCCCTTGTTCACCCTCCTACTGATGGTCCATTATCCTACCCTATCCAGAGAATCCCAGGTTGTAAGCTGCATCTTTTTGGAAATCATGGAGATCATGCCACCTGTTGTTTCCAAGTCACCATCTTGTAAACTTATTCTGATTTTGTACAAATAATTTCTTATCTTTGGGTTTCAAATATGGAGGAGGACGTGAAATTAGACTTTATCAACTATCTTCAAAATCTGTTGTAGCACAATGCTTTCATGCTAGAGTGAGTGAATCATAGAAAGTTTCATTAGCATGAAGCCTATAGTGTATAGTGTCTTATGATGCAATTACTATGGAACACTAGAAGGGTGTGAAAAAATGTGTCTTTTTTTTTTTTTTTGGCAGAAAGTCAAAGAAAGAAACCACAACATGAAAGCTTCCTTTAATGCAGTGGGGACTGAGTCTGAGCTTGAACTGGGTCTCACACATGGCAAAGCAGCATACTATCCAAGTAAGCTATTTCACTGATCCAGTGAAAATGTACTGAAGACATGGAGAGAGGCAAGCACTGACACTTGGTGGTGAGACTATGTTAAGCTGGTTGAAAGTGAGGAACCATACCAAAGATGGGTGAGAGCTGACATCATAGCCGAGTAAGTGGTAGGAAGAATGGGAGTTGTAAAGCCCTTTCGACACAAGACAACAAAAGGGGTTGAAGATATGATTTTAACAGTTGAATTGGGAGCCAGTGAAAATTATTTGATTAATGGACATGGTAAAAAAAAGTATTAGTCTTATCTTTGGCATTGTATTTGGGGGTCTGGAAAGATTCACAAATCTGCTTTATCCTCCTTGAAAAGTGTATCTTGCTAATTCGAGGTCATTGGTGAAGTCCTGGTTCTTTCTTGATTTTTGCTGCAGTCTCTAGTTTCGGGGCTGCATTGCCAAGACCTGTGCCAAGGTTCCTGGCCCAACCTGCTTAACCACCTTCCTATACATTTGGATCCACTCCATAATGGGTCATTTGGCTTCCCTGGGCTCAAAATGCTAATGGAATTAATAATTTGAAATTCTAACTGATGATGAATGGCCAGGGTATTGGAAGAGATGAGAGAAAGGTCTTCTTAAACAGGCAGAAATGGGATAGTCATGAACTTGAAAGCAGATTGAAGACAATCTGATGGGGGATATGAAAAAAAATCATCTTTGCAGAATTTTTGATTTACTATGGCTTGGAAATGAGGGAAAGCTAATGAGAATCAGGCAATCAGCCTTGAACTGCCAAGGATCTAAACTAACTTGGATTATCAAGAGAAAGATACTGCTCTAATGCAATCAAGACATGATAGAATTCAGTGTGACAGGTGACTGGTGTGGTTTTATGGGCAAGAAGAGGATGGAATACTAGGAGAGAGTAGATCTTATAGTATCCTTGAAGTGATAGTTTTATAAAAACTGAAAAATGGTCTTAAAACCTTCATTTTGTGCTGTCAGTAATGGAGGCATGGCAGACAACCACAATACTCATTGTCAATATTTGGACATATGCATACATCGTTATTCAAGGAAAAATGCAAGACTGTGTCTGCAAGAAATTGTTCTACTGCCCCACCATTCATCACACAAACACTTCTGAATCCAGATTGGTGGAATAGATGTGGGAATCATAGGGAGAATATTGGAGAAGGAAGAAACAGATCAAGGAAATCTGGAGAAAGAGGTTGACAGACAGAATTGCTGTGATGAAGAGTTGGGAAGGAAGCTTGAATTCCTTTCCTCCATGGAATCCCCTACTGTGATTTTAGATACCCCTTTTTTCTTCCTTTGTATTTTTCCTTCCATACTGAGAGTTCCAACTGTGCAATTTATTTGCTCTGCAATAAGAGGGAATTTCAGGAGTCTTTACACAATTGAAGTGACTTGCAGGGATGAAGTGTCACATAACTCAGTTGTCTTGGATGGAGATTAAAGTATTAAACAGTCATTTCCTGGAGCTCTCTGCCATCACTTACCTTTTAGTTTTTAAGTATATGGACTCTAGTTATAGCCTTTAGGGTCACTGACAATTTTACTAAGTCCTATTCCCTCTGCAACCCAACATGAAACTCAGTTCTCTTTCCTTTTTCTCAACTTAGCTTCACAGGTTTCTACAACGAGACCCAGTTATTGGGCCTCAAAGTTTTAACTTGACCCAACAATAGTATTACAGCTGCCTAACCCACTGTTTGCACCTGAGTCTTCTTGGGATTGTACTAATTTATTCATCCTACAAGTCTATATGCATGTATATTATTTTACCACGACACTATTCAGCTCTGGTTTATGGTGGTGTGGGGGATTGAACTTGGGACTTTGGATCCTCAGACCTGGAAGTCTTTTTTCACAACTTTTATGCTATCCTGCCACCCTTGTACAATGTACAAGCAATTATTGAATATCTTCTTTGTGATAGGCACTTGTCTGAATGTTGGGAATTAACCAGGAAAAAAAAAAGATAGACACCATGGGGAAACTAGCATAATGGTTATACAAAAAGGCTTTCATCCCTGAGGCTCTAAAGTCCCCCATTCACTCCTCTGTCCAGTCATAAGCCAGAGCTAAGCAGTGTTCTGGTAAAAAAAAAAAAAAAAAAAGACAGACACTATCTCTGCTCAAATTGTGTTTATGGGATGAGGTTGTGAAATACAGACATTAAACAGACAAGCAAATGCACAAGCAAAAGATATTTCAGAATGATAAATGAAAAAAAACAGGGTGGTATGATAGTAAGTGCCTGGTGGGCTACTTTGGTCAATATAGTGACTCATTTGCTTAATCCTATAATATATGCAAGATAGCTTGGAGTCACATCAACAAGCTTTCAAGAAGACAATGTTCAATCTGCTTCCTACCAACAATTGATTTGGGAAGTTTTCAATCTTATAGAACAAGCTACAAAAGTAATACACTGAGCCTATATATTCTTCATCAGAATCCACTAGTTGTTAACATTTTGCCAGTTTTATTTGGTATTTATAACTCTATCCTCCTCACCCTTTATTTTTGGCTGAACCATTTGACAATTAATTGTCGTCATTGTGACAACACCCCCCCACACTCCATGATTCACATAAGAAGAAGGGTATATTTGTAAATGTGTAATTTTTATACTCAGGAAGTTTTATATTTGCCTAGTATACAATGCATATCAATCATAGACCACATCTAGTTGTTCTTGTCTCTTCAGGTTGTTTTTTTTTTTTTTTTTTTTTCATCAAGGATAGCCCTCAGCTTCTATTTGCTTTTCATGACACTGACATTTTTGAAGATTACCGGTCAGTTGACTTTTAGACTGTCTCTAAATCTGGGTTTGTCTGATTGTAGACACTATCTCCAAAGAGATAACTTCTTGCTGAACTCTGTATAAGAAGGAGGATCTGGCCATGCAAAGATCTGGAAAAGAGGGATTTCCAGCAATGAAACAGCAAGCACAAGGCTCTGGGATGGGAATAAACCTGTTGCTTTGAGGAAGAAAAAGTAGGCAGAGTGAGTGTGGGTAGAGAAGGTGATATGAGATAAAGTAAGATAGCTAGTATTCAAATCTTTCTCTTTCTCTTTTTCTTTCTTTCTTTCTTTCTTTCTTTCTTTCTTTCTTTCTTTCTTTCTTTCTTTCTCCCTTTCCCTCTCTCTCTCTCTCTCTCTTCTTTCTCCTCCAGATTTATTGTCTAAACTCCTTGCCTGCAAGAGGAATTCATAGCTCCTAGCAGCCAGTCCACCCCCGTTTCTTTCTTTTTCTTTCTTTCTTTCTTTCTTTCTTTCTTTCTTTCTTTCTCTCTCTCTCTCTTTCTTTCTTTCTTTCTTTCTTTTTCATTTTTCCCTTTATAGAGACAGACAGGAATTTAAAGGGAAGGGAGAGATAGAGAGGCACCTGTAGCACTTATCTATTGCTCATGAAGCACCCACCACGCACCCACCCCACAGGGAGAGACAGGCCCTTGAACCCAGGTCCCCTCTACCAGATGCCCCACCATATGGCCACACCAGGATTCAGATCTTGAGATACCACATAAGTCAATGGGAAAGATTTGTGTGGATAAGACTCCAAGGAGTTTTAAGCAATATGCTAGAATGGCATAATTTAAATTTCTTTTAAAACTACTTTATTTTCTAAAAATTTTATATCACATGTAGTTTAAAGGAGAAAACAGCTGTTTTTCATAGCTTTCAGCATCACCTACTCCTTAGACACCAACACTGAACTCTTTAGCTAAATAATATCCTTATAAAGCTAATTCATAAATTTCCAATTAAAACATTTGACAGAAGAGGAGAGTTTTCCTTTCTGATCACCACCAGCCTTCATGCACACATAAACACACACTTTTTAGCCCACTAAGTACAGTTTTTTTTTATCTCACATTACAGTTATTTTGTCATTTTGATAACTAAATATCCAGTACTTATATTATTATGACTATGGAAATTCAATTCATAGCTGAGTTATAAAGTGTATACTACAATTCATTTTTCTCTTTTCACATTTCTTTGGTTGTTGCTGGAGCTTCCACACAGTGGGTTGACTTCTTTAGAAACAGAAAGGAAGACAAGCGGGTGAGAAAGACCTCACAGCACCAAAGCTTCCCCAGTACAGTAGAGACCAGGTTTCAACTTGGGGAACGTACATGATGAACTCTTCCCAGGTGAAATCTCTTTCTCACTCTGAGAAATGTTCTTGAAGCATTTGTTGCATTTTTTTTTTTCTGATCTCTTTTCTGGAAATTCACATTATTCTTACTTTCAACTTCCTTGAGCTGAACTTTTAATTAATTAATTAATTAATTGTTCCTATTTTTTTTTCTGCCACCAGGGTTATCAGGGATCAGAGCCAGAACTATGAATCTATTCTTGTGTCATTTTTCCTTTTTTCTATTTTTTAATTGGATAGGACAGAGAGAAACAGAGAGGAGGGAGGGGGAGGAAGAAGAAGAAAAGGAAGAAGGAGAAGAAGAAAGAAAAGGAGAAGGAGAATGAGAATGAGAAGGAGAAGGAGAAGGAGAAGGAGAAGGAGAAGGAGAAGGAGAAGGAGAAGGAGAAGGAGAAGGAGAAGGAGAAGGAGAAGAAAAAGAGTGTGGGCCAGGTAGTGGTGCACTTGGTTGAGTGCACATGCTACAATGCACAAAGACCCAGGTTTGAGGCTCTAGACCCTACCTGCAAGGGGAAAGCTTTGCAAGTGTTGAAGCAGTGCTGGAGGTGTCTCTCTGCTTTCCTATTTCCTCTCTTCTCTTGATTTCTGACTGTCTCTATCCAACAAATGGAGATAATTTTTTTTAAAAAAGAGACATACCTGCAGACCTACTTCACTGCTTCTGAAGTGGCATTTTCTGCAGGGGAATGGGAGGTATGTTCGAACCTGGGGTCTTTGCCCATGGTAATATGGGCGCTTAACTGGTTGCACCACTGCCCAGACCCTTAATTTACTTACATTTTATCTTTCATTTCCTCTTTTTCTGCTTGTTTGCTCCACTTCTGCGATATTTCTTCTGTTTTACTTTCTACCCCATCTGCAATGCAGTTCCAAACATTACATTCCCCTCCCCTGCCCTGTTAGCATAGACTCCACTGGGTCTGCATAGTTCCTGACAAAATTGCCCTCAATTCAGATGCTGGCCACCAGTTCATAGTTCCTAAGCCTATTTGTACTTCTGACCAGCTGGTTACAAATTCAAGGGTTTGTGTGACCCCCTTCCCTACACTCTATAATTCCCTAAAACAACTCATGGAACACAAGAATGTACCATGCTTATTTATTATAAAGGACACAAGTCAGGAGTAGTCAAAGAGGTTGTGGTCTGGGAACTTCTATGGCCTTCCTCCTTATTCCCCTCTCTGACATGGAATCAGGATGCATCACTCTCCTGGCACATCAGTGTATTCACCACACAAGAAGCTCACGTGATCCTTGGTGGTGTCATTATATAGACAGGATTGATTGAATCATTGACTTCATGATTTAGCTCAGTATTCAGCCCCTGCATCCCTCCCCAGTACTCAAACTGGGTTGATATCATCTGACTTAAAGTCCTATCCCTCTAATCACATGGTTGATCTTTCCAAGAACCCCAGTTCTGAAGCCCGTCATGAGTCACCTCATTAACATAAATTCTGGCATGGTTTCTTAGATCCTCTATGAATAGCAGATACTACTATCACTCAGAAATTCCAAGGGTTTAGAAGCTCTATTCTAAGAATCTGGGTAAAAGACCAGACACATTCCTTGTTATATAGCACTTTTTAAGTTAGAAATTCAAGAGCAAGACTTTTTCTTTTTCTTTCTTTTTTTTTTTTTTTTGGTGGCACTATGGTGGTGTGAAATTTTCATTCTTTTTATTTTATACACACACACACACACACACACACACATACACACACACACACACACACACACACACACACACACACATATATGAAAAAATGTGAGATGAGAGACACCATAGTATTAAAGTTTCTCCAGGTGCCATGATACTGCCTATGGAGTCAGGGCTAGATTGTGGTTAGCATACATGGCATTGCAAGAGTGCTACCAGGTGAGTTATTATCCAAGCTGGCATTTTGAAGTCTTATTTTGGAAGTGGTTTTGTTTGCTTTATGAATATCCTTCTAAGAACTACTGTCCTGTTCTTGTGTATTGGATGCAATATCTTCTTCTCTAATCTCTGATAATAATGGTGATTGTTTTCATTAGTTTCTTTTCTAAGTTTGGTTTATTTGTAGGTTTAGATCTTAATTTTTTGAAACCAGAGACTTTCCTTAGATACCTTAATAATCTTTGGTTACATGTTTAGATCCCTAAAAAAAGTTGATTTTTTTAGTAGATTCCTAAAAAAGTTTATTAGAAGGCTGTCAAGATAATTCACTTGGACAATGAGCTTGCTTTGTCATACACATGAGCCAGGTTCCAGCTGAGGCCCCATAGTACCGAGAGAAACCTAGATGTTGTGGTATCTGTCTCTCTATCTGGAAAAAAATGGCCTGGAGCATTGAATCCCCAGTGACAACCAAAAAAAAAAAAGTTGAATAGAAGGCTAGACTACTTAGAGAGACTTATAGACTATGAGTGGTTTTCTATCACTGTGTAACAAATTACAACAGCTATTTTAGCTTAAAGCAACATACATTGTCTATTCAGCTAAAGAAAAAGGTGAAATCCTGACATTCACAGCAACATAGATGCACTATTATGATTAATGAGGTAAGTCAGACAGAAGAATACAAACACTATGGTTTCACTCATATATGGCACATAAAGAAATAAAACTTGTGAATGAATAAAACAAACACTAAAATAACTCAGGTTATAAAGACAAAATAGTGGTTACTAGAGGGAAGGAATAGAGGGGTAGGCAAACCAGATGAAAATGGTCAATTTTATGGTTAAATATGGGAATTAGACTTTTAGTGCTATACTCAGATGATTTATAGAATGTTGTATGCCTGATGTTACTTCAAGATTGCTTAAACTTGAATCAATAGCTGATGATGATACACATTGATGATCTCAATTTGTTTCTCCTTCTTCTTCATCGTCTTCTGCTTCTGCTTCTGCTTCTCCTCCTCCTCCTCCTCCTCCTCCACCTCCTCCTCCTCCTCCTCCTCCTTCTTACCACCACAGTTGTCACCTAGATTCCATACCTATATCATGAATTCATGACTCTGGGTGTACCTTTTTCTTTATTTGACAGGACAGAGAGAAAATGAGAGAGGAGGGTGAATTAGAGAAAGAAATAAACACCTGCAGTAATTCTTTCACTGCCTTTGAAGAGTTCCCCTCCTGCAGATGGGAGTGGGAGTTCAAGCCCAGGTTCATGTGCATGGTAACAGATGTACTTTACCAGATGAGCCACTATTCATCCCCAATTATCTCAGTTTCTATGAATCACAAGTTCAAATCTAGCAAAGTTGGGTCCTCTGCCCAGTGTTTAACAGTCTGTAATCAAAATCTTGGTTAGAATGGAATCTCATCTGGAGATCTGAATATGGTATATTTTACTTCCATGTTTTTGACAGAATTTATTTTCTTGTGGTCATGACTAGGGATTCTGAATTTTTGATGGTTATTTTCTAGAGGTATCCTTTAGGTCCAAGTGGTCACTTCTACTTTCTTTTATTTTCATTTTACTGGTAATTTAATAATGATCAACAAAATTGTGGGATAAGAGGGGTACAATTCCATACAATTCCCACCACCGGAGTTCCATCCCCTCCACTGCGAGGGTTCCTAGTCTTTCTCCCTCTGGAGTATGGACCAAAGATTTTTATGGGGTGTAGAAGGTGGGAGGTCTGTCTTCTCTACTGTAATTGCTTCTCTACTGGACATGAGTGTTGACGGGTCAGTCCATACTCCCCAGCCTGTTTCTATGTTTCACAACTGGGGTAGGGCTACGGTGAGGTGGGGTTCCAGGACATATTGATTAGGTTGTCTTCCCAGGGAAGTCAGGTTGGTGTCATGGTAGCACCTGCAACTTGTTGTCTGAAAAACATTAAGATAAAAAGCAGAACAAATTGTTTAGTAATCAGAAACCTAAAGGTATAAAATAAGTATAGCAGATAAAAATTGGGGTATTAATGTTGGAAGGAGCTAAGAAGTCTATTTTAGGTATTTTCTAAAGGGCCCATGACTTTATTAATTTTTGCCTGACCTTCAGAGATAACATGTAAATGAGCTAAAAGTATTGTCTGGAAAGATAGGGTCAGGGTTGGGAATAAGGACTAGAAAGCCGTATCAGGGCATAGAGTAGCTCCCAAATATGGGAAAATTATGTAAATACTGTTAATAGTTAACCTCATTAATTTGAACTTGGGTCCAAGTCTATTCATATTTAGCATAGGAGCCTGCAACCTCGGTATCCCTGTTAGTCTGAGATCACTTCCCATGGTCATAGCTAGGAATATTTTAGGCTGCAATCATTTCAGGACCAGTCTTCCTTGAGTGGCAGAGTACGTTGACCTAGCCTTTCATCAGAGAGTGGGGCAGTTTCTACCATTGCTGTTTTACACTGAGGACAAGGTCCTGCAGAGGCCCACAAGAGGGTTTAAGATGCTTTTCCTGATGGAGATGACCAGTGATGGTGAAGAGTGATCTGTTAGAGGTCTAGTCCCACCATATTTATGTGGAAATCCCAGGATTCCCTGACTAGGTCACTGGATCTTGGTGTTGCCTAATACTGACCAAAAGAGCCATCATTAAAGTGTGCTGATCTCTTGCCCTTATCCAGTTTTTGTAGTCCTTACTTTATCTGACAGGGCTAGAATTTGAATGATTGAGGGAAGTGAAATAGGAAGTAGGTGAGGAGGGTATCTGGATCAAATTAGAAAATACCTGATTAAGTACTTTATGGCGTCCTTTTTTAGGACTTTCTACTTGCTTGCTGAAGTTTTTTGAGTCCCTGTAGACCAATGCACACACTTTAAGGTATTATTTTGAATTATGTTTAGTGAGATAAGCCAGAAAGAGAAAGATGAATATGGGATCTTCTTCTTCTAGCGTTTGCCATGAGTATGGGATGATCTTACTCATAAACAGAAGTTGAGAAAGAAGAACAGGAAGGGGAATACAAGGCAGAATTTGAATAAGTTTGGAGTAATGCACCAAATTAAAAAAATTATGAGGGGGAAGGAAAGGTAGACTTTCAGCTCCACTATAGAGGGGGTAGGGAACAGACCTTTGGTGGTGGGAATGGTGTTAATATATAGTCCTATTAGCTTATAGTCTTATAAATATCTATTTAATCAATATGACAGGGGAAGAGTAGATTGAATGCCTTGAGTTTTTTAATGCATAGGCTTCAGTTATGACTTCAATCCAAGCACTTAAGGTTTCAAATTAGTAAAATGAATTTTAACACGGGGCTTAAATTGTTAATACACTTCTAATAATGATTTTTTTAAATATTAAATCAGCTATAATCTTAGACCAGAGCAACCTGTCTTATCAGTATATAAGATACAGTTATTTATAAATAGCACGAAGTGAAATAAATCATGGTAAGGTTTTGTGTAGTACAGCAAATCATAACCATGGGATTTACAAAGTAAACTAAGTTCCCAAATTACTTGGTCACAATAATAATTATCTATTTAAGACAGCAAAGAACCCTTCTCCATTCTCTATAGAACCCACATTTCTCCCAGTCCCTGAACCTCTGGGACTTTGCTGATTTTCTTTCATGCTTCTCTTGATCTGTACTATTTGATACTGCATCTGCTGATCTCAACCAAATCAATGCCACCAGTGCCACCTCAACATGTTTCACTTCAGATAATATCCAGAGATGCCAGGCCTGGGATGTCAACCTTCCAGCTCTAGAGGTGAGACGTTTCTTTGATCATAGGAGTCCTTAATTCCATTTTGGGTGGCACACTTCCTAACAAAATTACAGAACCTAGATATAGACCAGGGCCCAAGAGATAGGGCACACATACTTCTTTAATGCCACTGGCATTTCCTAGTCTGGTAGATTTTTCTATCCTGGCTTCTTATTTTAACAAATCCTCAAAAAGATTTCTTAACTTCAGTTTGCTATGGAAGAACCTTGAATAAGTAATTTCATTAAGAGAATAAATCCCATTACTTTCTCCATATTATGTTGGTTAGAAGCAAATCATAGGTCTAAAAGTATTTGGGGAGGGTAAGAGACTACACAATAAATTGCTTTTATCATTAATACATTTGATATACATTTAGTAGAATACAAAGCATTGATTTGACAGTCACATTTGTAGTAGCATCAAAAGTAGTAGGTATCTAGGAATAAATTTAACAAAGGAGGTGAAAGACCTATATATGTGGACCTGTGAGTCAACTGAAGAAAAGGAAAGAAGACACAAAGAAATAGAAAGGCATTCCATGCTTGTGGACAGGAAGAATTAATATCATGAAAATGATCATCCTATCTAGAACAATATATAGGTTCAATGTAATCCCTATCAAAGTCCCACCAAATTTCATTAAGGAAGTATATCAAATGGTACAAATGTTTGTCTGGAACCAGAAATACCCAGAACCACCAAAGTAATCCTGAGAAAAAAATCCTAAGGGAAAAATATAAAATAAGATGGAGGCATCACACTTCCTAACTTCTAGTTATATTACAAAGATACAGTTATCAAAACTGTATGGGCTAGAACAAAAATAGAAACACAGACCAATGTATTAAAACAGAGAGCCCAGAAATAAGCCCTCACACTCATTAATTGAAGTTAATTTATGAACAGTTAATTTATGACAAAGGGGCCCAGAGCATTAAATGGAGAAAGATGAGCCTTTTCAAAAAATGGTGATGGGGAAATTGGGTTGAGATAGGCAGTGGAAGGAACCGCTACTGCCATATCTCACTTTGCACAAAAAATTGTTCAAAGTGGATCCTCAGAGGATATTATAGTCACCTCAGGCTGCAATAGAAATACCATAAGATTGGGAGTTGGGCGGTAGCGCAGCGGGTTAAGTGCACTTGGCGTAAAGCGCAAGGACAGGTGTAAGGATCCCGGTTCCTCACCTGCAGGGGAGTCACTTCACAAGTGGTGTAGCAGGTCTGCAGGTGTTTATCTTTCTCTCCCCCCTCTGTCTCCCCTTCCTCTATCCATTTCTCTCTGTCTTATCTAACAATGACGACATTAACAACAACAATAACTACAACAACAAAACAACAAGGGTAACAAAAGTGAAAATAAATAATAATAATAATAATAAAATTAAAAAAGAAATACCATAAGATTAGGTAGACTGAATAGTAGGAGTTTATTTCCCATTTCTGAAGGCTGAAAGTCTGAACCCAGATTGGTTCAGTCTTGGTGAAAGCTCCTTTCCTGGCTTGCAAAGAACTGCTTTCTCATAGTGCCCATGGTGGAAAGGAGTGCTCTGATGGCTTTCCTTTTAGTGGTATTAATTCCATCAAGAGAGCCATGCTCTCGTGCCTTTATCTAAACCTAATTATATACAAAATGTCCCAGCTATCTCATGGGGTGGGGGGCTTCAACGTAAGAATTTTGGTAAGTTGCAATCCAACCCATAGCAGAATATCAAACTCTTGTTTTGCCTGGTTCTGTTTAAACCTCCCCAAATCTTCAGGATGTTGATCAACACAGTGAGAACATCATAGAGTAGTAAAGCTGCTCTGCATAACTACTTAAGATTTGCATGGCCATTCATGCTTTCCTTGATACCACTAGCTATGGTAGAGCCTTTAAAACTGAATCACTTCCTTTAACCACTTTCTGCCGAGTTCTAGTTGACCCCCCCACACACACTTTTCTGTAAATTAGTGTTTTGTTTTGTTTTTTGTACTACATTAAACTTTTAAAAAATTAATTAATTAATTAATTCCCTTGTGTTGCCCTTGTTGTTTTATTGTTGTTGTTGTTATTGATGTCACTGTCTTTGGATAGGACAGAGAGAAGTAGAGAGGGGAAGACAGAGAGGAGGAGAGAAAGATAGACACCTGCAGACCTGCTTCACCATCTGTGAAGCGACCCCCCTGCAGGTGGGGAGCCGGGAGCTCGAACCAGGATCTTTAAGCCGGTTCTGGTGCTTTGCACCACATGTGCTTAACCCGCTGCGCTACCCCCCCCCCACTCCCACTACACTGAACTTTATCAAGACATAGTTCTGCTATAATGACTAAAGAGATGACTAGGTTGGCTGACAACATCCTGAAACATCATAGACTTTTCTCCCCTGATAAAGGTTCTTTTTTTGTGACTAGTAAAGGTAAACAAGTCTAAGTTATAGGTTAGACTTTTTTTAAAGGAGATTTGACTCTTTTAGAGAGGAGTAATGTGGGAAGACTTTGTCATCTGAACAGCAAACATGCTTGCTCTTTTCTCTATGGAAATTGAAATATGTAGCTAAAGAAATTAACCAGTCTTGGAGTTCGGAGGTGGTGAACCTTGTTGAGTACACATTTTACAATATGTAAGGGCCAAAGTTCAAGCCCCCAGTCCCCACCTGCAGGGGGGGAGCTTAACAAATGGTGAAGAAATGATACAGGTTCCTTACTATCTTCCCCATCCCTCTCGATTTCTCTCTGTCTCTATTCAATAAATAAATTAGATATGTGCCAATCTTCACTCCCACATCTAATACCAGCCTAAGGGTAATCTTATTTCAATGTCAAGAATGAATGCATTAAAGAGTGGAAAGTGATATTAAAGTGTTATGAACTACTTAGTTTCTTGGTCTTGTAGTTCTAGTTGTTGTTATAGTATCTTCCATTCTCCAGGAACCTTTGGAATAGATTTCATATAGCCACCCACCATAAACCCAGATGCTTAAGTTCCAACTTAGTCCCTGAGTATCAATGCATGCAACTCTGTGAGGTTTCATTATTCTATATTTTTAATATTCTAGACAGTCTATCATGGCCAACTTCCAATAAAAATCTATTGTCTTTAAGCAGAATACCTAATAGCAGCATATATATTATAATTGGATGACTTAATCTAAAGATATCCTGAAGGATGAAATAACTACAAAGAAATAGAAAGCATTTCAAAAAAGTTGTTGTCCTTGTTGGTACCCTAAATAAAATGTGTTAGAAGAATTAGTAGTTGCTTTCTTGAAACAACTATAGACTAATCTTAACTAGTTCAATTTATCTGTAACAATAAAGAAGCTATAATGTTTGTTATTGACACCTAACCCATTTAAAATTCAACTGGCATATTCAAGGACTCAGAAGGGAAAGAGGAGGACTACAAAGGAGTTTGGAGGATTAAGTCCCTATGGCGAAATAAGATGATGGTTTGGTTGAGAGGAAAATGTACTGATACTTATCGTGGGAAAATGTGTAAAATGTACCCCATAAAATCCTGTAACTTAACAGTTCCTCAATAAAGTAATATTAGAATGGGGGGAAAATAAAAATAAAAGAATCTATTGACTATCTACTTGTGTATTTTACTAAGTACAGAAATTTGTATATGGTCACATTCATATTATCTCTTGCCTTTGATGTGCCTCAGTTCTATGTGCCTCTCTTAAAAAAAAAAAAGACACACACACACACACACACACACACACATCATTGAAATAACTGAACAACAAGTATGGTAGTTAGGTGACGACTCAGAAGAGGGGTAGATTATCTTTGCTTCAAGGGGGCCAGGGAAGTATTTTAAAAAGGAGATCATGTTTGAATTCTGGTTTAAATTTGGGGAAAAGGAAAAGACATTCTAGACATAAGGAATGGCATTTGAAAATTCACAGACGTGTACAAGGACACAGAATGTTCAAAGGGCTGCAAGAAGTCCAGCTTGACTGAAGCTAGAAGGAGAAATTAAAGTGACTTAGAAAGACTTCCTTGTGCCGTGCTACAGAATGTAGATTTAGTAAGGAGTGTTTCGAGGCAGAAACATGGCATATCAGTAATTTACAAAGTTATCTCCAACAACAGTGTGAGGACAGTTTGAAAGGAGGCATAAACAAATGCAGGGAAACTGATTAGAAGACTTGCAACAAATCCATGTGAGAGGTGATAAGAGACTGAACAAAGGTAGTGGAAATATTGAAGAGGTGATCCCAAAGAATAAAAGATTCATGTGTCATGTCCAATCGAATTGGGGAAAGGAAGAAAATTTGTGTGGCTTTCAAATGTATAAGTGAGGTGACTTGAAAGTTGATAGTGTCCTTAACAGAGAAAGTTGAAGAGATCGATTAGACAGTTAAATATATAGGTCAAGAATAAAAGAGATATGTGTAGGATGACAGCTAAAATGTATCATTGGTGTGGTAGTTGATGACCTGGGAGTATAAATTACCCTGGGAACTTCTGAAAAAGTATGAAAAGGGCATTAATCAAAGGACCTGTGGAAATAACCATAAAGGGAGAAGCTCAGGAAGAGAATTGTTGGTGGAGGAGAATGAGTAATCAGAGACATAGGAAGAGAGCCTGGAGAGGCTGCACTGAGGTCAAGAAAATGTTGCACTGAGGTCAAGAAAGATGGTGACAGTAGCAGAATCCACTTAATTTAGTATTGGGGATGTTGGTGACCTGAAAGCAAGTGTATTCATCCAACTGGTGCCACAAGAGATGCAGCCCAAGCAGACATATACACAAAAGGGAAGAAAATGGAGACAGATTTCAGTGTACTCTTGTGTTTTTACTTTAAAAGACACATGTGTAAGCACTATGATAACAAGTGTTGGTCCGAGGGCCTGTTATACACTGAGATGCAGAGTCAGAATGATTAGCTAGATACTTTCGGTCTCCATCTACTTGCTATTTTTTTATATTTCTTTTTGTATATTATACAACAATCTCTAATAACAAAGAAGCATATAATAATGAACATTTTATTTCTGATAAATTTGAGCAATCAATTCAGTTTGGGAGTGTGGGAGGAGCAGATCCCCCAACCTGGGTAGAGGCCTATCACTTCTACATTGAGTCTTGAGGAGGTAGACCCCAAGGCCAACCTGGTCTAAAGGCATGTCCCTCCTCAACTCTGACTCTGTAGGCTGAGATGGCACAGAGCTCAGGGGCAAGGGAGCCCCTGAAGGTTCCTATTTCTTGTGCGTGACTGATACGTGACCTCCCTTTATAAGGCCATAACTTGGATCCTTAGGGGCTGGTAACCTGGTAACATACTTCCCCTATGTTCCTGTTGGGTGGTGATCAGTATATCTAACCCTGTGTATGAACAATAAATCAGCTGTCTCTCTGAAGCACTTCTGAGGTTGGTCCTTTCTTCCGCTCCTCACCCTTAACACTGGTTACCCATGTTGCTGCCTCCGCTGGCCAGAGGATGACCTGCAACATGGGAGGTCTCTTCTGCAGAGTAAGGTCCACAAGCCAGGTGATTTTGGTAGAACCTCTGCCTGTTTATAAGCAACCCAATTCCCAGCTGAGAGGGAATGTTATCCTAGAGGGCACAAAACTCTTCTGGCAGCATGAGAATTTTTCTATGGTGAGAATCCCCATCTTCCTGTGTGTCTTGTATTTTAGGGGCAAAAGGACTTCTGCAAAAATGAGAGAAGGAACACTCCTGTGTTTACCTGGGATACCCCAAGGCAGTTACAAAGACTTAATTCTGAAATCCAGAGGCGTCATCTCAGAGTATGGTGTCCAATTCTTTTTTTTCATTCTGGCTTCATCATGGAGTGTCTGACTAGCACTATCAGTGATTTACTGATAATGAGTCAAGGGGTGATTTGATAATGACACCAGACTTTTATTGCATCACTTTTATCACTTACACCATTTTAATCGTTAAATGGATTAAGATGTCATCAGGAGACAGGTCATCATCTAAGTTCATTTCCCATGTCTACGCTCTACCGGACCTGCCAATATACGCGGATATCTTCACCCACCCTGTTCAACGCTTGACGTCTCATCATTCAATCTGGTCTCCTACTCCTACACTGAACTTCTCTGTTCCAGACTCTTGGAAACAGAGTTGGCAGTCAGCTGAGGTAAAGAACAAACACCTCATCACAGACCCCTGCAAGCGTCAACCCGGCTTTGACCTAGCACTTTATGATTGGGCCCTCCTCAATTGCTAACGAACAGGCCATGGCCGGTGCGCCGCTATGTTCCATCGCTGGGGAGCCAGAGACGACCCGAATTGCCCCTGCGGCTCCAGACAGACTATGACCCACATAGTCAACGACTGCTACCTCTCCAGATTCAAAGGAGGTCTCGAAATTTTACATCGGGCTCAACCTGACGCTGTTGACTGGCTACGGAAGAAGGGCAAACGCTAGAAGAAGGAGACAGGTATGGAAACTGAGTCAAAGAAGTCAAGTAACTTGCCCAGACAGACCATGCTTTTAGAATTGAAAAAAATAAGCAGTAGCAGTGTTTTGGAAGTTGGATTGTATGACGCCTGCTTAGAACTGGGACTTTATTTTATAACCAGAACTGGCTAAAGATTGGGTATTCTTTTTTGTTGTTTGCTTGTGGTCATTTCTGAGGCTCCACTGCACCAGGATGACTTTTATTTTATTTTTTTTATAGAAAAAGGCAAAAAGAAAGAGAAGGAAAGAAATCACAGCACCAAAGCTTTCTTCAATGTGGTAGGAGTTGGGCTTGAACCTGAGCCACTTGCACATTATCCAGGTGAGTTATTTTCCTGACAATGAATGGGTTCTTTCTTTCTTTCTTTCTTTCTTTCTTTCTTTCTTTCTTTCCTTCCTTCCTTCCTTCTTTCTCTCTCTCTCTCTCTCTCTCTCTCTCTCACTCTCTCTCTCTTTCTGGGTGGGGTTAATGGTTTCCAGTATAGTTTTTAGTACATAGGCCCAGCCTTTCACCTCCTCTTCATTGGTGTCTAGGAGACACAACAGGACCCCCAATGTGCCTTCATCCTGACCCTTTCCCTCCTCCCACAGAGTTCTTTACTTTGATGTAGTATACCACACCCAGTCCAAGTTTCACCTTATGTTTTTGTTTACTATTCTTTATCATTTTTTTTGCCTCCAGGGTTATTGCTGGGGCTCAGTGCCTGCACCATGAATCCACTGCTCCTGGACGCCATCCCCCCTTTTGTTGCCTTTGTTGTTGTAGCTTTGTTGTGGTTATTATTGTTGTTGATGATGTTGTTCGTTGTTGGACAGGACAGAGAGAAATCAAGAGAGAAGGGGAAGACAGAGAGGGGGAGAGAAATATAGACACCTGCAGACCTGCTCCACCGCCTATGAAGTGACTCCCCTGCAGGTGGGGAGCTGGGGGCTCGAACTGGGATCCTTCCGCTGGTCCTTGTGCTTTGCACCACGTGCGCTTAACCCACTGCGCTACCGCCCAACGCCCCCCCCCCCCATGTTCTTTATTCTTAAGCTTTACCTGGAAGTGAAATCATCTAGTATTGGTCTTTCTCACTCTGGCTTTTCTCATTCAATATGATTCCTTCAAATTCTGACCACAATGTTGCAAAGGAGATTATCTCATCTTTTTTAACAGCTGCACAGTACTCCACTGTGTGTATGTACCACACTTCCTTCACCCATTCATCTGCTGCTGGGCATATCCATTTTTAGAGTTCTGATGAACTGCCAGACTATTTTTCATAGGAGTTGGACCAACTTAAATTCACATAGGTACTCTCACAACTGCATTCATAGACCCATTTTTTCCTCCTAACACTTAGCTGAATGTTGTGTATTTGTTATGAATTTTTCTGTGAGAAATAATGTTATGGCATTAATACTTAGATGAGAGAAACTATAAAGATGGAAAAAAAAAGAGCATGGGTTTCAATGCTGGTACTTGAAAAATAAACCAGTGTAATTAGGAGTGGGATAAAGTTGGAGGCTTTATTAGATATTCTGAATAGTACTTTTGGCACTTTCAAGGACTTTAGAAGATGCTGCACAGGTTTTTTTTTTTTTTAATCATGCTTAATTTCACTTTTAAGTATGGCCCTTCATTCTTCAGTTTGGTTGCATCAGCACTATTCTTATACACATCAATCATAATTAGAGCTCTTGGCTAAATTACAAATGGAACAAAGAAGAAAATGTTAAGGTCACCAGAGACATTTGGCTACCAAAATGGCAATGTTTTCACCTCCTCAACATTTGGCTTTTCATTTCCAGCCAGCTTATTTGCTCAATATAAGGACCTATTCACTTATTTGCTGTCACGTAATTTCTGTCAGCTTTGTCTTTTTGCTCCTCTAGATGACTTAACCCTTTCATTTTATTTGGAACTTCTGGGTGATTGCTACCATTTTTAGACCTAGACTCTGCCCTTCTAAAGTCCCTAAGTACTACCCAACATGATCACATGACCTTTGCTGTTCCTGAATTCCTTGAAGTCATAGCATCTGTACTTGTTTCTACCCACCCACACATATTTTGCCCCTGATTTGGGCAAGATGAGATGATCCTTTCTGTGCCAATAGTAAAAAAAAGCCTGAAGATAAATAAAAACAACTAAGATCAAGAATATGGAAATATTTATGAGAAAAGTAAATAAAACTTATGAGAGCTGAGAAAGAAAAAAATGAGGACAGTAATCTTGAGTGAAGGAAATAGACATATGGCTGATAACCCTCAGAGCTGTTTACTCCATTGATCTGACACAGGGCCCATATTGATTCATATTTAGCACAGGAGCCTGTGTAACCTCTGAGTCCCCGTTAGTGTGAGCTCACAGTCAGGAACACTGTAGGCTGCATTCATTTCCTCAAGTGGCAAAGTAGGCTGACCCAGCCTCCCTTTGGAGAGTGGGGCAGTCCCTACCATTGCTGCTCTATGGTGAGGGCAAGGTCCTGGAGATTACCATAAGAATGCTTATGATGATGTTCCTGATGGAAATGACCTCACTAATGTATCCTCAAATCTCACCTCTCCAGAGTCCCACCCTACTAGGGAAAAATAGAAACAGGCTGGGGCTATGGGTCAACCTGCCAATGCCCATGCCCAGTGGAGAAGCAATTACAGAAACCAGACCTTCTACCTTCTTGCATCCCATAATGTTGGCCCCTACTTTCAGAGGGATAAAGAATAGGGAAGTTTCCAGTGGAGGGGATGGAACATGAAACTCTGGAGGTAGGAACTTTTGGAATTGTATCCCTGTAATCTTACAATCTTGCTGATCATTATTAAATTATTAATTAAAAAATCTCAGAGCAAAGGACATTCTGAGACGTAAGTGGTTTGCTCTATAGTGTTTGATATGGGTGGCAGTATGAAATGGAATGTCTTAAAGGTTTAAAAAGTTGCATTTATGGGAGATGGGCAGTAGTGCAGTGGGTTAAGCACACGTGGCTTAAAGCAAAAGGACCCATGTGAGGATCTCGGTTCAAGCCCCTGGCTCCCCACCTGCAGGAGAGTCGCTTCACAGGTGGTGAAGCAGGTCTGCAGGTGTCTGTCTTTCTCTCCCCCTCTCTGTCTTCCCCCCTCCATTTCTCTCTGTCCTATCCAACAATGACATTAATAACTACAACAATAAAAACAAGGGCAACCAAAAGGAAATAAATAAATGTTTTTAAAAAGTTGCATTTATGAGACAAATGAAGAAATAAAGGTGCTGAAGGAGTTTGTGCATTTAGACATGATCAGAAATAGTTTCACAGAAGAGAGATGCTATAATCTTAGCCTTAAAGGATTAGTAGGACTCAGAAAGGGACTATGCAAATGTTGAATCTTGAATGTAGGCAGAAAATTCAGATTTAAGGAAAGATATTTCTGATGTAAATTCATTTTTTTTCAGGAAGTAACTGATGACAAATTTGGAAAAGTAGAACAGGCTAGGCTATAGTCTTAAGTGTCAGGTCAAATATTTATTGTGTTTTATCTTATGTGGGTGAGGAACTAGTGATAATTTATTGAACAACAATAATGACTCAAGGGCTGGGAAGAGAGCATAATGGTTCTGTAAAAGACTTTCATGACTGAGGCTCTGAGGTCCCAGGTTCAATCCGCAGAACCACCATAAGCCAGAACTAAGCAGTGCACTGACTTCTCTCCCTCCCTCATTAAAATCAAATATTTAAAAACAGCAATGACTTGATCAAATTGTAGGTTTTTGAATTTATATCATCTCTGATTGTGCAGACAGATTATAGCTAGTAGGGGATTGATATAGTGAAACTAGAAAAGAAGTTGAGATCTTAATCTGGGTTAAATTTGAGTTGGAGGGTAAAGGAGAGATGCAAGAGACATTATTAGGCAAACATTAATAAGACCATGGAACAAGATAGATTGGAAGGAAAGCTAAGAGGGGAGAATAGTTAACACTGACCATAGGATTTAAACTGGAGCAAAAAATTTTGTAATAAAGGGATTTACCATAGGAAAATATCTGTCTATAAGATGTTTATTGTAATTTTGTAGGAAATAACAAAAACTTGGAAACAATCAAAAGTTTTATATTAACTAGGATATAAATAATGCTAGCTATTGAAGTGAAGCAATACTAAAATTTTAGTGACCTAACATACTAAAACCCTATTGCTTGCTCACATGGTAATTCAATGAGGTCAGTAAGAAGAAAGATTGCCATTGGCTGGGGTATTGATTCAGCTGCCAATGCCCATGTCCAGCAGAGAAGCAATTACAGAAGCCATAAATCCACTTTCTGAACCCCATAAAGAATTTTGGTCCAGGGGCCAGGCAGTACTGCAGTGGGTTAAGTGCACATGGCACAAAGCGCAAGGACCAGTGTTAAGGATCTCATTTGAAACCCCTGGGTCCCCACCTGCAGGGGGGTCACTTCACAAGCAGTGAAGCAGGTCTGCAGGTCTGCAGGTCTCTATCTTTCTCTCCCCCTGTCTGTCTTCCTTTACCCTCTCAATTTCTCTCTGTCCTATCTAACAACAACGACAACAATGGCAACAATAAGAACAACAAGGGCAATAAAATGGGGGATCAAAGGCCTCCAGGAGCAGTGGATTCATAGTTCAAGCACTGAGCACCAGCAATAACCCTGGAGGCAAAAAAAAAAAAAAAAAAGAATTTTGGTCTGTACTCCCACGGGGAGATATGATAAGGGGAACATGACCAAAGGGCTCTGAACTCCAACTGCATCAAGACCCAGAGAGAGAAGTGGTAGAAAGGAAGGTTATCTGGACATAGTAATAGGTGTAGGTGTGATTTTGGAAGAACGAAAACATGGGACCATGGAAAAAATGGATATATATATATTAGCCAACCCACATCTGTAACCTTGAGAGAACTACTGTAGCTTCCAGTGGAGTGAATGGAGATACAGATATCTGGTAGTGGCAACAGTGAGGAATTATAACTCATTATCTTTGGAGTCAATATTATATTGTGAATATATTATATTATATTGTGAATCAATATTAAGTCATTAATAAATTTTAAAGGATATTCTTCTTCTCCTCCTTCTTCTCTCTCTCTCTCTCTTCCCCCCCTCTCCCATAGAGCCTTTTACTTTGATGCAACACACCAACCACAGTCCAAGCTCTGCTTAGTGTTTTCCCTTCTGTTCTTGTTTTTCAACTTCTGTCTATGAGTGGGATCATCCCATATTCATCCTTCTCTTTATGGCTTATATCACTTAAAATAATTCCTTCAAGCTCCATCCAAGATGAAGTGAAGAATGCGAATTAGTCATTTAAAATAGCTGAGTAGTATTCAATTGTGTATATATACCACACACTTGTTCAGCCACTCACCTGTTGTTGGACACTTGGGTTGCTTCCAGGCTTGTGCTATTACAAATTGTACTGCTACGAACATAGGTATACACAAATCTTTTTGGATGGGTGTGTTTGGTTCTTTAGGATATATCCCCAGGAGAGGAATTGCAGGGTCATAGGGTAGGTCCATTTCTAGCCTTCTGAGAGTTCTCCAGACTGCTCTTCATAGGGGTTGAACTAATTGACATTCCCATTTGTAGGGCAGGAGGTTTCCTTTGTCCCCACAATCTCTCCAGCATTTGCTGCTACTACCTTTTCTGGTGTATGACATGCTCACAGGAGTGAAGTGGTGTCTCAGTATTGTCTTTATTTGCATTTCTCTGACAATCAATGACTTGGAGCATATTTTCATGTGTTTCTCAGCCTTTCAGATCTCTTCTGTGGGGAATATCCTGTTCATGTCCTCTCTCCATTTTTGGATGGGGTCATTTGTTTTCTTGTTGAGTTTGGTGAGTTGTTTATATATTTTTCATGTTAGCCTCTTGTCTGATGTATGGCATGTAAAATCCTTCCTCTGTTCTGTGAGGGGTCTCTTTGTTTCAGTAATGGTTTCTTTTGCTATGCAGAAGCTCCTCAATTTGATGCAGACCCATTGGTCTATTCTTACCTTAGTCTTCTTTGTGACTGGACTTGTTTTATAGAAGATGTCATTAAAATTTAGACGCAATAGAGTTCTTCCAATATATTCCTTTACATATCTGATAGTTTCTGGTCTTACATCCAAGTCTTGATCCACTTGGAATCTACTTTTGTGGTTGGTAAAATATTTGTAGCTTCTGTGCTATTCTCCGAAAAATGTGGTTGTGATCTTGATGGGGATTGTATTAAATTTGCATATGGCTCTGGGTCGTATATTCATTTTAATGATGTTAATTCTTCCAACCCATGAACATGAAATATCTTTCCACTTCTTTGTATCTTGAATAGTAACTCATAATTTTCAGTTTACAAGTTTTCCAGTTTTTTGGTTAGGTTTATTCCTAGATATTTTGTTATTTTTGTTGCTGTTGTAAAAGGAATTGATTTCTGGATTTCATCTTCTTCCAACTTACTGTTTGCATAAAGGAATGCCACTAACTTTTGTATGGTAATTAAAAAAAACATAAAAAGGTAACACTGACAAAACCATAGGATAAGAGGGGTACAACTCCACACAATTCCCACGACCAAAACTTCATATCCCATCCTCTCCCCTGATAGATTTCCGATTCTTTAATCCTCTGGTATGGTAATTTTGTAGCCTGACACCTTAACTATATTGCCTGATAATTTCCAAAAGCTTCCTGCTGGATTCTTTAGGTTTTTATATGTATACTATCATATCATCTGCAGGTAGAGAGAGTTTGACTTCTCTTCCTATCTGTATCCCTTTAATTCCTTGCCCCTGCCTGATTGCTATGGCAAGAACATCCAACACTATGTTGAATAGTAATGGTGATAGTGGGCAGCAGTGTTTAGTACTAAGGGGAAATGCTTTCAGTTTTTCACCATTGAGTATGATGTTGACTATAGGTTTACTATATACTATCTTGAGGAATTTTCCATCTATTCCCATTTTTGTAGCTTTTTGATCATAAAGGGATGTTGGATTTGGTCAAAGACTTTCTCTGCATCTACTGATATAACCAGGTGGTTTTTGGTCTTGCATTTATTGATGTGGTGGATCACGTTGATTGATTTACATATATTAAACCAACCTTGCCTCCCTGGGATAAACTCCATGTGGTCATGATGAACAATCTTTTCAATATACTGCTGCATCTGGTTGGCTAGGATTTTGTTCAATATTTTAGCATCTATGTTCATCAGAGATATTGATCTGTAGTTTTTTTTTTTTTTTTTGTATCCCTGTCTCCTTTTGGTATCAGAGTGATGTTAGCTTGATGAAAGCTGGAAGGGAGTATTTCCGTGTCTTCAATGTTTTGGAAGAGTTTTTTTTTAATTTTTAAAATTAATTTATTTATTTCCCCTTTTTGTTGCCCCTTTTAATTATTGTTGTTATTGCTGTTGTTGTTGTTGAATAGGACAGAGAGAAATGGAGAGAGGAGAGCAAGACAGAGAGAGGGAGAGAAAGATAGATACCTTCAGACCTGCTTCACCACCTGTGAAGCTACTCCCCTGCAGGTGGGGAGCCGAGGGCTCGAACCCGGATCCATATGCCGGTTCTTGCACTTCACGCCACATGTGCTTTACCCGCTGCACTACCACCCGACTCCCTGGAAGAGTTTTAAAAGTAGAGGGATTGACTCTTCCTTGAAGGTTTTGTAGAATTCATTTGGAAAATCATCTGGTCCAGGACTTTAACTTTTGGGGAGCTTTTTGATAACTGTTTCTATTTTGATTGGCCTGTTCATATTTTCTAGTTCCTCTTTATTTAATTCTGGAAGTTTCTAGGTATCTCGGAACTCATCCATTTCTTCCAGGTTCTCTAGCTTGGTGGCATATAATTGTTCATAGAAGTTTCGCCTGATATGTTGAATTTCTGTGGTGTCTGTTGTGATATCTCCTCTTTCATTTACAATCAGATTATAAAGGTCTTATTCCTTATTTGTCTTGTGAGTGTGGCTACAGGTTTGTCGATTTTGTCTACTCTTTTGAAGAACCAACATTCAGCTTCATTGATCTTTTCTATGGTTCTCTCATTTTCAATGTTATTTATTTATGACGTAACTTACGTTATTTCGGACCTTTTGGTTGCTTTAGGGTTCCTTTGTTCTTCTTCTTATAAGTCTTTTTTTTTTTTTTAATTTGTGAGTTAGGCAGTAGTGCAGCGGGTTAAGCACAGGTGGTGTAAAGCGCAAGGACCGGTGTAAGGATCCCAGTTCGAGCCCCCAGCACCCCACCTGCAGTGGAGTTGCTTCACAAGTAGTGAAGCAGGTCTGCAGGTATCTATCTACCTTTCTCTCCTCTCTCTGTATTCCCCATCTCTCTCCATTTCTCTCTGTCCTATCCAACAACAACAACAACAATAATAATAACTACATTAATGAAATAACAAGGGCAACAAAAGGGAATAAATAAATAAATATTAAAAAAGAAAAGGATCATTAATATTCCTGACGTTTCTAAAAATAATTTTTTAAATTTATTTATTTATAAAATGCAATCACTGAAAAGACCACAGGATAAGAATTGTACAATTCCCACTCTGTGTCCCATCCCCTCCCATGATAGCTTTCCTATACTTTAGCCCCATGAGAGTATGGACTCAGGGTCACCATGGGGTACAGAAAGTGGAAGGTCTGGCTTCTATAATTTCTTCCCCGCTGAACATGGATATTGACAGGTTGATCCATACTCCCAGCCTGTCTCTCTCTTTCCCTTGTGAATCAGGGCTCTGGGGAAGCGGGGCTCCAGGACACATTGGTGGGGTCGTCTGTCCAGGGAAGGCTGGTTGGTGTCATGCTAGTATCTAGAACCAGGTGGCTGAAAAAAAAAAGAGTTAACATATAGAGCCAAGAAAATTGTTGACGAATCATGTACCTAAAGGCTGGAATAGTTCAGATGAAGATTTGGGGGGAGGGTTATCCATTTTCTAGATAGTTAATTGTCCTATTTTAGTTATATTCCAAAGGGCCCATGACTATACAAGTTTTTTTTTTCTTTCTTTCTTTTTTTTTTTTTTTTTCCTGAGCCTGACATATGATATGCAGGTGGGTCCAAGTTATTGTCTGGGGAGATGATGTCATGACTGTAAACCCCATCAATTTGATCTGGGGCCCATATTCAGCTTATGTAACTTCTACATCCCTGGAGGTCCAAACTTGCATTTTGTGCTCATCAGCAGGAGCATTCCAAGTTGCACCAATTTCAGGACCCGAATTCTTCAGGTGGTAGATATAATATCTTATCCAACCCCCTTCAGAGTACAGAACATTCTCTACCATTGTTGAACCACATTGAGGGCAATGTCCTATGGAGACCCCCAAAGGGGTCCATTATGCTGTTCCTGATAGTAATGATCAGTGACAATGGGGAAAGGGATCTGTTCAAGGACTAGGCTCATCATGTTTGTGTGGGAATCCAAGGACTTCCCGACTAGGGCCCCAAGTGATGGGGTGGCCTGATAGTGACTAAAGAGTCATCATTAAAGTATGCCAGTCTCTTGTCAACGCCCATGTTCAGCGGGGAAGCAATTACAGAAGCTAGACCTTCAACCTTCTGCATCCTACAATGATTTTGGGTCCATACTCCCAGTGGGTTAAAGAATAAGAAAGCTATCAGGGGAGGGGATGGGATACGGAGGTCTGGTCGTGGGATTTGTGCAAAATTGTACTCCTCTTATCCTATGGTTTTGTCGATGTTTCCTTTTTATAAATAAAAAATAAAAATAAAGTATGCCAGTCTCTTGCCCTTATTCAGCTTTTGAAGTCCTTACTTTGATAAGGTTAGCTTTAGAGTGAGTGAGGGAAGCCTAATAGGAAGTAGGTGAGGAGATTATGTACGTCTATGTAGAAACAATTTCATTAGGTACTTTAAGGTGTCCTTTTAAGTCTTTCTACTTGCTTCATTTATTGACTCACTGCAAACTATTGTGCACTTTTGCTTTAATGTATATATTTTACCCTGATTTAAGGATACATGTGTACATCTGCCAAATCTCATGGGACCTGGTCTATATCTAGATTTTGAGGCTTTGTTAGCAAGTAAACACCCCAAAATGGAATTAGAGTATCCTATCAGAAAGGAAAGGTCTCACCTGAGTAATGATGTTAAAGGGTTGACATTCTACTACTTATGTCTCTGGACACATTCTGAAGTGAAGGATGCTGAGGTGATATTCATTGCATTGAATAGGTTGGGATAAGCATATGCAGTATCAATTGGAATGAATTGAGAGAAGCATGCTGGAAAGTGAGCCCCACCTTAGAGGTTCCAGGACTAGGAGAAATCTAGGCTTTATAGAGGCAGCAGGAGGCTCCTGTGTCTTAGGGTTTAAGAAGGCAATAGCTAGTTATTGCTATAATCAAATTATTTGACAATTGGGTTGACTTTGAAAATCCCATTATTAGGATTTGCTGTATCATACATGACCATCATTTGTCCTTTGATGATACATATATACATAACACATAAAATATATATGTATTTTATAAAATATATATGTAATTTATAAAGCATCACCACTGGTTGCTTCTGCTCTCCTGGTCTAAGCTTTTAGGTGAGTCAACATTTCAAAGATTGAGCCTATGCTCTGTATATTGGAAAGTTTGAGGCATTAAATCCATTTTTCCCCTCTCATATTAATTAAATAGTGATTTATATGACTACAAGTTAATAGCAATGTACATAATCACCATTACCACCACCAAAAGACTGTGTCCCATCCCACCACCCCCCAGTGTAGCTGACCATGCACCCTCATCCTCCACCCAGAGATTTTTACCTTGGTGCCTACTCCAAACTCAATCAGACCGCTTTGAGTTTCTTTTCCTGTTCTGTCTCAACTTCTGTTTATGAGTAGGATCATCCCATACTCATCTTTGTCTTTCTGACTTAGCTCACTTAACATAGTTCCTTATAGCTCCATCCAAGATGGGTCAGAGAATGTGGGTTCATTGTTCTTAATACCTACGCATTATTCCATTTTGCATATATACCACAACATTCTCAGCCATTCATCTGTTGTTGGGCTCTTGGGTTGCTTCCAGGTTTTAGCTATTATGAATTGTGCTGCTATGAACATAGGTGTACACATATCTTTTTGGTTGGGAGTTATGGAGTCCTTGAGGTATATCCCTAGAAAAGGAATTACTGGGTCATATAGAAGGTCCATGTCTAGTCTTTTGAGAATTCCCTAGACTGCTCTCCACAGAGGTTGGACCAATTTACATTCCCACCAGCAGTGCAGAAGGTTTTCTTTGTTCCCACAGCCTCTCCAGCATTTGTTGCTTCTGTCCTTCTTGATGTATGCCATTCTCACAGGGGTGAGGTGGTATCTCAATGTTGTCTTTATTTGCATTTCTCTGATAGTGATCTGGAGCAATTTTTCATATGTTTGTTCACCTTTTGGATCTCTTTTGTAGTGAATAATCTGTTCATATTCTCTGCTCAATTTTGGATGAGGTCATTTGCTTTTTTTTTTTTTTTTTTTGGCTAAGTTTGCTGAGCTCTTTGTAAAATTTAGGTTATTAGTCTCTTCTCTGATGTATGGCATGTAAAGATCTTCTCCCATTCTGTGAGGGGTCTGTTTGTGTGATGGTTTCTTTGGCTGTGCAGAAGTTTTTCAATTTGATGCAGTACCATTGATTAGTTTTTCTTTTAGTCTTCTTTGCAATTGGGTTTCTATCATCAAAGATGTCCTTGAGGTTTAGGTGGGAAAGTACTCTACCACTGTTTTCCTCTAGGCATTTGATAGCTTCTGGTCTAACATCCAAGTCCTTGGTCCATTTGGAGTTGACTTCTTTTTCTGGTGAGTTAAAGTGATTCATTTTCATTCTTCTGCATGTTTCAACCCGTTTTTTCCAGCACCATTTATTGAGAGCCCCAATCTTCCATTTAATATTTTGGGCCCCTTTATCAAAAATTAGATGTCCATAGGTGTGGGTGTTTAGTTCTGGGCTTTCAATTCTGTTCCACTGGTCTGTGTACCTATTTTTGTTCCAGGACTTGGCTGTTTTTATGATGGCCTTATAATATTGTTTGAGATCTGGCAGTGAGATACCTTCATTTCTGTTTCTTTTCCTCAAGATTGTTTTGGTGATTCTAGGTTTTTTCTGGTTCCAGATAAATGATTGTAATTTTTGTTCTATTCTGTTAAAGAAGCTTTGTCGAACTTTGATAGATATTGCATTCAATTTGTATATGGCTATGGGGAGAATATTCATTTTGATGATATTAATTATTCCAATCCATGACCATGGGATGCCTTTCCATTTCTTGGTATTATTTTCTATTTCTTTAAATAGTGACTCGTACTTTTCAGTATACAAGTCTTTCAATTCTTTGGTCAGTTTTATTCCTAGACTTTTTATTGATTTTGTTGTGACTATGAAAGGGAGTGATTTCTGGATGTCCTCTTGTTTGGACTTAGTTTTTTCATTTAAAAAAATGCCACTGATTTTGTACATTGATTTTGTAGCCTGACACCTTTCTCTATTGCCTAATGATTTCCAGTAGCTTTCTGCTGGATTCTTTAGGTATTTCTATGTATATTATCATATCGTCTGCAAAGAGTGAGGGTTTGACTTCTTCACTTCCAATCTGTATTTCTTGATTTCTTTCTCTTGTCTGACTGCTATGGGAAGAACTTCAAATAATATGTGGAAAAGTAATGGTGATGATGGACACCCTGTCTACTCCCTGACTAAGGGGGATATGCTTTCAACTTCTGTTACTTCAGTATCATGTTGGGTGTAGGTTTGTTGTATATGGACTCCACTATCTTGAGAAATTTTCCATCTATTCCCATTTTCGAAGTGTTTTGAGCATGAATGGATATTGGATTTTACCAAAGGCTTTCTCTGCATCTATTGAGATAATCATGTGGTTTAGTTTTACTTTTATTGATGTGGTGAATGACATTGATTGACTTATGTATATTGAACCAGACATGCATTTCTGGGATAAATCTCACTTGATCGTGATGAACAATTTTTGATACACTGCTGTATCTGGTTGGCTAGGATCTTGTTTAATATGTTGGCATCCATGATCTTCAGAGATACTGCTCTGTAGTTTTCCTTTTTTGTTGTGTCCCTATCTGCTTTTAGTATCAGGGTGATGTTGGCTTCATAGAAGGTGGAAGGGAGTGTTCTTGTTTCCTCAATCTTTTGAAAGAGCTTTAGAAATATATGTATTAATTGTTTCCTGAAGGTTTTGTAGAATTTGTTTGTAAAGCCATCTGGTCTTGGGCTTTTGTTGTTGGAAAGACTCTTTTTTTTTTTTAATAATTTATTTCTTTATTGGGGAATTAATGCTTTACATTCAACAATAAATACAATAGTTTGTACATGCATAACATTCCCCAGATTCCCATTTAACAATACAACCCCCACTATGTCATTCATCATCTTTCATGGACCTGTATTCTCCCCACCCACCCACCCACCCCAGCGTCTTTTACTTTGGTGTAATACTCCAATTCCATTACATGTTCGACTTGTGTTTTCTTTTCTAATCTTTGGCCTGAGAGTGAGATCATCCCATATTCATCCTTCTGTTTCTGACTTATTTCACTCAACATGATTTTTTCAAGGTCTATCCAAGATCGGCTGAAAACAGTGAAGTCACCATTTTTTACAGCTGAGTAGTATTCCATTGTGTATATATACCACAACTTGCTCAGCCACTCATCTGTTGTTGGACACCTGGGTTGCTTCCAGGTTTTGGCTATTACAAATTGTGCTGCCAAGAACATATGTGTACACAGATCTTTTTGGATGGATGTGTTGGGTTCCTTAGGATATATCCCCAGGAGGGGAATTGCAGGGTCATAGGGTAGGTCCATTTCTAGCCTTCTGAGAGTTCTCCAGACTGTTCTCCACAGAGGTTGGACCAATTGACATTCCCACCAGCAGTGCAGGAGTGTTCCTTTGACCCCACACCCTCTCCAGCATTTGCTGCTGTTACCTTTTCTGATGTATGACATTATCACAGGAGTGAAGTGATATCTCATTGTTGTCTTGATTTGCATTTCTCTGACAATCAGAGACTTGGAGCATTTTTTCATGTGTTTCTCGGCCTTTTGGATCTCTTCTGTGGTGAATATTCTGTCCAAGTCCTCCCCCCATTTTTGGATGGGGTTATTTGTTGTCTTGTTGTTGAGTCTGGCAAGCTCTTTATATATGTTGGTTATTAAACTCTTATCTGATGTATGGCATGGAAAGATTCTTAATAACTGTTTCAATTTGTTTGATTGGTGCATTTATGTTCTGCAGTTCTTCATGGTTCAGTTTTGGAAGGGTATATGTTTCTAGGAATTCTTCCATCTTTTCCAGATTCTCTAGCTTCGTGGCATATAGTTGTTCATAGAAGTTTCCCATGATTTTTTGGATTTCTGTGCTGTCAGTTGTGACATCCCCTCTATCATTTACAATTTGATTGATATGAGTCTTCTCCCTTTTTTAGTGAGTCTAACTAAGGGCTTGTCAGTTTTGCTTAATTATTCGAAGAGCCAACATTTGTCTTCATTGATCTTTTTTATGGTTCTCTTATTTTCTATGTTGTTTATTTCTGCTCTAATTTTGGTGATTTCAGTCCTTCTGGATGCTTTAGGGTTCCTTTGTTCCTATTCTTCTATGTCTTTAAGGCATACAGTAAGATCATTTACTTGAACTTTTTCTTGTTCTCTAATGTGTGCTTGTATGGCTATGAGTTTACCTCTCAGTACTGCTTTAGCTGTGTCCCATATATTCTGATAGCTTGTGTTTTCATTTTCATTTGTTTCCAGGAACATTTGAATTTCTTGCTTGACTGCTTCTTTGACCCAGTGGTTATTAAGTATTATGTTGCTGAGTTTCCAATTTTGTGAATTTAGTAATTTTTGGTTTCATTTTGAGTGTTAGCTTTACTCCACTGTGGTCTGAAAAGATACTTGGATTGATTTCAATGTTCTTAAATTTGTTGATACTGTCTTTGTGGCCTAACATGTTGTCTATCTTTGAGGATGTGCTGTGTGGATTTGAAAAGAATGTGTATACCAGCTTCTTGGGGTGAAGAACTCAGAAAGTGTCCAGGAGGCCTAGTCTGTACATCTCTTTGATTAATTCTCTTGTTTCCTTGTTTATTATCTGCTTAGCTGATATGTATAAGTGTGAGAGTGGGGTGTTGAAGTCACCTACTATTCTGTATTACTATTTATGTATTTGTGTAGCTCTTTCAGTATGTGTCTGATATATTCAGATGGGCCCTCATTGGATGCATAGATGTTAATAATTATTTAGTCTTTTTGATTGATTGATCCTCTGATTATTATGTAATGACCTATTTCTGATAGCCCTTGCCTCAATAGTCACCCTCATTTCTGTACCTAATAGTTCCATTACTGTTTGGATAGTTGTCTTATCTATAATTTCTTCTGATTTATTTGGATTTTCTCCTGGGGTCCTGTCCTCATTCATTGTGCTAGCAGTTTTATTTGCTCTCAATTTGACCTTTTTTTATTTAGTTGGTGTGGTTATATTTTTCTGTCCTATCTGTCCTTAGTTGTGTTGTGTGAGTATAGGCCACACTAGAGTGTTTTCTCAGATGAAGTCACAAACCTCAGAAAGTACACTAGCAGATGAAGCAAAGATTAATGCAGTTCAACCAAAGAGAGATAGTCAAGCAACATCTCCACTCTAAAAACAAAAACCAACAATACAAAGTGAAAGGAAAAGGAAAAGAAAAAAAGAAAGAAAGAAAAGGAGGAAGGAAAATTAAGAATAGACAAATACAAAAATAAGCTGTCAACTATAAATTCTAGAGATAGTGGGGAGAGAGAGAAAAAGAAACAGGGGAGAGATATAGGGAAAGAAGAAGAAGAAGAAGAAGAAGAAGAAGAAGAAGAAGAAGAAGAAGAAGAAGAAGAAGAAGAAGAAGAAGAAGAAGAAGAAGAAGAAGAAGAAGAAGAAGAAGAAGAAGAAGAAGAAGAAGAAGAAGTAGAAGAAGAAGAAGAAGAAGAAGAAGAAGAAGAAGAAGAAGAGGAAGAAGAAGGAGACGGAGAAGAAGAAGAAGAAGAAGAAGAAGAAGAAGTAGAAGAAGAAGAAGGAGACGGAGAAGAAGAAGAAGAAGAAGAAGAAGAAGAAGAAGAAGAAGAAGAAGAAGAAGAAGAAAGAATTTACTCTCAGTCAGATTTCTTCTACAACATAATTCATGAACCAGTGCCAGTGAATAAAAAAGAAAGAAAAGAAAAAGCAGTGAAAGGAAAGAAATTTTTCAGATCAGCTTTAAGGAAAAAAAAAAAAGAAAGAGAAATAGAGAAAAGGGGGGGGGGGAGGGAGTCCTTTCCAGAATGTGTAGCACACCCAGTCGCCTATCAATTGAAGAAGCAGCAATGGCTACTTTTGCTCAAGTTTGAGAGGGGGGGAAAGAGACAAGCACAAGTAATAATGATAATAGAATAAAATTGAATACAGTTCCCTAACAGTCAGTCTGCAGATTGAATCAGTACTGACTGGCTCCACACAGCTTCATCTCTTTCCTAGACCAAGCTAAAAATAAGCAATTATAAGAGGTAACTATCAGGCAAATTCAAGTGTTTGCAGAAGAACATGGGTACATTACCCCAGGCAAGACCTAGGACTTGATTGGTCAGGTATTCTGTCACTCAGATGGAGTTCCTGCTTGTTAGTATTGGATCGACCTTCTCGTGGTGCATCCCGTGAGTACCCATCTATTGGGGAAACTGACGATCGTTCCTAGCCGACTGAATCCACATGGATCCCAGTCACTTTCAAAGCCAGCAACAAGCAGACATCAGGCTCAACCTGACGCTGTTGACTGGCTATGGAAGAAGGGCGAATGCTAGAAGAAGAAGTATGCTTCACATTGGTTTGGTCTCACTCCCCCCACCTCCGGGAGATTTGGTTTAGCCCTTGCTAGTTTCACGCTTCTCCCTTCTCCCCACCCCCTATCCTATGTACTTGCTGAGTTCCTGCCACTGCCGCAGGAGAAGAAAGTTGGAGGAGCACATTGTGTGGTGATTAGGTTTTTGGACTGTTTGCCAGCTCGTGAATAAAGATTAAACTGCATTCTCCGCTCAGCCATGTGTCCCCAGGTCTCTGTCTACCTCCGTGAAGCTAGCCCTCCATACTGGCGCCCCGAACTCTGACGACACCTGCTAACTTCAAGGTCTTTTGAATGACACACATTTGATCTGCCAATCCAAGAATCTTGTTAAAGAAATTCACTCCACAGGAGTCCCACCATAAGTAGCAGGTGTAGGGTTTGGGAACTAGCAAAACAGAAAACTCCCAGCCAGTCTCCCTGTTTCCTTTGTCCCTTTTTGGCCTCTGTTTGCTAACCCAAATATGAATTATAGGACTCTTCTTTAGTTCTTGTCTGACCACCTAGCGCAACCCCATCCCACTACTGACCCAGAATTCCTACCCTCACCCAAACCTCCCAGTTTTGAAGTAGCCTCCTTGGAGAGCTCAGGCCATGTGTTGAGTCGCCATCTTGGCTCCACCACCTCTTCTAAGTCTTTAAGGTGTGCAGTCAGGTTGTTTATTTGAGCTTTTTCTTATTTGCGAATGTATTCTTGTATGGCTAAAAATTTCCTTCTCAATACTGCCTTAGTTGTGCCCCAAATATTTTGATAGCTCATGTCTTCCTTTTCATTGAACTCTTGAAATTTTTTTGATTTCTTCCTTAATTTCCTCTTTGACCTAGTAGTTGTTTAGTAGTGTACTGTTGAGTTTCCATAATTTGGGAATTTTATTATTTTTTGTTTGTTTATTGTTATGTGTTAATTTAGTTCTTCTGTGATCTGAGAAGATGATTGGGGTGATTTCAATGCTCTTGAAATTGCTGACGTTGTCTTTGTGGCTTAACATATGATCTATCCTTAAAAATGACCCATATGGACTTGAATAGATTGTATATTTGTTTCTTTGGGTGAATGGCTTTGAAAATGTCCAATAGTTCTAGTTTACTTATCTCTTTGTTTAGTTCCCTTGTTTCTTTATTGATGTTCTGCCTGGATGATCTGTCAAGTTGAGAGAGTGGAGTGTTGAAGTCCCCTACTGTTACTCTGTTGCTGTTAATATATTGCTGTAGCTCTTTCAGTAGATGTTTGATGTATTTAGATGGCCTCTAATTGGGTGCATAGATGTTAATAATCATTAAATCCTCTTGACTGACTGATCCTCTGAGAATTAAGTAATGTACATCCCTATATATTTTTAAATTTTATTTGTTTTAAGGTCTATGATGTCATATATGAGAATACCTGTTACTGCCCTTTTTTTGTCTGTCTTTTTCTCGTTGAGTTAGATGGGATTCCTGCAGATAACATATGGTTGGGTTGTGTTTTCTGATTCATCTTTCTACTCTGTACCTTTTACTAGGTGTATTCAGGCCATTGACATTTATTGATATTATAGATTGAAGATATTTTAATGATGTTATTGTAGATTTTTAGAGTGCTCTGATATATTGCATGTTTGTGGTGATCTGACTGTTTATAGGTGACCTTTCAGAACTTCTTTAAGGGAAGCCTTGGTGATAGTTATTCCTTCAACTGTTGCTTGGCTGAGAAGTTTTTAATGCCTCCATCTAGCCTGAATGACAGTCTAACAGTATACAGTAGTCTTGGTTGTAAGCCTTTCTTATTGAGCACTCTATAGATATCTTGTGATTCTCTTCTGGCCTGTAATGTTTGTGTGGAGATATCTGCTGCTAATCTTATGGGTTTTCCTCTGTAAGTGACTCTTTTTTTTTCCCTTGAAGCCTTCGGGATCCTTTATTTATCCTTATGCCTTTTAATTCTAAATATGATGTGTCTTGGTATCTTTAAGTCTGGGTTAATTCTGTTTGGGACCCTCTGGACTTCTTGAACCTTTGTCTTTTATATTGTTTAGACTAAGAAAGTTCTCAGTTATTATGTCCTCTAGAATGCTTTCTTCCCCTCCCACTTTCTTCTTCTGGTAGGCCTATAATGCCTATATCACTTCTTTTGAAGTCATCTCATATGTCTCTGTTGTTGTTTTCATTATCTCCTGATCTCTTTTTGAGATCTCTTACTTCTTTACTTCTTTCTTACTTTTCTCTAATTCATCCTCAATCTTGCTAATTCAGTTCTCTGCCTCAGGTATCTGTTCTAGCTCCCCTCAGTTATTTTCTATAGCTCAAGCTTTTCTTTTCCCTTTTGGATACTGTATCAGCTTGTTCAGCTAGTTGTACTCTAACCTTAGCTATTTCAGCTTTCAGCTCTCTAATTACCTTGAGATAATTAGAGTTTTTCTTTCAGTGTCTCATTTATTGTTTCTCCAGTTCTGATAATATTACCTTCAAATGCTTTCCTAATTCCTGTCATTATTGCATCTATTAGTGTTTGAATGTTGTTCTCATATTCACTTCTTGCTTTTTTGGATTTTTTTCTTGGTTTTTATCTTGGTTATTTTCTCCAATGTTTCTTTTTTGTTTGATCATTATATTTGGTGTGTTATGAAATGTACACAAATATCCTGGGTGTTGCTCTTTATATATAGTGTGAGGTGATTTCTGTTAAGTTGTTTTCTGGATCTCTTTTCTTTTCATTCATGGTTTATTTTGTTGTTTGTATTTTTTACTTTATTAGAGGTTGAATTGATGGTTATAGTACAGTTGTTGACATAAAGATACAATTTACCATGTTTTCATGGTAACTGCAAAAACATTATCAGCTCCAACTTAGATCCTTTTCCATCATATGTACCAGGACCTCAACCCCACCCCACCCCAGACATTCCCTTCCCTCCTTCCCTAGGTACTTTGCTTTGGTGTAATAAACTAAACCAAGTTTTACTTTGTTTTTTCCCTTTCTGTTATTCATATTTCTTACATTCATATTTCACTGCCCTTATGCTGCCCTCTGTAATTTTTTGAGTGCCCAGGATAAAAGTAGAGTGGTTTGCTGAACACATATTTATGCCTCCACCACAAAGTGCCATGAGGTCCAGCAATAGAAAAATACTAAGGAAACCAAGAATATCTTAACTCTGGAACACCATTCAGCCATTTCTGTTCACTGATGGGTCATCATACACGCATGATCCCACTACTCCTGGGATGACTTACTCCCTCTTCTCCTCTCCTCTCCTCTTCTCTCCTCTCCTCTCCTCTCCTCTCCTCTCCTCTCCTCTCCTCTCCTCTCCTCTCCTCTCCTCTCCCCTCCCCTCCCCTCCCCTCCCCTCCCCTCCCCTCCCCTCCCCTCCCCTCCTCTCCTCTCCTATTCTTTCTATGAATACACTGCTCCCTGAAGCCATTTTTTTCTTTCTTATATTCTTTGACAGGACAGAAAGAAATTGAGAAGGGAGAGGAGATATAGAGGGAGAGAGAATGACACCTGCAGGCCTACTTCACTGCTCTTTAAGCATCCCCCTGATGGTAGGGTGCAGGGTCTCAAACTCGGGTTCTTGCATATAGTGATGTGTGTGCTTAACGGGGTATGCCACCACCCAGCCCCTTATTTTATCTCTTTTGTTTCTTTCTCTCTGTTGTTACTGGGACTTTATTGCTCCAGGGTGCCTTTTCCAAAAATGAAGACAAAGACAGAGGAAGAAACGGTAAGAGCACAGCTTTGATGCTTCCTCTAGTCCAGGGGATGCCAGATTCAAACTTAACTCATGCATCCTCCCAGTTGAGCTAACTTTCTAGTATTAGATTGATTTTTTTCATTCATTTTCATTTCAGGTAGAGGGAGAAAAAAAGAGCAGTGCTCTTCCATCATTCATAGGGCTCCTACTGCAGTTGCTGCTGCTGCTGCTGCTGCTGATGCTGATGCTAATGCTGCTTCTCCTTCTCCTCTCCCATCCTCTTTCTCTTTCCCTTCCCCTCCTCCTTCTCTCCTCCTCCTTTTCTTCTCTATTTTTCTCCTTCTTCCTTCTCTTCCCATTTTCTTCCTCTCTCTCCTCCTCCTTCTTTATAGAGTCAGAGGAAGAGAGAGTAAAAGATGACAACACCAACGCTTCCTTCAATGTTGTGGGTGCTGAGCTCAAACCTGGGTTGTACATATAGTAAATCAGTGCACTAGCCAAGTGAGCTATTTTGCTGACCTGGAGGAACTTCTTCTGGTACTTTTCATGGTGTTCCTATGTGATGCTGGGACTCAAACCTGAATCGTCACACATAATAGATTATGCAGTCTCCTGGGTGAACTATCTCCTTGCCCCAGCATTTTAAAGAAAGGATGACCTATATCCCTGTGACTGGTATAGAAATATTTGAAGATTTTGTTGATTAAAAAATGCAGTTTGAAGATGGTAAGTTACAATATGTTAACACTAAGATTTATAAACAAACACCCTATGCTATCAGTAAATAGGTATTCTGTAGACTGTAGACATATGTGTATAAAATATATGCTAATATATAAGGAAAAAATCTGAAAGAGTACCCAAACAATGGCTGTTTCTGAAGATGACAGAAGTTAATTTCTTATTAATGGTAATCAACATGAACTTTACTGTAACATTACCATTTTTACAAGAGAATGAATTCATCTATTATTTGTAAGATTGGTATTTATTTTTATTATTTTAAGGCAATATGATAGGGAGAAGTTGAGAGCAAAGGGGAGAGAGAGGGAGAATGAGGGACTGGGGGAAATAACATAACGGCTATGCAAACAGACTCATGCCTGAGGCTGTCAGGTCCCTGCTTCGATCCCCTGCACCACTGTAAGCCACCATTGAGCAGTACTCTGTTTTTTTTAAAAAAAAAAAAAAAGAGGAAGAGAAAAGTACACCTGCAGCACTATTTCATCACTTTGAAGCTTTCCCCTCCAGGTAGAGTCTTGGGGCTTGAACCTGGGTCCTTACACATGGCAACATGTGCACTCAACCAGCTGTGCCACCTCCCAGCCCTAATTTGTATGATCAAAATTTATATTAAAATATATACTTAGGTGGTGTGTGCAGTGTGGAAGTAAACTCTTATGACCTTATAATCTTGCAAATTATTATTAGCTCACTAATAACTTTTAAAGAAACATTTGGACTTATGTATATTTTATTATTTGTTTCCTAAGAGGATTTCAGTTTTGAGTTTAGTTTTCAATTTGCTGAATTTAGAGAGTTAATGGAATATCTAGGTAATGGGTTAAGCTTAGCAAGCAATCTAACAAGCTGATTGTAAAGATGCAGGTTTGGAACTCTGGAGAGAAATTGGGCTTAGAGATGGTGATTTAAATGAAGTAGTAGAGGTGAGTACTGAAACTACAGCAGTGCGAGGTACCTCAAAGTCAATGCTTCACATAGCACTAGGGCATGGCAGGAGAGGCACTTGTGGCAGAGAGTAAGTCAATACACTGCTGCCATCAATGAGAAAGCTTTGTTATCAAAAAATGTCAGCTGAGCTATGTGTGTAGCGATGTGAGTGATTTACATTCTAGACAAGCTCCTTCTCTTGTGGACTGGTAATTCACAGTTTACTGATGGGCACCGATACATGGACTAGGTTTGAATAGCAGTGCTCTATAGAAGAGAGAACCTAAAGACAAAATAAATTTCACTTGTAAATTTGGGATATGACCACATTTGGTGGGAGTAGGAGAAGAAAAAAAAAGTAAAGCATCGCTTTAATGTATAGAATCCCTAGACCTGAAAGAAATTTTCAGGAATGGAATGGTCACAAAGAAAAAAAAAAAAAGAAAAGAAAGATTGACAGAAGAAAGTCAAATGCAGTCTATACTGTGTGTGACTTGCATACCTGAGTGTACAGGTGTGCTTGTTTATATTTGGGAAGGCCTACAGTGTTATTAGCCAAAGTTGTTAAGTTCCTGCATATGGAACTATGTCATATACTTTGTGAATATTTCTTTTAATAGAGTGACTAGTAAAAGCAGAGTGGGAGAGAATGATTGGGATGGGAACCAGAGTGTTGGATGTTAGTGAAAGGGCATGTAGATACATATAGGTGTTTGTTGTAGATATGATAGATGATACAAATAAGTAAATAGAATATTGAGTAGAAGATTCTAGTAATTTATAATGAGAGGTTTTAGTAAGATGTCAAATGGGGCTGGGCGGTAGCAAAGCGGGTCAGTTTTTATAAAATTCAGAACCTCACATGTTGTTCACCCAGTCTAAGTCACTGAGAAGTTTGAAATCTGTTGTACTTTATTTTTCGTCTCTTTGTTTTCCTTTATCCATTCTCTATATGTCCTTTCTTTTAAATTTACAAATTTGTGATGCATACGACGAAACAGCAGTTTTGGACAAAGTTTTAACGATAATGAAACAGTTATTTATTTATTTATCTATAAAATGGAAGTATTGACAAGACCATAGGATAAGAGGGGTACAATTCCATATAATTCCTGCCACCATAACTCTGTATCCAATTCCCTTTCTTGAATGCTTTCCTCTTCTTTGTTCCTCTGGGAGTATGGACCCAGCATCATTATGGGGTGCAGAAAGTGGGAGGTCTGGCTTCTGTAATTGCTTCCCCGCTGAACATGGGCATTGA